>NC_079366.1:20020395-20362895 GCF_021018895.1 Seriola aureovittata
CCACATCAACCTCGTGTCATAATTACTATGGCCGCTAGAGGTTGCCTAACGATAAGCTGTAAATCTGTGACGTAATAAGCTGCTAGTACAGATGACTTTTATGCCGGGAACAAATTGCCTGCATGGCGTGTGCATGGTGGCTGCGTTGCTGCTACTGCCAGCTCTATTGTTTATAGCAATATTTAATTTCTTTTGATTATGAATTAATTTCTGATTTATTTTTGATAGAAAGCCACTGTCTCCACATGCAGCTGCTAAAATGGTTTAAATTTTTTTTAATTTTTTTGTCTGTATGTCTGTGTCATATTCAAATTTTGTAGTGAATGGTTTATGTAATGTTGCTGGTATGATGTCAATACGACATCAACTGGTTTTTCCTTTGTCTATTCTTGCTAGGAGCTGCGTGACGTGAGATGCCAAATCTGTAGATCACACAATGCTGTGATCATGTGTACGGGTCCACTGTAACCCGTTAACATGGGCGGCAAAATAAAAAACCAAGGCATACAGCACACGCCGACAGTCTCATTCTTACAGTGTATTTTAACGCTGTATGACATAGGGTATGGCACAATTGTGCTGTTCTGTGTGAGTTCAAACTTTCAAACACGGCCAGTGATTTCATACTAGCTGTTTTGCATCAGCTGTTACAGGAAAACACCTCTTGTTCCATCACTATTGAGGAATGGCCACAGATGTAAAAAATTGAACTCATAGGGGCCGTTCAGATGTAGTGTCTAAAGATGAATGGAAAACGCCAACCATGCCTTTTTAGCCATTTCATCCAAGACGCAGAGGAGGTGGAAAAGGTTGAAAAAGTTGAGACGTTTCCAGACACAGACAGAAAGACGGGCTTGTCACAATCAATGTGCTGCTACAGCGCCGCAATCAATGCGCACTGTGAGAGTGTTTCTTTTAGTTGTGAACATGTGTGAAGAACGTTTCCATTAAAAATAATGAATTTTTATGTCCAAAAAAGCTACATCTGAGACACAGCCTGGTTTTTACTGGTATGTAAACTGTTATTATTTTTAGGTGAAATTTGATTTTCTATGAAATGTTTTACTTTGATATATATGATTATTAGCTTTCTTGCTGAGATTGAGAAGAAAAGATCAATACAATTTTCATGTATGGAAGTGGTACCAAGTATGGAGCTGGAACTAGCTAATTCCAATTAGTCCAATATTATTCTTATCTGATTCTTATGGAAATACCTGCAAAATGCTTGCCATTCCCATCAGCCTCAGCTATTGCTTGTCTTCATAAATGGCAAATGTTAGCATGCCAACACACTAAAATAATATGCTGGAAAAGGCAAACTACCTGCTTAACATCAGCATGTTATAATGCTCAGACATGATTGGCTTGATCTTGTCTTCTAACTTTGGGCAAGAAAGTGAATAAGGGAAGATTTCCCAAAATGTCAGTCTATTTGTTAAAGAAAGACCATATGTCTGCATGTTTGTGGGCCATTAAATAAATATTTGTCCTTATTTAGTAAGATAAAGAGAAGCATTTTAAGTAGAATCTGACTTTCAGATCTTTTGCATTGTGTGTGAACAAAGTATTTTCCTGGTGTGTTGCAGTGTAATGGACATACATTTGATAAATTAGAAATTTGAAATTCAAATTCAAAGTCTTTTCAAAAAGTAAGGACTTTTTGCCGTTTCATATCTTACCAGTGAGATATTGCCTTTACAACAGTTTTAATTCATTTTTGTTTAAGATGGCTGCACATGGAGATTGAATTGGCATATTGCCCTAAGGCAATGATTCTGACAAAACTAAAATAAAATTTACTTAATAAAATATCAAATTATTATGACGGTTCTGTGTTTTTGCATATAAAAATGGAAATTAAGATTTCTGAAATAAGTTTTACTGAATGCTAAGCTTCCTAATGAAGATGCTTTGTACATAACTCTCTGACAAACCAGCTTCCAGCTGCGTTGTTATTTTGGGTGACCTGATAGGACACAGCAAAAGCTTGATGTCACCAGCAGAACAGGAAACTTTGCTTCTGCATGTTTGAAATACGAATTGAACTGTCATGGAATCATGTCTTTTTCACTCTTTACACTGTATTTCTTATATGGCCTGTGTTCTACTGGTGACATGCATACCGCTGATAACCACTGTGGCGTTTAGGAAGCCCCCAACACAATGTAAAACACCACAACACTGCAAATGTGCATTTTTGTGCACATGCTTGCTCATTCATTATGAGTTATACCAAGCAGGTTCCTGGACAGCCTGTCCACTGAAACAACACCTGTTGACAGGATGAGGCAGGAGCCTGTTGCTTTGAGTAACATGGGAGAGATGTTGGCTGTGCAATCTGGCTCTGCAAATCATCTTTAAAAGATGGAACAGCTCACAGATCGAGGCCTGTGTGCACTGTGCATCTGTTAAACCCTGCACATTTGCACATTTGCCCTGCTAGAGCCTTCTCTTCTTATGGGCCAATAAAAACTGGAGCACAATAAATGTCCAGCTGCGTGTTGATTGCCTAGTAGTGGCGAGTCATCAGATTGCTTTAAATGCTTCCCCACTTGTTCAGGTTGGACCAATCAGCAGTGTTGTGCAGTCTGCATCATTTCCTTCAACTTTTGTGACCTCATACAGCATTTGAGTTTATATTTGGTGTGCTAGCAGTTTGCAGATATTTTTTTATCTGATAAATTGTAAAATTTCAAGTACGTGTGGAAATTCACTGTCGTAGACTGGAGTCATGTGAACTGTAATATAAAGACAATGTGAAAAGCTGTTTGCAGTGTAAATATAGAAAATACTTTTCTGTAAAAGAAAACCAACTCAATATTCACTTAGTGAGTGTCAGATCAGTGTTCAACTGTCCAGCCCCAAACTTTTCATTTTAAAACATGAAATCCTGTAATTTTTTTAAAAGAATAACTTTAAATGGCTAGTATATCTATAGTTTTTCTCTCCACATTTCAATATCAGACTTGAAAATGAAAGTAAAGAAATTTGCAGTCAGTTTTCAGTCAGATTTCCTGTAGTTCCTTTTCAGTTAAATAGGAAATTCTCATCTACCCTGGTCTACTGGTGCCCAAAGCTGTTATCAGTTTAGAGTGGAGGGTAAAATGTGTCCGTGTGCTGGGTCCTCAGGGGCCTTGCTATGTAATCCTTGCTCGACAACTATGAAAGCTGGCCCTTGCTGCAGCTTCTTTTGCTCGCATGAAACACCCCCATCTTTGATGGCTGTTTGTACCAGAAATCCCTCCCTGCTCCCACCCCCACCACCTGCAGCCCCTATCTGAAGTAATGTGCAGCAGTGTAGAAACCTCACCGCTCACTCAATCAATAGCGGAAAGACCATCTTGATTTCCAGGGATAAAGAGGGTAAGGCCATTTACAGCATACATAAAAAGCTCGCCACAGCATCAAAGTTATGATTATTTTAATTTTACCGGTGGTCGGTTTGCATTCCTAATTTATGATTTACTCCAATAATTTTACTTCTTCAGATAAGGTGCAAGCAATAGTGTTTAACATAATGCATCACTAATCTTTTGTCCGCCTAATTGAAATCAAGGATTGGTCTCTTATTATTCATTTTTTTTCTTCCATCACACCATTTCTCTACCACATGTCAATATGAGTTTATTTTAGGATTTACTTTTACTGTGTTTTCTTTATTGTACTGCTTATAGTGTAGTTGAACCACTGATGTAATTATGTCTGTTTCTTAACCACTAACCCATTAGATATCTGGTCAATTTGACAGAACTTTGAGAAATAATACTGTACATTTCATCACTAATTACACCAGTTGGCCCAAACGAGGCATTTACAATTACAGGTCACAGAGTGACATACAGTAGTTGTCACTGACTGGCCTTGAAGATGACTGCATCACTGAAGAATAACATGTTTATTGTTGTGATGTTGTTAAGGCGCTGCCAGCCACTACTTTGCAAACATGCCTGGTTGACATTTCCCAATTAGTTAATTTGCTTTAACCCACAGACAAAAACAACAACAAAAAAAAAAAACATTAAAAATGTACACGTAAAACAAAAGTCAAATAGAAGAAGGTGCCACGAGACTGGATCTGTCTGGTGGTGCAGTGAAATAAAGCTGTCCACTTCCTGTCACCCCACCTGCTGAAGAAAATTGAATGAAATGCTCCATGGAGGAGGTGGTGGATGACACACACACACACACACACACACACACACACACATACACACACACACACACACACACACACACACACACACACACCTACACACACACACACACAAAATCCTCAGTGTGGCCAGCACAGAGTGAGAGTGCTGTCTGTGTGGACCAGGGTTCACGTTACCCTCTCTGGGGTCAGATTTCACATGCTCTCCACCAGCTGTTCGACACCACAGCGCGGCTCAGCCATCTAATGGCGCACACAGAGACAAAGCCCCAGGTGAGGCGCCGAGGAAAATACTACCTTATGTAAGAAGTTTCGGTTGGTTGGCATTTCAAGATCATACATATGGGAAAAAAATTACTATATTTATATAAATTACTAAATTACTGCTTAACCTAACTATATATTCATCAGTATTCCCCTCCACCATCAGCATTTGTGTGATAGAAGTGTCTGTTGACTATTTCTATTGGTTGGCAAATGGTGACTTAATCAAGCAATAATGCTTGAAACAAAATGATTTTCAGCTAATCTTCTGGCCAATCATGAGCAAAGGTAACGGCTTGGATGCTGGCAAATGAGCCACTGCCTTGAACGCACACGGGCTAATGACATGATTATTTGCTCATCAGGGTGATGTGAGTGTGTGCGTGTGAGGCTGTGTACATGTGTGGATGTGTATGCGTGAAAGTCTATATGTGTGCTGGTAGGGGTTGGTGGCGGCAGTGGAGGTGGAGGTGGTCACATCTCAGCGTGGTAATAAAAGCCGGAGCTGTTGTCACAAAACTCAGCCCCTACGCCCGGCTTTTAAGTGCTGCCTCTATTCTCAGAGAGCAGCAGCCACATTACAGAGAGGGGAGAGAGAAAAAGAGGAAGAAAGGCTCGGGGAAAGAGAGAGAGAGAGAGAGGAACGAGGGGGGTTTCGAGGCCTGTGGCTGAAGGATTGATTTTAAATGTTCTGCAAAGGCAGTGTTTACTATCCTCTCTGGCTAGCCCCCTGACAGCGCCAGCATCAAAACAAGATTTTCCCCCCTTCCCCCACCCAGCAGAAAGAGGGAAGGGAAGCAGGAAAGGCAATGGTTTTTTAAAATGACGGTTCTTCTCCTGGCCCAAATGCTCAGTTTGCCCCAAAAAGTAGAAAACTGGTGTCTGCCATGGGAAGTCTTTGTCATTTCTGCTTTAATTTTCTTCATTTTTTTAATTCCAAAAGAATAACATCAGTGCTCATCCAGTACTCTTTACCTAAACTGGATCAAATAAGTTAGTAACTTCATCAATTTGTGTGGCATATTTTATCATTTGGCAAGATTTGTTATTGCTCCGACACTGTTTCACAGTGTAAAGGACAAAAAAATGTGTTCAAATGGGCAACTGTAACTCATCCGCAGTCATTATTTTTCGGCGTGACATTGATGAGTTTAAGCCAGTCTTGGTTCTTACTACTGTCACAGGAGTAGGTAAGTCAGACTGTGTTAATGATGTGTTTAATGCAGTATTGTAAAAGAAGAACTAAATTAAAAGGTTAAGGCTTGTTGTGTTATTCTATATTTTTGTAACTGTCAACAAATCCCATGAAAACATCAAAACCAACAACGTGTTAGACTTCTTTCTTCCTTTACTGTCTGTACCGCTGTGCCCCAAGCCCTATGGCTCCTACTGTAGATATAAATCTTTAAATATATGTTTATGAATATATGTTTTTTCATTTTCAAAAAGGGGGTAAGTAATTTTCTAAAAATGCTGGACACTGTAGTTTTTAGCAAATGTTACTCAAACTCAAGTAAAGAGTGTATTTGTTGGGAACTATTTACAGCTGTGGAAGAATACATGTTTCATGTACTAGTGAGAATTTACAGCAGCAGCACAGTGTTTGTGGGACTGAAAATAAACTACAGTGGCCATGTACATGGTCATGCAGTAACATGTGAACCAGTGCAACAGTGTGGCTCACTAATGTGTTTTAACACTTTTCCGATAACAATGGAGGTTTATGGCACAGAGAAAATTTGCTATATCAGGCTTTGGGTCTTTTCATGGAATTTATTGCCAATAAGAACGATAGAAAAGCCTAAACAAAACGGTCAGAAACGATTTCTTGACATTGTTAAGAAATGTTTGTTTCTTCAACAATAGGCTCTGTATGCAGTAACAGACTGTTAATCAGAGTTTAAGATCGTGACCGATAATGTTCAAATTTACATGGGGAGGTCAATTCAAAGTAAAAAAACAAAAGAAAAATACAGTGTGGCCTATTGAACCAAACGTTCCGAGCACTGGCAAGAAATCAGGCTACATACTTAACTCCATTTGAAGGAGAAAATTCCCTTTCGTGCCACGCAACCACACTCATAATTATCCAATTGTTGCCGACCATTAGGAATTTGATTTATTGTTCTTTGGCAGTCAGGATGGAGGTTTCTCACCCCCGCCTTGGACGTGTGTGAAATGCACAAGTCTGGAGGGCTGAGGAGAATATGGGGAAGCAAGAGCCATATGTCTGCGCTGTCAGAGAGCCACTTGTTAGAGGAAGTTTAGCCTCCCTGTGCCTCCAGCCACAGCCTTAATTATTAACAACATGTCTCCCCTCTGAAGAGCTGTGTGAGGGCGGCTCACTGAAAAAGGTGCTTTGGAGTGCGGGCTGGGTGCTGACTATCTTCTGGATACTGAGATATTCAGTAAAGGCAGTGAAGGCTTTTGGGAAAGTTGTTGTTTTTTAGACGCTTATACAAGCCTTTCCTCTCATGTGAGACTTTATAATTGAAGCTCACTTGTAAGCATATAACCAGAACCAGAGTGACTCAGTTTGCCTCACATTTAAATCAAGGCAATCATCATCAAGTCATTCTGTGCCAATGAAAGATTTGAAAACGACCACTTCTGGAGGTTTGCACCCATGTTTTTACCTCATGCAGAAAGCCATCAGAAGAACTGCACTGATTGGCTCTTGGCTTCATAAGCAACAGGAAGTCCTGATTTTCTGATTTGCTGAATGTAACTTAGTGATTCAGCAGTGTACTATACGTAATTTAATAAATTGTAGATGTTGCATAAATAATTCAATTGCTGCTGTCAGTAGGGATTCATTCCATCTCCTTAACTAAGGCCAAAAACAAATTTGTAATCCCAACTATGAACTATAGAGTCATAATGAAATTAATTATATTTTGCTGTTTTAGGTAAAGTCAAAGGCACAATCAGACTGGGGCTTTAGAGATCCCTCTGCAAGCTAGACTCTCAACTACACTGTAAAAAATACTATTTTTAAAGGCAGATTAGGCTGACTGATGTTGTCACTATAGTTTATTCCCAAACAAAAACTATGAGCAAATCTCTTCTATGCTGACACATCCAGAGTCACTGGATTAAAAAAATGTAATAACTTTAACATTTTTTAAATTAACATAACTCGTAGCATCTCTACAAATCTTTGTCATTTTACAAAATAAGGTTCAGTAGAGGAAAATATGTTTAAAGTCCATGACACCTCATTATGGACCTTAAGACAATCTTTACATAACACTTCAGACTTAAAATTGAACTATGGTTGGTATGGCACCATGGAAGGTAACGGATCGCCATACAACATCTAGATAGCATCTAATCAATAAGTGTCTGTTTTCATTTCATCTGCATTGTAATTATCCAACAATCAGTCGACTGTAATTATCAATTACAAGATTGAGATGGCTTGATAATTAGCGAATCAGATCAGGTTTACCCTCTGCATTAAAACCAGAATTAGGTCAAGATTTGTTAGGTTCTTGTCAACAGTAACAACAGTCCCAGAAATCATTATGTTTAAACCACCCAAAGGACATCCCACAGGTTAGAGAGTATATATAATCTACGATGAGTTAGTGATGGCATGAACAAAAGCAGTCCCAACAGCATGTGCATTTGTGCCCTGATTTCCAATAAAGATCAGTGATATACTGGACTTTTTCATGAGGAATGCACACCATGTGAGCCTGATGTAAATTTTTGCTCTTTTATTTTAACTTATGCCGTGTACATTTAATTTATAAATAGTGATGCATCAGAGAAAACAACATATTGTACAGAACATACATTTATTCATTTGATACTAAACAAAAATAAAAAACATTGCAGCTAAACCATTGATTCAACCATTGACAACCCTGTGTCCCAGAAATTGCATTTACATACAACTAATCTGCAACATCACATACCTTTTGTAGGAAACATACTTTTTCTATGAACATAATGAGGATATGTTTTTGACAATTCCAATTCCAGGCAAGTTCCAGATCAATTGATACTGAACATAGTAGCATTATTAAACATTTTTGTGGTTATGTTGAGGCACTCGGCGCACTTGGTTAAAGTGAGGGAAAGAGCGTGGTCTGGTTTAATACAGAAAAGGTTTACAGACGCAACATATTTATTTACATTTAGCCAAAACCAGGATCTTTCCCTAACCTTAACTGAAGTGACTTTGTTGGACAAACAGGACTCAGAATGCGAATCCATGGTGTGACAGTCATGTGCTATGTACACCTGCCATTCACCCCAACAACATTAAGGCGCCTCCACTGCCATTAATAAATGCAGCACTTGATTCATTCATTCAAAAAATAAAAAGGACAACTGTGAACGTAATCCAGCCAGTGATTATGCTTCCCACATATTTGCTGTTGCAGTTTAGTTGTATATAAAGAGAATTTCTATGAGACAGGTTTTCCATTGAAACATAAACACAATCCCTCATGCACTGCAGCTGGATCTACCCTATCTGAGACAGATTTCCCTTCTGATTTTTCTCTTCTGTCCTCAGACATAATCAGTTTGCACATTAAGACAATGTTACTCGTTGACCTTTTCATAACTCTTGTTATCTGTCTTTGTTCCCAAAACTGCCTGAGGGATGTCATGGTTAAAAAACACAAAGCATCCTCTGCTTGTCTGGATCACCACTCACCATCCCCCACTTCAGACAAGCATTTAGGAAAAAAAGATACAAATATATCGAATGCAAATGCCAGTCTTATATGAGCCTTTAAAGTCTTATATGGCTTTAAAAACTGTAAAACCATTAAATGAACACCTGCAATATTATGTGTGGAACTATTGTTCTGTTAATTGAAAAACACTTAGCAGCTTGAATTCAAACTGGAATTCAAAAAATGTCTTCTGAGCTAAAAAAAAGAAAAAATTAAACAAATAAAATTGCGATATCTTTTTATATATGTTACTCAAATTAGTGATGACTGTAAATTTCAATTTCAACTGTACTGTAATGTACTGTAATAGTGATAGTAAGAGCAATCATACTTGTGAGTTTCCACTGTTAACCCTGATATGTGGTAATTCAGTGAAATTTTATGCAGTTTATGCTTTTAAAATACAGGAATGATAACATCTCCTCCTAGCTTCTTTCTATGAAAATATTTATCTTCATAGAGTGACGCCTCACCTCGTTTTTAATGCCTTTGATCATCTTTGGAATTAACTTGCTGTTAAAGAACAAGCAGCTACACTTGGCTCGAGAGACTAAATCATTTCTCAGGGGTCCAGCATTTTATCCTGTGCTATAAAGCCTTATATTACTCAAGATGAATCTGACAATCAGTGCTGTGATGGTGTCACCAAATGCCAAAGTGCCACTGAACTGCCATGCATAATGATATAACATACTGTAATTTTGAGCAGAAAAAGAGACTTTGTGCACCCGTTTCGTATTTTCAGTGTGCACCATGAATAACAGAGGAGAGAAGAGAGGTGCAAAAAAAAAAAGTGACTTCCATGCAGATGAGGTAATGCGAGTTTGCTGTAAATTGGATGTTTGACATTGGACTGGGAATAGATTTTACCAGTAAACAGTGGTAAAGTGAGCTCTGTGCATGTCAGATTTGTTGGTTAGGATTAAGTACTCCACCAGATTAAGCATCACATACTACTGCAGAACACATGAACTTCATAATGAAAAATATTAAGACCATCAAAAGGTTGACTCTCCTTCTCTCAACTCACTCCTACTAAAGTTCTCTTTTGCTGCTTTGCCCTCTCTGTTGCTTTCTCCTCTCCTCATTCATGAACACACATTTACTGGGGGGCAATGGCTGCATTGTGTCCTGTCAATCGTGCATCAAACTTTTAAAGTTCCCCGCCCCTCCCAAAAAAGGTGTGGCGGGCGATGGCACTTCCTCTGGGTTCCCCTCATGTCTCCGAACACCTCTGTCTGAAAAAAGAATAGCAGTGAATCACACAAATAAAGAACACTAACATCTTCCTGGTTGCCTACTGCCAATCTTTGGGACAAACATACCCCTGCAGACACACAGTTGGCCACAACATCAGTAGACTTTGATATTTGTCGCAGATTATTGACGACAGCTGACGTTGATATTTTGCTGGTTTTAAATTGTGTTGTAAAGTAACCAAACTCAAATGTGTCATGCCAATGACATCTTGATAAAATCCCAACACATCTTTGGGTTATGACGTCAACCCGATTTTCATTTTCAATGTGAAATGTCTTTGTGACGTCACATTGATGTCTGGTGCATGCTGGGTGGTAAAAGTGCCAGCAGTCTTACTCCTAGTCAGTACAAACCAAGCTTAAACCATGAAAACCCTTACTGATATGAACAAGAGACACTTTCATTGAATAAAAAATGATACAAGCATTAATAATTGATGTAATATTTAAAATGGTGCTTTGAGATGCCTAATTAATCCCATTCACCCTGTTTATTGAAGCTGCCATTGCTGAGGAAGTGGGGCTAAGGGGATAAAATGAGAATTTATTAAACGATTAGGCCAAATCAAATTTTGTCTCTTATTCCTTATTTGTGTGAGTAAATTATAGCCTCCCCTGTGCCTTGTTCTTGCCATCCCTACCCAGTGTGTGTTTTTCTAACAGACAAAAACTGTGTGGCCATACTGACTGTGACAAGGCAGAGAAACCATGTGACTTTCCTCATCTCTTCCCTTGCTCTCACAAAAACCCTTGTATCGCTTCTCTCTCTCTCTCATACACACACACACACACACACACACACACACACACTGAGCCCAGTGCTGTGGAACAGCCATCAGTCAAAGTGTGTTGGCGCTGCAGGTCTGGGGGCATTTACATAGATAGATGATGGAGAGATTATGGGGCACAGGGGTTATTAATCACGCTGCTGAGAAGGAGAAGAGGGACTCCTTGGTGTCACTCTTCTCTCCAGGGATGGCTCTTTAGCCTGGATATGTCTTTTGTGCCATTTCCCTTGTTGTATTTTGCTGCCTAGCTAACCCACAGTGGTATTCTGAGTGCCTGGGCATTCACTGTTGCTGCAGGGTAAGAGCGGTGTGGCTAAGTCCACCTCCAGCAACTAGCTTCAAGGCTACAGTCCAGAATTTCCTATAATTTTACTACACCTAGCGGGCTTTTGACATGATTTCATATTAAATACAATATTTAATATTAATGCAATGTAATAATTACAGTAATAATATTTGTAGTTGATTAAATCTTACCATTCTTCAGTGTGTAAGACAAGCAGTTAGGCGATCTCACTGATGGTTCAGTTCAGTGTCTCTTTGTTTCAGAATCTTATTTCTACCAGAAAATGTTAAATCGATGCTGATAATTCACTGATGCCATTTGAATAAACAGCTCGTAAGTTTCTTCTCAGTAATCATGATTTCTTTAGCAACTGAGGCACAGCAGTTCTTCAGCGTTCAGTTGTTTGTATTCTCACTACTCAGCTGATCGGTTTAGAAGTTGTTTTTATTTTATTTTATTTTATTTTATTATTAGTCCCTTATTTTAAGGGAAGAGAAGAATTAAAAAAAAAATTACTTATACATCCACATACATCTCAGACAAATAATCACAACCAAACTGTTCTCACACAGGCTTTACTCACTGTCTTGTTTAATATACTCATATCAAACTGTGGTTATCGTGTAGTATCTTTCTGTGCGCTCCCTTTGTCCTCTATATCTTACAGTACTTTGATGTAAACTCTGTCATGTTTTGTCTGTTCTCTGTGGCATTTCTCTGTTTATGTTGTGCCATGGTTCAGTCCTATATACTGTATATTATGGTCTATTTAGATTTGTGGATGAAAAAGATAAAGATAAACTAATTCCAGGGTAATCTCTTCAGATATGGTTTAGTTCATTTTAACACTTGGTTAAAGATGGAGAAAGATTTTTGACGCAATATGTTGATTATTTTTAAAAGCCAACACGTATGATCTGTGATGGCTTATGAAACCTCAGTCTGTGGCATCGAAGTTTAAAACATTACACCCTCGCATTTTACCACTCAAACAGCAGCATATAGTTTTTCCATTAACACTGAATGTTGCCATTCCAAATAAATCATTCAACATGAATGTAATTGTTAGCACATACAGTAAGTACATTGTTGCCTTGTCTGTAAATATCTTTATATTTTACTCGTATTTAAAATCATATCCAAGCCTTCAGGACCCATTCTGCATTACATTCAGAAATACCACGTCTTACTGGAAAATGTTAATGGAAAACGCTAATGTGGATTGTACATCATCACCTCCATTGTTCCAGATTATCAAGAATTCATCCTCATTCTGGCTTCACACGCAACAACCCGATAATATAGTCAACTTTGAATGCTCCCGCAGTTTAACATTTTATAGCACCCACCATTCTGCATGCTGTATGAATTTTGAATAGTGAGTGGTTAGAATGGGACACTGTGAGACTGGTGGATGTGATAATGGAGTAATCCACAGCGACAGGTGAAGTACTCTGCTCCTCTGGGCTGTTTGCTTTGGTAAATGTAGCCGCCATCCTCTGACCCCAATGGGACCTGACACTTGGACCCTCCCTGTCCTTTTTCCTCACTCCTCCATCTCCTCCTCGTCCTCCTCCTCTTCCTCTTCCTCCTCCAACATCCAGTGCGTTCACCACTGTGCTTATGGCGTTACCACAGTTTGAGTCTTTGATCAGGGATGGCAACAGAGCCTGCTGGTGGTTTTGTTTTCTTGAGAGGAAGTAATGGGTTCATCGGATCACTTGACTAGACTTGGTGGGTGGATGTATGGGAGGGTTGGTGCAGCTGATAGATGGAGGGACAGATAATGAATAGCAGGGTCGGTGCATGGATGAAAGGACAGGTGGATAAATTGAAGGATGAGTGATACCTTGAGAGATAAGTGAATGAAAGCATCAGAGATACAGTATGTAGGTAATTTCCTTTTATCTCGATGGCATGCTTCCTCATGGGCCTCTATAACCTTTTATACATCATACAACACA
This sequence comes from Seriola aureovittata, assembly GCF_021018895.1. Lineage (NCBI taxonomy): Eukaryota > Metazoa > Chordata > Actinopteri > Carangiformes > Carangidae > Seriola > Seriola aureovittata. The sequence goes on from NC_079366.1 coordinate 20,033,807, forward strand.
GCTGTATGGCATGAGTCAGTCTTGTAAATTTATAACTACAGTATTTATTTATTTATTAATTTAACAAATTTAATTGGCCATAGGGGTTGGGGTGAAGTTTAGATGAGTAAGGAATGATGCGTCAGGCAGAGAGAGGAAAATATTGGATGCTTTATAGACAGTATTGCTCTCTTCTGCTACTCTGTTGAATCTTACTGGAAAAAAACTCCTAAAAATTATTTGAATACAATTATAAAGTATCAAGCCATGATTTGCTTTCTATATCCTGAAACATTGGCAGAACAAATCTGGCCTAGTTGTAAGAGATTGCTGTTGTGAATCATACATAGTTTTCACCATATTTTGACATTTTATTAATTTAAATATGACATTTTGTCACACAGCCATTTTTACACAAACTGCAAACGAAAACTTTGTCTCGTCTAATCCTTGAATAATTTTCTCTGCATTGGCTGTTGGAACTCTGAACAACTGAACTAGTGACGGGTTATTTGAAATCATTCAAATCATTTAAAATCATTTAAAATCCTACTTAATTGAAAGTATGAGCTAAATCAGCTAAATGTTCTTTCCCAAAAGTAAAAGTACTTGTTCTGCAGAATTATATTTACACTATACTGTTGTAGCTGTTTGAGGTAATCTTAACTACTTTATTTACTATATATACAGTTAGCCTAGCTAGTTTAGTCCAGTGATCCAAGCTATGGGTCGGGCCCCTCCAAAGGCTCACCAGACAAATCTGAGGGGTCGTGAGAAGATTAATGGTAGAGGAAAGAAGAAGAAAAAAAAAAACACAGCTCACTTCTCATGTCCACATCTGTTTTCAATTTTTTGACTTTTTCCTCCAATCTTTGATTTTTGGTGAGATATTGGATCAATTCAGCATTTATTGAAATGAAACCATGTGAAAAGTTTAAAGGGAAATGTGACCCCGACTACACACTGCTTTCTTTAAGATGTCAGAACCCAAAAAGGTTGGAAACAGTTGGTTTAATCTTTTTAAAAGCTTGTTATATTATCCATAGTGTAAAATCTTTATCTTAAAAGTAACTAGCAACTAAGGCTCTAAAATAAATGTAGTGTATTGTATTTCCCTCTGAAGTGTAGTGGAGAGGGAGTATAAAGTAGCATAAAATGAAAATACTACTTAACACAACTTAAAACCAACCACTCAGTAACTCTCCAACCCTGTCTTTCACTTGTCCACATCGGACCTGGAGGAATAAACAAACACAAGCAAAGTTACTTTGTGCTGCATTGCATACCTTGGATCACATGTCCTCTCTTATGAACCATGTTTATATTATACTTAATCTGGTACTTTTCTTTTAAGTTGAATTCACTCTCTCTCCTTTAAAAAATAAAAGATGTCATTCTGGCTTCAACCTTGAAAAAAAAAAATCAATGTACCTCATGTCTCATGTTTAACTCAGATAGCTGAAGCAAATTTGCTTCAGATAAACTTTTAAATAGGCTACATTCTTGCACATAAGAGGGAGTGTGAACTCTGTTGCCCGTCACTTACACTGAAAGTGAAATTAGGATGTTTAATGACCATTATGAACAGGCAAGCAAAACCTGTTTAATGTTCAATTGTTTCAATACAGACTTGAAAAATCATGAACATATTCTTTAACCATGTGCTTTAAGTTGTCTAAATATGACCAGTGAAACTGCTTTACTTGTTACTGTAGGGAATAAAATGAAATACCTTAATAATGAATATTTTGCAGATATGTTCAGCATAAACATCTAGTTTGCAGATACATCCAGTATCAATGACGTTTTCTTGTTATTTTGATAAAAAATAACTGTTACCGTTTTTGCCACTGAAAATTTGTCGTATGTAAACATCATGAGTTGATGAAAAAAAAAAAAAAAAAAAAAAAGGAATTTTCTGGTATTTTAAATGTTTTGACTCTTGCATGGGCACCAGCCTGGAATCCAGCCCTGCTGACTTTGATTACCAAATTCCTCAGAGATCACTCTGGGACTCTCGCTGCCAGGGGCGTTGACATGATGTGGAGAAATGTCGCCAGCCGTCATGAAACCTACCACCCGAATCAATCAATCAGTCAGCATGCTTGCACCTCTGTGTGTGTGTGTGTGTGTGTGTGTGTGTGTGTGTGTGTATGTGTGTATATGTGTGTGTGTGCGTGTGCTTGAGCACAGGGTTCACCCATTTGCTCTCCCTGGTCGGCATATGAGGAGGAGGAGAGGCAGGGAGACCCTAAAAGCACCGTCTCCCACATTCATCAATTACCGCACCCAGGAAGGTTGTGCCTGTCAGGAGGAGCAGATGGTGTGTTGTGCATGTGTGTGTATGTAACCTGTGAAATACTGTATGTGTGTGTGATAGTGTGTGTGTGTGTGTGTGTGTGTGTGTGTGTGTGTGTGAGAATGACAGGGTGAGGGTGTTTGTATGTGTGTGAGAGATAGAGCAAGGTGATGACAGAGACAGAGATAGAAATGTTTGAGATAGAGATGTACAGATATGTGAGGGAGATACGTACAGGTGTGTTACACAAGGGGAAGCGTGGTTGGGGGTGGGGGAGGTGAGGTGATGTACTTGGCCGTCTCACTGCGCTCGTGAGGGCTGCAGGATAACTAATCAATCTATACCTACCTCGGAAAGAGAGAGAGAGAGATTGAGAGAGAGAGAGAGAGAGAGAGAGAGAGAGAGAGAGAGAGAGAGAGAGAGAGAGAGAGAGAGGAGCAATCAGACAAGATTAGTGGAGGAAGATCATGTCAGCCAGGCACCTTGCTGGCTTCTCTGCAGACGTTGTTAGTCTGTGTCCTCCTTTCCCTACTGCACATCTCCACTGAATCAAATAAAATAACTTTCCCGTGGTTGTGCATAAACAAATTTGACTTTATATGACTAAAAAACCAACAAAACAAGGTCTTTTATTATTGCTGCCTTTGGGGAATCCCTGCATCTTAAAAAATCTGGACATTGGTCACAATTGAAGAAACCTACTCTCATCCACTACATATATTCCAGATTACTTACATTCCCTTAGGGTGCAACAAAAGAAGTGAAGTGAAGTGGAAGCAAAAAAAAATTTCTAAGCAAATGGACAGCTTATGTACATAGCTTGTTAAATGACCGTTTAGAGATATATTTAACAAAAAAAAAACAAAAAAAAACAACTTTAAACCTCAGATTTTCTTTCACACTTTAGGAGAAATTTTCAGAGATCAGCTCAGACAAAACAGTCCTAGAATCCGATTTTCTTCCTCCAAACTTTTAGAACTTTGTAAATCTACTTTCCATCCAAATGTCGCTTGTGCAAATCTTGCTGCCTCCTTCAGTGGGGAGATGTTTTTCTTCTCCCTCCTGCTCTTAACTGTGTACCAGCGGTTCTAGGGGCTGTCATATTGCATCAGCGCTCTGCTGATTACTTCCACCTTGTCTCCCTCGTCAGGAAATGATTCTGACACGCACTCACACCCTGCTTTCTCTGCATCAATATGCGTGCGATGGAAAAACTGCAGACAGTAAATAAATAATGAAAGACAAGGTAGGGAGGGAGGGATGGCGAGGGAAGGAAGGAGGTTCTACGCGTCGTTCTCTGTCTGTCTCTTTCTCTGTCCTCTGTGTGAGTGCGAGTGACTCAGTGTGGGAAAATGTTATGTGCGTTGTGTAATGGTATATAAAGTGTGTGCAGCACGAGTATCTGCAAGTATACAGGTCGCTCACAGCTGAAGACGGAAAGGAGAAATTCTGATTTATTCTACAAAAAATGATAACTTATTGATGGGTTTTTAAGGTGGCACTAACCTTTAAATTAGAACATTCATTTTGTTTTAATTACACTAACAGGTTAATTAGAGGACAGTTTACCTCTGCCATTCCATATTCCTTCAGCATTGCGTTCATTTTCTGTAAAAGTATATTTTCTTTCTTCGCACTTCCTCACAGGACAGTGTGTGGATTCTTCCTCTCCTCTGTGCCAAAAAGTATGGCAGTGGAGTGAGGGAGCATTCTCAGTCAAAATCCCTAACGGGATTATCACAGAGACTTTGCATTTCTGTGGAGGACACAAAGAGGGTAAGCACATCTGATTGGCCCACTAACCCCTGGCACACAGTGGCATGACCGGCATCACAGTGACCTGCACTCATCTTAGTATTTATGTGAGTGACAGTTTAGGTTTGTGGGAAGGATCTTCATAGTGTCTGAGGCACAGACACAGAGAGAGATCTGTGTTTAGTGTTACTGTGAAGGAACCATTCACATCTTTGCTCTGTCAACAGGACAGGTGAAGATTCACTGCAGTCCTCTGGCTGTAATGCCATCATGACTTAGTATAGACATAATAATTTGTTACTTTAACTTATCAAATGAGTCAATATCCAGAAATGTTGCACTGTTTGCTATAGTAGTTCATATAGTGACTCAACCATCAGCAAACGTAGCATATTTCACAGGCATGTGCTGTATGTGCAGTTGAGTTCAAATCAAGTTCACTGCTGTAAAAGCATTACTGAAAACTAGTGCAAATTTTGTTTCTAAAATTATGTTTCTCAAACAGGATTACATCATTTCTCACTGCTACAGGTCGCCAAGAGGTTTGTTAGAATTTACTGTAAAAATTTAAGAATCCACATTGTTCCAGCTCTCTTTCATTATGCTCTAGAGAGCAGCACTGACATCTCCACTGGCATGGGGAAAGCAGAATTAAGTAATGAAGTAGATGAGTAAAGAATATTGTATCTATTACTCCACGTAGTGTGAGAGGTACTTAGCATATGGGTTTTTAGCTCATTGTTTTGCTCCTTCCAGCCAAATATAGACTGTTGTTACTGAATCTACCCAGCACAGAATTATGGAGTCAATATTTTAAGCGGTGACTAACACAGAAAGTTAAACATCTGACATCATTTCCAAAGACCCAGATATTTTTCAATGAAGGTTGTGGAGATCAAACCAGAGCTACAAGGAGACTGAATATTGGATTGACATTTTTCTCCAATGGGATGGTAATACCCAAAAAGCATTTTTTTGCTTAGACAAACTGATGGTGTATCCAGTGTACTTTTCTGCCTTGCAGTGTTTTTATGCCTCTTTGCCGGCAACAGCCAGAACCAGAGGCATATTGTTTTCGGGTTGTCCATCCGTCAGTCCGATTCTCGTGAACGTGATATCTCAGTAACGCTTTGACGGAACTTCTTCAAATTTGGCACAAGTATTCACTTGGACTCAAGGATGAACTGATTACATTTTGGTGGTCAAAGATCAAGGGTCAAGGTCACAGTGGCCTCACAAAACATGGTTCTGGCCTCTTGAATGTGATATCTCAAGACCACCTTCAGGAAATTTGTTTGGATTTGGCACAATAATTCACTTGGACACAAAGAAGAACTGATTAGATCTTGATGGTCACAGGTCAAAGTTTAAGGTCTCACCTGAAACTTTAAGATCTCACGTTCTTTTGAATGCAGTATATCAGGAACGCCCAGAGGAAATTTTGTTACTTCTGGCACACTGTCACCTCACAGAACACGTTTTTCACGATAACTCACAAATATGACACCATTTGATTCAAATGTCTATATGGATAAAATGAAGTGATAACATTTTATATCAAAATGGTCAAAGGTCAACTTCACTGTGACATCATAATATTCTGCAAAAACACTTCCTTTTATTATTCAGTGCTGTAGCTCAGGCAGGGGAGATTGTGACCATATTTCCTGCAACTTGGTTGGTTGGTGGAAGCATACAACCATGAGGCGGTAATTCTAGTTTCTTAGTGTTTTGACATCCAAAAGCACAACACCTAATTTCATGCTTACACACACACATTTTTCTTGTTCTTTTCAAGTATTAATTCTAGTTTATTACAACTTGGATCTTATTGTTATAATTTTGGCAATTTATCCCACCAACAATTCAACAATCAGCTTATCATCAATTCATTGCTGTGATGTGTGAATGTGGCAAAATGGCAAAAAAAAAAGAGTAAGAAAGGACAGCAAGCAGGAAGGAGTAGCAAAATGATCATACAGGATTTCAACAATTCCCTTTTCTGGGAAGAGAACAACAGTCAATGTTAAAGTGATTAATCAAACTGTATGTCCAACCTAACCTTAACTTTGAATGCTTACTGTAGTTGTTCATGCACAGAGCTTTATGGTGCAACAACACGTTATTTCTGACACTAAGTAAAACGTAATCTGACTAAACAATCAGATGTTCACCACCTGTTTGATTGTGTTTCTTACCCCATCAGACAGAGATCTCAGACATTGTTATTGGTTGTGATAAACCAGAATGACTCTTTAAGACCAGTCAACGTATATAACCTAGACATTTTTCCTTGAAGACATCTGGTCCTTTGGTCAGTGCTCAAAGGTGCTTGTTTACCTTGCAGTGCTCATGGCTGAACGGTCGTCTCTCGAAAAACTGTATCTACTATCTACAAAAACTCACATCCCCAGCAGGATCTGGTGAATTTTTGAATCAGTTAAGTTTCAGACAGTATGACTTTTAAAGCTGTCTTGATTTCTGTCTTTATTGGCCCCCTGTTATGATCTACCCGCCCCAGGACTTTCTTCCTGTGTCCAGATCCACCTGCTGACCTGTTTTCCATTTCCAATCACTGGAAGTTCCCCGCCCATCTACACACCTGTTCATCATTTCCCTCATCTGTTGCCTGGTGTTTATACCAGCCCTGTTTCCCCAGTCAGGTGCCACATTGTTTACTAATGTCTCTGTGTGTTTCCCTTTATGTTGCTAATGCTCTGGACTCCCGTTCCTGCAACCTGTATATAGTTACCTGCTGTCTGTGCCTGACGGTCTATCCGTCTGTCTGTCTGTCTGTCTGTAAGCCTGGTAAATTACAGATTGACACAACTCTCATATCTGCACATTAGGTATTCACCTCTGAAGCTGGCTAACTAACAAATTGTATCCATTTGATTTCATTCTTATACAAACAGTGATGTAAAAACGTCAGTCCCCTCTTTATGTGGACTTAAGTGTTGTAACTATTTCTTGATGACCAGCATCCTGGTGCAGTGACTTTACAGAGTCATGTCGTCACCGTGAGGTTGCCAGGCAGCGGAGACACTGCATAGAAGAACTGGGCGGAGGGATGTTGTTTATCAAGGAATAGTTACAGTATATATATACAATTTATTGCCTTTGCATCTCTGTTTTAGTAAAAATGGAACAAAAGAGATACAAGCCTGGCTATTTTCCCACCCTTGCTAAATTATGCTAAGCTTATTGCTGTAGCCTCTTACTGAACACACCTGGCATCAACCTTCTCATTTAACATTTAGAAGGAAAGAACAAAAGCCAATTTTCCTCAAAATGTCGAACCGTCAATTTGTGGGACTGCTGTTTAAAAAAATTTTGGAGGCTTGAACCTGGAGACTCATGAGGACTGAGGACTTGTCATATATTCCCACCACCCCGCTAACATGCTAACACGCTCCTGCTACCTCTGTTTCTGCCTCTCCCTGACTGCAACAGGAAACTGAACATTACCACTGGGACCTGAGGACTTTAAATCCCAGTTCCAGAGCACAGAGTGGGAGGTGGTGGTGAGGGGGATTAGAGAGAGCTGTCTCTGATGTTATTTAATCTCACCAGCCAGGGAGTGAGCAAGCCAGCGCACCCCCTGATGCACGTTATCAACCTCTGATGACCAGTGAGGGGGGATTGGGCGCCTCAGATGCCTCATTGCTGCCAACACCGCTGCTGCAGAGCACTTCACGTCGCCTTCCTGGCTGGCCCTAACCAGTCAGCGGCTCAATTTGGGTGATGGCAAGCGTGCTCAGTCAGGGGAGAAGTCGGTCCCGGATGATTTCCTCCTTCTCTGCTCGTTCTCCTCAGGAGTGACACCCCTCCCCACCTCAGCTACAGCCCAAACGTGCCTCTGTCCTCCCTGTCCCTCCCTGTCCTCCTTCCCATAACCGACCCCCTTCCCCTCCCTACCCCTGAAACCCAAAGACCCAGCGATCGCTCAGATACTGAAGCTATCTCAGGAGCCTGTCTCGCTTCACACCCTCCCTCCCTACCCCCAACTCTCGCCATCCTCACTTCTCTTGCTTCCCCACGTCCCTCCCCACCCTGTGCATTCCAGCATGACAAACCACATGGGATTTCACTAGTCCTTTAAAGTCTGCTGCCTCTGGGAACCACTCTTCTCCATGCAACATTTTAGTATTCTAGGGAATACGTGACTGGGGAGGCAACCAATGCCGTTATATTTCTGCCATCTCCTCCTGGTTGTTATTTCTGTAGATGCTTTTGCAGGAGGCGAAAAAACAGGAAAATGTTGATCATAACTGATCACTTTTTCTTCTCTTTTGTTATGCAATTGGTGGATTTATTTTTCTCTGCATCTTTGGTGATTCGTGCACATCAAACATTTTCTGTCAAGATGTCTTTTAATGAAGTCTTTTTTTTTTTATTTTAACACATAAAAGCATCACAACAACAATATACAAATTCTTAGTAATCTTTAAAACCAAAACACATTTACACATGCAACAATAGGGTTTAAGACAATGAGCAACTTATTGAATAATTTTAGTTTTTGGAATGTGTTAACGTTACTTTGTAGGAGAAAGGAAACTGTCGTTTGCTCTGCAGGAGAAAAGTCCAGGGTATCTCTTAGCTCCAGGAAAACATCTGATATGTCAAATATGTTATAGTATTGTGTAATTAATTCTAAATTTGAAATGTTTTCAAAATAACCTACAATTCCTTTATTGGCATTACTCCCTACCGTTTAGACAGTTAACAACCTTTAGTGATCCAAACTGAAAGAGAGAAAAAAAAAATGGTTTGATGACTCAAATAGATTTGTCAAAAACATGTACTTGGACCATCTTTGAAAATATGACCTCCAGACAGCGGTCTGACTCATAAACGTCTGGTGCTGTCACAATCAAATGACTCCCAATTAGATTTTAAAGAAGTGCGACTCACCACACAAGACAATGTGCCCTGTTCTGCAGTGAGTCCACTCAAACACGTCACAAGAAAACAAGTCAACAAGGCCGTCACAGAAGCACTGCTGCCATCCTTCACACTGTCGCTCTCAACGAGACGCGTCCCGCTGCCAGCGACGGTCTTAACATTAGCGTGGCATTTCAAAATATGGTTTTCAGATGAAATAATAGACAAAGCTAGAGGGTGTTTTTGTTTGATAAAATAACAGAAGAGTCAACAGAAATGAAAAGGTTGAAGAATAATCAACAGAATAGATTATTGCTCCAGAGAAATGTGTGTTGTGTTTTGTTATATCGTCAATCCTTGTGGCCTCTTCTGTTTGACGGATTCAGGATGATTGTATGATTGTCTGTTTGAGTCCTTTACATAGGATTGGCTGTAAACCTACAGCCACAACACTGAAAACACATTCATAGACACCAAAAATATACATTATGATACTGTCAAAAGGTACAATAATTACACAGAAAAGGAAATTACAGAGTTAAAACAACACCATTATGTTTTCATTTATCTTTTTGTCTGTCCACTTCTTCTTCTCTCATCCTCTCCAAATGTGTCGAGCACGTTGGGTTCTGTGAACATATCAAGTGCTCCTGGCAGAGAGTCAAGAGTCCCACCTGCCCTCTTGCTGCTGGATGGGGCGGCCGTGGGTCGCCTTTTTAAAAGAACCATCGAAAAGCTTCGCCGTTGTTGACTGGCGTCCTCTGTGGGAGACAAAATGTGAAGGACACAGTTTTATCTGTAGGTTTTGATGTCATGTCATTATCATGTCATGTACTTCCTATAGTAAATTCAATATTAAGATTTATGAATATATATATATATATATATCTTTTTTTATTTTCATTTTTTTTCCCCCATACATATAATATCAGAATTTACATACACATTTAGTAGCCAGTAATGAGTAATATTACTGTGGTGGATAACAGTTTGAAATAGCATGGACATTAAGTAAAGCAAAAACCCAGAAGGGCACTTAAAACGGCTATAAAGCACAACCACCAAACCAAGTATTTCATCAAAGAGCCAGCCAAGGTGATTACATCCACGTCCCACCCACACCCAAATAATCATTACGCTGGATGAAATATTCAATACAAATTCCCAAGAAGCAACAATGAGGCATTTAATTACTGCAGCTCTAGCTGCAGTGAGGGGGAACAGTGCATCATTTCAATTTGAGCCCGCGCCAGAAGCTGCCCCTCCTCTTTCTCCCCAAAACCTCTACGCCAGAGTGACAGCCTCTCCTTTCCCAAACTCATTTGGAAGTCAGAGACATAAAATACTGAAGTCTTCCACCAATCCCCATGACCAATTAGCATGTTTGATTTTTTTTTTTTTTTTTTTTTGCTGTTGACAGAGGGGGAAATGGCACATAATCACAACTAAAATCACTTTAGTCTGAGTGGAGGGCAATTTGACATTTTAATACCAAGTGTCATCTGTGGCTCCTTAAAGGCATACTGATGAGTACTTTAGCACCAGACAGGCTCCGACATTCAGGCCGCATGCATATAGTATTTACAGTGTAGGCCAACAATAGGGCTGGGCAACTCTTTGTGGGATCACATTGTGATGACGCAATCATATCATGTTGGAGTTTTACAAAGTCCCATTGGCTAAAGAATGATTGTAATTAAGTTTGACATGTGAAAAAAGTTTTGTCTGACATCATGCATAAGAGCAGAGGTGAAACAATTTTCTTATTAGTGTATTATATCAACAGTAAATCCACTGGCAACAATTTTGACAGCATTAATAATTTTTTCTGTGAAATATTTCAACATTTTGTTGGTTCCAGCTTCTCAGATGTGACAACTTCCTGCTTTTCGTTCTCTGATATGAGAGTAAACAGGATGTTTTTGGGTTTAACTGTTTGGACAAAACAAGCTTTGGGTTCTGTGAACTTGGCATTTTCCACTATTTTCCAACATTTTATAGAGAAACCAGTCCATAGTCCATAATCAAAATAACGTGGATAAAAGTGGAGAACTGCTGAAACGAGCATCGGTCTGATTATTTTACATGTAATCATGCACACATTTGCCAATTCATAATTGTGATATGTCGATATTATAAAATATTCTTATCAATATACAGTATATGTATCACACATGCTGTACAAAGTGTGTGCACAGCAAGCATCGCAGCTGTGACACTTTTATGCAGCCAGATTTAGCATATTGCTAATTTTTACACTTACAGTGACATTACAGTCGCTTCATTTACATTTGAGTTGGAACTTTTTGAAAATGTAAACAGTTGTATTACAGCAACTTAGACTTCATCAGTAAACAGACTGAAGGAGAAATATTTACAGAGTGAATATATGATCAAAAGTCTGTGGAGAACATTTTGATCTAAGTGTGAATCTGGCCAGTGACATCATCAGAAACAGCAGCCAATGATGGGAGCGCTCCATAAGGCATCACTGGTGCCATAATGACAAATTTTGTTTAGTTTATGGAGCTCAGTGAACTGACTGACACTGCTTTACTCAAACTGGTAGGTAGATTAACCAAACCAAAAAACCCCAATGACAGTTACTTAGACGAAACACCTGGTAAGGCTATCAGCTAACTGTGTTTATGAAACAATAGGTACTGAGCCTAAACTAAGTCTGTAACAGTTGCTCATTGTCAGGCAGTAGCTCAGCATCACACTAGTTTTGGATGCATACATTCCTTCTTAAGTGCGTAGCAACCATTTACCTTTTTTTTTTCACACCACATTAAGCAATTACTATTATCCTTCCAAGTGAATAATGGATGGACCCAGAACAGCAGGATACCATCACCAACACTTTAAAATCATGGATGAAATGAAACACCATCGTATTTTTGGAAGGGTCAAGATGCTCCTGCAGATCTGATGTTTTCTTTTTGGCCTAATTACAATGAGCCGATGCCCGCCCCCTTGTTATGTCTCTGTGGCACCATTTATTGTGCTTTATCATTTTCTTTGGAAGCAATTAGGCTTTTTATGAACGTATTTTCATGTCATTTCTGCTTTTTATTTGATACAAGAGAAAAACAGGATGAAAAGGAAAGGAAGCTTGAGTGGCATGAAACGAATGTGCCAAGACAATTTGAACCACACTGTTGCTATATTGTGACGTTTCTCATCGCCTGAACCAGACAAAATTTGTCTTACTAACATAGTCCAAAGGGTTTGTCCCTTCAGCTATTGTTTTCCTCCAAGTTCCTCATAAACATATGAGCTATACATGGATGATGTCGCCTTCTTTGGCAAAGCGAACACTTCTCACCACTGAAAGCTTGAATGAAAAAAATATGTCTGCGTTTACCCTTCAACTGATTTCATATCAAACTGATCAACTTGGCACTGATTGCGGTTTAACAATAAATAACAAACAATAATGATAGTTCATATTTTTGGTTTGTTTGAAACAAATGCAGATGGAAGACAAATGATCAATGACCCACTGGCCACCAATTGAAAAAAAAAATCTCCAGCTCCAGCATATTATTGGAAAATGGTGTATGATAAAATCAAATATTAGCCACATACATGCTCCATATACTGTTCCTTTCACAGGAAATCCATCTGAAATATACACATTACAATATTGATAGTCGTGTAAGTTCCTCTAAGTACTGTCCAATAAAATAAAATAGTAAGGGCTAGCAGACTTTTGTGGCAACAAAATATTGAGCTAAAGACAAGAGTTCTGCAGGACTAAAAGACTAATGTGTCTGAGGCAAACCCATTCCTTAAAAAGAAGAACATTGATCTTCAAGAACTTCCTGCAGAAAATATCAACATGTCTGTCAGAGGACTGTGACAAGTCTTCCTATTAAGGCACAGAGATACGGTGCATCCACAAGGGCACTTTAAGCCTTTACGCTCTGCTCTCTTGGTCTAGAACGTGATGCTCTAAGAGGCAAAGAGGAGAGAAAGGGGAGATGAAAATGTTTATCTTGATCCATATTCTCACATTGATCAGTCCCTGGTGGAAGTGTGGCTCGCCAGAGACAATAATGACCCTGATCTGGGCACTCGGCATGTCTCTGTTTTGTTAAATTCCTGCGTTATCGATCCACTGGGGCTCTTGAGTGCTGCTTGGATTCACTCCCAGGCCTCCTCGCCTCGGCACACTGCAGTGACCAGGCACAAAGAAGGCTCAATTAGCAAAGCTCCGCGTTGTCTGCTCCCCCACCTGCATGTGCCTTCAAAATCACTCCATCAACCGCCAGGGAGAGTGAGGGAAAAAAGACACAAGAATACAGGAGCGACGTAGACAGAGGGAGAGACGGAGAGGGATGAAGGGGGAGGAAAGAGAGGAAGGTGGGGAGAAGGTAAGGGTTGATAGTGTTACACCGGGGGACACGGGAGCAACACCAAGGTTTCACCTCAAATCAAGACGCCGTGGCAGCAGCTCAGCCTCGTGTCAACACCGCTGCCTCTGCAGCAGAGCATACAAAACAACCTGGCTACAACGACACACCGAGGGAAAGACAATTTCCCGCTCTGGCAATGAATGCACACGACTGAGTATTGAACTGACTGAAGGAGGAGAAAGAGATTTCTCCAGACCTCAAATTAACCCCACCACACTGCCACAGTAGGCAATGTATTCTAAGTGTCTGCCGGTGGCTTTCGGTGATAACAACACAGTAAAACTGACATGTGGTGGAATAATTCTCTGCTGATTCTGGCAGTGTGAGGTCTCTTGGCAGCCATGACACCCTGTGATCCTAACTGAACCTGGCAGGTGCAGTTAATGGTGAAACCACGTCGACGGCTGATTGAGATGAAGTGGTGGAAAGGCGGCACTGGCTAGAACGGGACGTTGAATCATAATCAAACCAGCCGGACTAAAGCTGAGTCTGAAAAGGCGGCTTTTACCTCTGCAGGGGCACACACACACACACACACACACACACACACACACACACACACACACACACACACATATACACACACACACAATCACAGTCTTAAAGATCCAGGTTGAGGCCAATCCTTCCTGTCTTTTCCACACAAATAATAAAAACCCATGAACGGTCCTCAACCTCCCCAGCCCACCCCAACCCTGCCATGCCTGCCCCTCCTCTCCCCTGCAGCCTTGGCGTCACACTGAGCTGGGGCCAGAGATAAACCACTCAAGACGATGAGGATGATAATGGCAGACGCCGCAGCGCCTCAAAATTCAATCAGCGCCGGGACGTCAATGCGGATGAGTGTAAAAGTGAAATATGCTCGCCGGCGTGTGTTAAAAGACGCCACACAGGGCTCGCAGAAACAACAACAGGCGATGAAGAGAACGATGAGGGAAAAAAGCAAGAGAGGGAGGGAGCAGGGAAAAAAAAAAAACAAGAAGGGGAGAGAAAAAATGAAAATAATGTGGTCTCTACTACTCTGCTTCCCGGCACAATCCCACTGGCATTCTGAGCAGACCTACTTTAACCACAGACTGTGAATAAATTACCCTTTTGAACTCGGGGTGATTGCAAATGTGCCCCGGTTTCTCTTGAGACATGTCTGGCACTAACCCTCAGCTCTATGCTCCCAGCCAGCCTTGTCACAGAGGGCCCCCCACCCTTTCCACCCTCCTACTAACACACACTCAAGGCACACACACACAGGCGCGCACAACATCATAAAACTTTTAATTCACCATAATTACGGGTGGATTTCTTTTTTTTTTTCCAGCCAACTACTTCTCCCCCTCCCTCTCTTTTTCTGTCTAGGAATCCTCAAGAATCTCCTCTGACTCTGAGATGAAAAAAAAAAAAAAAAAAAGTGTTAAGAGATGAGAAAGTATCCTGGAAAAAAAAAACGTGTAGTGGCGGAAAAATCAGAGTGGAGATGGAACAGATAGAAAGAAGCTGAGGCAGATATGGGGAAGACAGGAAGGCAGAGGGAAGGAAGGGAGGAATCTCAGGGAGAAACGTTGGCACTGGGCAGCCTGTGGGAGTGTGATGCTGATGTGTTTCCGAATGCTCATTATAACACATGGCCCATAAATTACCCTGACAATACCCATTATTTATTAACTTACAGGCCGGGAACCAGGCCACTTTTCATAACTGCAATCCCTTGGATGCAGCTCTGACAGGCTGCAAACAAAATATATACAAATAAATACCACTGTCACCACCTCTCTCTTGACACACACACACACCAACTCCAGCTGACACTGCTTTAGTTGCCTGGACGCTGGCTGTTTTTTTTTGTTTTTTTTAAACATAATTACAAACACTTTTCTCACAGCATCACGACTGCAGGTGAAATATCAAATCAGTCAAATTGTTTTCTTTTTGCCACAAACACCTTGCACCTTGCAAGCCCCCAAAGTCTGTGATCATTTCAATATAAAATGACAACATGCAGGGAAATGACTGATTATTTTCTTAGGCAAACTGGTGGTGACTGAGACAAAACTAGGGAGAGATGAGAAGAAAGAAGAGAAAGGAAAGAGCATATTTCACCAGAGTCAAAGAAAGAGGACTTTGAGAGCCAGCCAAACATTCAGGGCCGATCTCCGGGTTTAAGAAGGGGGGGGGGGGGGGGGGGGGGGGGGGGGGTTCAGCGATGCAGTCAGCCTTAACTGATGTGTTATATATTGCCTGCCACTTTATTCTGCAGGAATATTGGGGTGTTGCCAAGCTCAAACCTGGAAGGTATAGCAATCCATCACCTGCACTGTTACCAGCGTTGGTGGGTGGGGGTTGAAATCTCATCTTGAAGCTTGTAGCCAATATTCTAGCCACCCAGTGCCGTTTATAAAAGGTACCTCTCCAAGGCCGCTATCACGGACAGACCACTCATCTAGTCATCCACACACCACTGCCCCCAAGTCCTGCATCACAAACACCGTAACGCAAACAGATTCTGCTCTGCGCACAAGCTTAAACCCTGAATATTACCCTCATATACAAATGATAATCATCAAAAACATCAATTATATTTACGTAAATACTTAAGTCGGCTGTAATGGAATATTTGCTGTGTATGGTACAGTGGTATCAAATTAAATTAGATTAAATCTAAATCATTATAGGGCAATTGCCAGGGGTGATTGTATTATTCCATTCAAGTATGGAAATGGAACCGCACTACACTGTAATCAGCCATTTTTTAAAATTCAACTTGTGGTCAGCTTGTATCACTATGTGATATTTTCATAAAATGTGGTTACATTCACATGTTTTTTTTCGTTCGGCTTGAAATCATTACAATTGAAGATTTCGGGTCAACTGTTTACATTGGATGTGATTTAATACGGTGTTTACATGCACCAAAGCATTTAATCGGAACAGCTATGCGCGAAAGTGATGAATACGTCTCGCATTTGTCAATGGCTATCTTGTCTCTTTGGCACATATGTGATCCGCTCCCTGAAGACAAAAATCTTATACATATATTTTATATACAAATACATATATATGTAGGCTACTGTATATACACACTTAGTTTGTATTAAAAACAAACTTGGCAGAGGACCAGTTCAGCTTGGAAGCCACCATTTTTGGGATGATGTGGAGAAATTGGAGACGTTAGTATGTCAGTGTCTGCAGAGTGAGAGGAGTTTAAATTCCTGTGGTGTGTAAGAACACAGGTGTCACATATCCATTCTCATTTTTAACAGTTGCTATAAAAGCTGGATTCAAGAGCTGTCCTTTTACAGTTAAGCTGAACTACAAGTAAAAATAGTGTATCATCCAATTTATAATGATTTAAAATAAAAATCAAGGTTTATGATTTATAAATATTTATTTTTTAAATTATTTCTAATTTTTACATCAGCATTTTACTCCCTAATGAATCAATGTGAAATCAAAACCTTTACAAAACTTTACAGAACTTTCTGTCAACCCTTGCAAACATTTACCACAGATTTTTCTGTTTACTTTGGGCCCAGATCATCAGCTTATTTGATTTTCCATGGAGGACTCTAAAGTCTGAGATATTAACAAATTAAGTGGAATGCCATAAACTATCCACCAATTTATCCTCAAAGTAGCATATGTATTCAGATAACCTCCCCACTTGGGTGTGCTCACAGCACTAATGTACACGCAGAAAGAATCCAAGTACACCAATGTTGTGATAGCATTTCAATAATGAAATACAGCTACAATCTTTTAATTCAAGGTCCAGCCTTGCACCAGGCATCCATTCGAGCAAATCAAGCTAAGTGTATTGCGGATGTTTGTGAGTAATGAGGAATTTGGGAGTTTTTTGCTGACTAGGCACATATGGACTAGGGGTGTTGGGGGAATGTACGATGGTGTGCTCAAGAGCTGTGCCTGGGAGAGGCGGGGTGGTCACAGGGGGGAGATTAGGCTGAGGGGCAGCGAAGGAAAACCAAATCCATCTCCATCTCAGAAACATCCTAAAGCAGATTACTTACTTCAGTGGGAGAGGAGGAGAGGGAGGGAAGAGAGCGAGCGAAGAGCACAGGAGCATGAGATGGATGAGGGAGCAGAGGAAGAGAGGGAGAGCAATTAGCATAGATGCAATTCTGGCACAGTCCTCTGACTTGATATTTGACCTTCTGCAAGAGTCTTGCCAAATATTGCCCGAGAAGCGCAGACGGACCATATGGCAAAGTGCTGCTGGAGGCTGAGTGCGGTGTGACTCCAAGCCTCCGTATGCTAATGGGGGAATGTAATTACAGTGCAGTATTCCTGTAGGACGTATATTTTACTGGCCCTCCATAGGAGTGGATTTGCAGCGAGACGGGCCAAGCCTCAGTGGCTTCGGAAAATACACTTTTTATCAAACAGTCAGAGAGCCATTGAGTGGATAGTGAAATGGAACAGGCCCAGTTTAACTGGGGCAGCACAGCAATATGTCGCTTTATGAGGCAGTTGGTACACGTCAGTAGCAACTGAGACAGCTACAGTCAAATGCTTGAAAAATGTAAATCCACACAGAAACAAATATGAATGAAAATGCTGAACCGCAATCTGCTGCTCTCCTCTGGACACGCCCCAATTAGTGATGTCACAGCAGATGTTTTCCATCAGCTGCCAAAGGCAAAACACCTGCCGAGCCTGTGACATCACTAACTGGGGCATGGCCTGAGGAGCGAGATACTTGAAGGTTTCAAACCACAGAGAGCAGCGCAGCATCAGATTTCTGCCTGTTGTGACTCACTGTGAATTTACCCTTTTAATCTCGGGATATTAACCAGCTTTGCCTAAAGAAAGAAAACAGTCCAAAGACTATTTGAAGTATAATTAACAAGTGAGAATGTAGATGTAAAATAATGTAAAATCTGAACTGTAAATATCTAAAATACATTTTGCATTATATGCAGAGAGAGATAGGTATCCTGTGCAAGGGACTGATGATTTTGATATATTTTTTGTTTGTTTGTTTGTTTTTTGATTTTCTTAATTCCATCTTTTCTTTACTGTATTCCTGCGGTAGCTCAGACAGCGAACACGACGAGGGTGTAGGTGAAGGACTGAGCAAGGCGTTACAGAGCAGGGAGAGGGAGGGGTGGGAGCAATTTGCTTTCGAGTCTCATGCTAGCGCTAGCTTGATTTCCAGAACTTGCATTTTTAGCTTTTAGCATTTTTGAGGACATTTGAAAGCGTTTAATGTTCAGTATTTGTCAGCAGTTATAACTTCTCCTATGAAGCCGTATTTTATATCATTAAAACTTAGTTTTACTATATTGTCATTGGTTATTTCTTTATACAGCAGCCTACACACAAGGGGTTACAGTTGTTCACAAATGCATTCACTGTAGTTTTGCATCATAGTGTGTTTTAAACCATTTATTAATTGCTTATGTATTGCTATAGCTGAATATTTCAACACTGTATCCTAAAAGTTGAATTTATATGCAGCTAATTTGCACTACTAACTATGCTTTTGTAGGTTGCATAGTAAAAAAACATTAACATTCATACATGACATCCAGTGTTAAAGCAAAATGATCATACTTAACAGAAAATACTGGCTGTCAAACGTTGTTTTCAGTATCCACTCGTCAATCAATCCTATAACACTTTCAGTATTTAACCAACACCACAATCTTCCCTAATCTTAACCAAGTAGCCTGAATCTAAAAGTGCAGGTTTCTTGTCTTGTTGAAATTATGGGATTTGCACACGCAACCATCCATCCTGACCTCCTTCCTACGACTTTTTTGCAGTACAAAGACGTCACACTTGCTTGATTGGAAAAAAAAAAAACAATAGCTGTTAAAAATAACCCAGGCAGCAGTTGTGTTTCTTCCCAAAATGTATATGGCAAAGCAAATTAATATCATTTAAAGTGGTTGAATATTTACAAGCATCATCACTAGAAATTGCTCATATGAATAACTAATGCTTATACTATGAGAGTTTTTCTCCAGTAATTCATTCAGCATTTGTCATTAGAAAAAGGATCCATGGCAGAAACACGATCTTAGAGATGTGTATTTCCATACTGATGGTATGCTTTAATATTAACACTAATTCAATAACTATTTTGAATTCTCTCACCCTATAACACAGAATATAATCTCACACAGTCCTCCCACACAGTGTGAGATATCTAGGTTAAAAAGGGAGTGACTTTTTGCTGCTGAAACAGTGCTCAGACACCGTGCCTCTTCCATTTCTCATGCATGGAAAATCCCTGCCCACACAGACGGAGGCTGAGCTGACCCTCGTAGGAAGAAACTGAGGCAGCAGCCTTGGGTCAGAGGCTGCCGTCTGTAGCCAGGATCACCTACATGCTACTAAGTACAACAGTGCCAGCCTCCATTTCAATTAACTTCACCTAACAAGCCTTGTCCAAGTAAAGCAATTTTACACAGGGCTAACTCTCCTCTGGGAGCAAACCCTATACAGGGAGACAGCAGAGAAGCTTTCAGATGCTGCTGAGATTTCGGGAAAACAAAACAAAGAGATGCAGCGGCACAGGTCAGTTGAGCTCTGAGATGGGAAATCAGAGCCGTGTGAGCGGGGAGAACGGCAGGCGTTGTAGGGTGGGAGGCGCAGAGGTGGGGGGGGGGGGGGGGTGAACAGGACACGCGTTTGACTGTGTAGATACCTGAGGGATCTGGTATGGAAATCCCCAATTTCTCAGCCAAGTTGCAGCCCTTTGAACAGCGGAAGACGTCAGCAAGCACGGTGAGAAGCCATGTGGGTGTAACGAAGCGAGGGCTAAGCGAGGCAACATGCTGCCAGTTCTCTGAAATGTTAAATTGAAATGCAAAGTAGGAGCAGGCCTTCTTGTTTTGAGCAGATTTCTCAGCATCTGTGTGGGAGCCCTTAAACTCAGAGGGTCTATACACAGAGCTCTGCATATTTACTGTAAATAAACACAATATTTAGGTTAGGATTAGAAAATACACACAGCTGAAGTTGAATCTTTAATTGCACTCAGGTAACTGAAATTTGAGTCAAATTAATCTGTGCATCAAGTTCAGTGAGTAACAAGACAATAGATAATGCAACATGAGAAAGGTTACTGTTATTTCAAGGTGTGTACTTAACTCCCAACAAGTCATTAAAGACTCAAAGAACTGGATACTAATGTAGTGGTGGCCATTCTCTGTATCAACAATACAACTGCAAGGTGGGAGGAGCTGGATGCTCCTGGTTGTGAAAGTAAAATTACCATTCATTTTTTTTCATAGACAGTGTTGGGTGACTCACAGTCCAAGCACTTCCATGGCGCTTCGGATGAGCATAAAGCTGATGAATCATCAACACTTGAATCATCAGTACAAAAGATGAACAGCTGTGATAGAAAATATCTAGTTCTTAAAAGTTGAAAACACAAACCTGTGTGCACAAAACCACTCCCAAGGTGTGTATTTGTAAGAAAAACGATCACAGAGCTTAAACTTTTGTCATGTGCACTGTT
Source organism: Seriola aureovittata (assembly GCF_021018895.1). Taxonomy (NCBI): domain Eukaryota; kingdom Metazoa; phylum Chordata; class Actinopteri; order Carangiformes; family Carangidae; genus Seriola; species Seriola aureovittata. Next base: position 20,054,631 of record NC_079366.1, read on the forward strand.
AACATTGAGTGGAAGCTAAAGATTACACTGTTGCGAAAAGTGATTTTACAACCTGTTAGTTAATTAATTAGTTAATTAATTAATTAAGTGTGTGATTCAACAAAGTTTTTTAACTATGCTACAGCACTGATTTGTTTCTCCATTGCAGCCTTTGGATAAAAGCACTTGCCAAATGAGTAAATGTAGATGTAAATGTTGGTATGGCAATCCTCCATGCCAAATTGGTTGAGGTTGTGCGAAACAAAAAAACGACTTTATTTAGTTGACTTATCTTTTTTATTATTATTATGATATTCAGTTTTCAGTTGCAGGTTGGTTAGGTTTAGACACCAAAACTACTTGGTTGGATCATGGTTTGGGTTAAAATAGACCAATCCCACAACATTAACCAAGTATTAGGATGCTTTTCTGCCAGGACTTCTCCCATGTGACTCATTGAAATGGTCCAGGAGAGCCTAAAATCCAGGTGTAAACAGCCACATTGGCTGTCCAAACCAGGTCCAAGTAGCATTGTTGTCTGCAGACACCTGTGTTCTTTTTTCTGCCATGCTATATACCCCTTAGTGTAAATAGCTATATTGGCTATCCACCCTGGGTGCAAATAGCATTGTTGGCTACCCATGGCTGGGTACAAATAGCATCTGCCCAAAATAAACAAGATTTCTCAGAAACAAAGAAATTAATGATTAAACTAGAGTATGGTTCATTTATCCAGATGATTCTTGTGTTTCTGTCAAGTAACACTGATGATATCAATAAAAAAAACGATTTGAAATAAAAACTCAGAGTAGAGAAAATCCCTTCGCCCAGTTTATAACTCAATTTGTTTCAAGACAAATCTAGTATCTACATCATTTACATTTGTTTTCGTCTCAGTTTGTCTCCCAATGTGAGTTGAATCAACTTGCTTGAAATGCAGGTCGACACAACCTGTAGTTGCGATTTGGGAAATGTGCATGTTGGCTCCTCTGCCACCCACAGTAACCCATTACACTGTGTATCTTCACAGAAGCATATAATTCCAGTTTATGGAGTCACAAGCCAAAAAGGTTGGAAATCACTGTGCTAATACATATACTGTTGGAAAATCCAATGCCGTGTAGGAGGTCTTAAATTGGTTTTATTTAATTAGATACACATACAATAACACTGTAAGGTCAGCTCTCTAGACATTAGGGAGAACCCACCCGAAGAAAGAGAAACAAGGATTAAAGTCATCTGGTTAGACTAATATTGCACCTAAAGCAACCTAAAATGAGGAATTACATAAGTAGGCTTTAGTTAAACTGGAAAGTAAAACTTAACAAAGATGGAAACAAGAGAGATGTCGTTAGGAGAAAGCCAGTGGGCAATGTAATATGCTAAAGGCAGCATTTAAGACAGAGCTAATCCAAGCAGACTCCCCCCTGCTTAGTCATTGCAGCTTCACACTGATCAGACGGGAAACCGTTCACAGTTTGTCAAAACACAGCGTGCACTCTGAGCAGATTGAAATCATTTCTCTATACAACAGAACGCCACAGACAGATCTTTCGAGGAGCAACAACAAACTGTGAAAAGCTCAATGGTTTATCAGTCATGGAGGACAAAGGGGCTCTCTGCTCTGGAATGAAAATATCCACCTGATGTCATCAACTGGTGCATCATAAATCCTATCCTTTACCTGGGGGCCACAGAGTGACTTCACGCCAATGTGACATTCTCTAACCCCAGGGTTTCTATCAGAAAAAAACCTTGAGATATCTTTCTGGGCATGGTGTCAGATGCTTGCCATGAAATATTCATAATCTGAGAGCGGAGCCACAATAGAGGAGGTGGCAACATGCGAGGATTTGACTTGCAGAAACTGAGACGCTTAAACCACGATGACCGATTCCTCCCATCCCCCATTGTCACTCACAAACTCACTTTCACATCAGTTTTCTCGGACAAATGTCACAAAGCCTTCTGTCATTACTGCCTTTTAACCTACGGATATAAACTCATCAGAGCATCCACAGAACTGCAATTCTATGGCCCTGTATTTTACATTTCATCATTTTCATTTCATTTTCCAAACTACAATGACGTTAACATAGATTGGACAGAATTTTTTTCTTTAGCAGCTCAGTATTATAAACGGTGTCAAGTACGGTGTCAAGTCTTGTAGGCCTATATGAGTAGGCCTACAGTATATTGTGAGTATATCATTTATGTTCTTCCACGCATAAACAAAAGCAGAGCCATATTACTAAAGTACCATGGAGTAATACGAGACAAAAAGTCATTTTTGTTTTCTGATGCTCTTTAAATCCATTATATTTGTAAATGCAATCCTTTATTTTAAGTTATGATTTGTTGTGTGGCACACAAAAAATCGTATTTTCCATCTATATGTCAAAACTGACCCTTACACCTGAAAATATCTCTAATTTATATGATCAAATAAATTACTGTTTAGGCCTATGGTGCAAGAAAATACCAAACTCACATTATTATTTTCACGAGATCCTGTTTACTTATTGTAAGCATTTGCATTGACAGGGAAGATTTTCCATTAGGCTTCCTGTTCATACCTGCATTATCATGCATGATATTATCAGACCAACAGTTCTACTGTGATGGATTGCATGTTTCAAACAAACTTCAAGTCTCTGCAAACAAAAAGAAGTTTCTTGAGAGGCAAGAAAACAATCCAAAAACTTATGTTTTAGAAAACTTTTAGCAGTGATGGGAAACATATAAACATCGTATATAATGGGTTAAATTGCTGAAAGAGAAGTTTCCATGTCTGGAAACAGTGAGGTGTGCCCACAGGCCAGGCTGTATTTCCCAGATCAGTTATCAGGTCAGAATTTATAAGTGAAATCAAAAATAAGATTAAAGATCAAGATTAAATAGAAATATCTTAAAGCTAGAATGCCTGACTTTTACATCTAAATATCCGTTACACTCAGGCCTTTGAAAAATGAGTTCAAACAAAGCTGATTAAATGTATCAGTGGCAGGAATGTTATAAATGTGGCGACATTCCTGACGCATTGGTAGTGAAGCGTTTTAGGTCATCAGCAATGATTGGTGTGCCAGAGCTGAAGAGGGGAACAAACCGTTTGGCACTTTCCAGGGCAACTAGTGTTATGTAGCGTTAGTGAGCTAGCTACCTTACTGCTCTTGGAAAAGTTGGTATTTGTAGATGTAGTTTACCTAAAAAATGGATTGTTGTCTTGGAATCATGGAAATATGTCAGAGGCACACATCTATGATATATTTTGATGCATAGTTGCTCTCTCTTACTCTCTCATTTCTTAGTAAAGCTTATTTTCATTTTGCCAAGTTGGTTGGTGTGTTTACAATAATTTCTATAGGCTACATAAGAGTCTATATAGTCTATATATAAGACCTAACTGACTGAAAATGAAGTTTTACTTAAAATCAGCTCCTTTCTGGACCCTTACATTTGCTGCTAGACAGCAAATCCTTACATTCAGGGCTGGGTAATGTCTCCATCTTAAGAAACAAGTCCTTGTCCAGTCAACCAGAGCCATGGTGGTAGGTGAGTATGATGAGCAGTGAGGACAGTTTTGAGGTTTGACTTGAGGAAAAATGTTAGAAATCAATAGCAGAAGTGTAATTTAGTGGTCTGTCAAAGAGAGGAAGAGTAAGAGAGACAGAAAGTAAAACAAAGGTGTACACTGAAATACAAATCATCATTTAGAGCACATCATCAACACCTTGGGTTCAATGCAATCTGGTCTGATGCTACCTAACTTTAGTTTAACTGATTATTGTAATAACTTTAGTATTAGACCTGCATAGGGAAATTATAACCGTATATAATTAATAAGTGGCGACTTATTGCCCTCTTAGCAATCAATTCCATTCCGCATGCATAGCATGCATGATTGTAGAATGTGGGTTAATGCATTAACTTCTCATAAGTCTATCAAATTCTCAACAAGACTCTCTGTCCTGTTGAATGTCCAGTGTAAACACAGCAGCAACTATGAACTAAATGTTGTCGATTCTGTTTAACAAAGAAAATTTCTATTAAAAGGTTATGTGACTTAAAGACCTTGTATTTGCGGATTCTACCAAGCACTGTATTAAGCAATTACCAAAAACGTGGTGGGGATGGTTAAACAATGTCTTATTCCGTAGTCTACATCCAACTGGACCAGATATGGTTGGATACACTGACCAATACTTGATCACATCTGCCTTTACAGCCTCAACTGTTTGAATAGCTAGCTTTAATTTGATTATTTTTCAACATCCCTTAGCCTGGATTTCTCAAGTCAAAATACCATAGTGGCACTATGACTTAAAGCAATTTTTTGCAGTCTGGCATCACAAGTGTAACCATTGTAATTAATGAATAATGAGCATAAAATTACAGAGGTTTCTCAGCTGGTATCGAGAAATAATTATACTATTGTGGGGTGTTCTCCTTTTATTTACAGGCAGCCAATCTCTACTCTCAGTCCATGAATGAGAGGGACTTACAAATGTCATCCCAAAATAAGAAAGGCATGATCATGTGACTGTTATATTCTCTATATGAGAGAAAATCTTACTTGGCTTGAATGGAAATGAGCAATCATTACGATCATTCATCATTTTCCTGCAGTTTACGTTGAAGCATACTGTTTGTAAGGACAGTGTATTAACATAGCTAATGCCTAATATGTGAATGATACAGCCACAAAGGAAGCAGCTGTATGCCTGTTGGAGGAATTTGGTAATAGTTGACTGAAAATGGGGAATACCACGTTCAAGAGCAACTTTTCTAATCTGGCTATTCATTCAGTTCATTGACTCATTTGCCACTGGCCTTGTTTCGTAAAAAGGACTAGTAGAGTTTAATTGTTACAGTAAAGCCAAAATATGAAATACATGCAGAAATCAAAATAAGTCAAGAACCTGTCATTTTTCCAGAGAAAAAAACCCAGAAAAACACCTGGTTGTGATTCTCTGTGCTCATTACAGTCCCCGGATGCATTTACCGAAGACTTTTCTCTCACACTTTTTCATACAGGCTCTCATGACGAGATACCTTTTAACTTCTCAGCCGGAGTCAGCATTAATAATTTATTCTCATCTGTTTAAAATTTAAAGTGCCACACATTAACGTCCTCCCGCACCTGCTCTTTCACGCTGTCCACCCTCCAACGGGCTGCTTTTCTACCCCTCTGGCCCACCACCCGCCACCCCCCACCTCCCAACCCCCCTTTCCTTCTCTGTCTCCTCGCGCTATAATAAAGACAATGACAATGAGCTCTTTTTCACCACTGAACCAGGGATGTTAAATCAAACAGGGGCAGAGGAGGCGACAGACCACATAATGTAAGGGCATCGTCCGGACGCCTCCGATTACGCTTTGGCCTTAATTGGTGGCAGTGGCAAAAATGATGAATTCTTTAACAGTGCCGTGCGGTTGTGCCTTCCCGAGCACAGCAAAGGCCTGAGGAGGACAGCTACTCTGTGCAAATGGAAGCTGACAGAAAATCCACACGGCACGACCAATCTAGGGGAAAAAGGGCATGACAATGAATAAGGGGGCCCATGCTCTTAAGTAGCTGACGGTAGCTTGCAGGGAAGATGTGTATAATTAAGCGGTCTGCATCGTGGTTCAGATGGCAAAATCCTATTGTCTTGACAGGAGCTTAAGGTTGCCCTTTAGGTTGAGATGCGCAGCGGCGTACAGCCTCATTTTTCTTTTTTTTTTCACACTCCCCCAGACCTCTGCGACCAAATTAATCTGCAGTTTTAAAGCTTGAATAAATCCAGTAAGTTAGAGATCTGCAGATCTAAAGGCCGTCTGTCCCTCAGGCTTTTCCTTCTCTGCTTTTTTTTTTTTTTTTTTTTCTTTACCCCCTCTCCTTTGCCCACGGAGATTGGCTGGGAGCACTCAGTGTTATCTCCAGGGAGGCAAAGGTTGGGGGGATGGGGTGAAGGCCACAGATTTGTCCTTATCTATTCTGAGCACACCTAAAACAAATTAGACCTGGCTGCTGTTGCTTATTTGGCTCCTGCACTCTCATTAAGAGGCTGAATTCAAGCTATTTTCCTCAAGGTCCTGCTTCCTACCATTTTGGGCCTTGTCTTTTATCACAATAGCAAAAGGTTTCTAGGCAGCCATGCCACCTTTTCATCTCACCCATTTCATGTACTCATATCAACACTGCACAAAGAACAGGGACAGGGAGAGAGAGGCAGAGAAAGAACACCACCTTACTCTAGGTTTTTCCTGCTCATGACATGATGCTGGCCTTTGACATTTGTTAATTGAAAGGAGGAATCTGTTCAATTGGATCTTGTTTTGCCCTATTCCTGCTTTTTCTACACTGCGTTATACAACTAATCAATTAGGAGCCTCTCTGGATGTTGCTATTTCAAGGATTTTACTTGGTCTTTGTGGCGTTATGAACGCAAAAACACAAGTGCTGTTTAGGTTAAACTGTTCCAGTCAATATTGTCAACAACCCAGTGAACTGGCACTTGAATGTTTCCATCCATTCCAAGTGTATTGTGGATGATGATGATGTTTTGGACATCTGTCTGTAGGCATTAGACTCCTGATATAAAGACATGTGTTGAGAGGCATTCACAAGCAAAGCCCTGAAAAAAAAAAAAAGTCTTTTGTTGTGAATATTTTCAAAATCTGGATCTTTCACTGAGACTGTAGCATGGCTGTCAAGTCTTTCTGTAAGAGGGTACTCAACTGGTCATGTTTTGGTTAGCTTGACCTAATTAGTCGTGACTTCCAACAAATACTGTGCCGACTTTTATAAATCTATGAAGCCTATATTACTAACCAATGAACTCTTCTTTATTCTATTTTTAATTCATATTGTTTCATGTCAGATTATTAGCATTCACAGTAAAGCTCTACGTGCAACAGTGCCAGTGTTCAGAGTCTCATTTCTCAATCTTATTTACAATCTAATAGAGTTAAAATGCCCCCCAAAAAATTGTCTTTAACAAAAACATTCAATAACTGAATATAATTCAAAATAGAACCTGCATAAATTAAATAAACTTGTGTTATAAACAGTGTAGGTTACATGCTACACAGCAGAGTGTTACCATTGAGCCAGTTGTTGGATGGTGAACACTAAGTACCTTAAAATAGTGGTTCCCAACCTGCGGGCCGGGGCTCCCGACAAGGGACAAAATCTTAACGGTCATAAGATGATAAGAAAGTAAAAGCAGTATTTCTGTTATAAAAAGTTATGTTTGGTCTTTCATGTTATAAATAACAATTTGTTATGGAAGGATAACTTTTACATTTACCAAATTTAACACAACTCTAAAGCCGTTTTCCTGCCGTTGAGGCAAACAGGTGAGGTAAACAGTGGTGGAGACACAGCTTGCCCTCATATGAGCATTATTTCATTTGGAAGTTAATGAAGGACCTTTGAGCCATCGGAGCTCAGGCTATGCAAAGGTAACTGCTCAGGAAATGTTAGGTTAGATGAGATTCCTCTGCCAGACTAATCCATCCTGGAGCCTGAGAGCAGCACAGAGACAGAGACAGAAAACGAGCAGAATCTGCTGCAGAACAGCACAGCAGTGACACAGGGCAATTCTCTAGGGCCTTGCATTAACGCGCTAAATTAAAGGGGGTATTAGATTAAATTGGCTCTCCAATTTCAGGGGTGTGAGTAAAATTCTGATTTGCATTTTCCACCGCTGCTTAAGATATAATTAGTTCAGGGTGATTCCCATGTGGAAAACAGTGACAGCCAAATCTAACTGGCTGCCAGTAGCTTATCGTCTCTTCTAAGGCAAAAGGTACACTCAGCTCATGTTGGGTGTGTGTGTGTGTGTGTGTGTGTGTGTGTGTGTGTGTTTTTTCTTTTTTGAGAATAATATATAGTATGTAGTATGTGGATGTGAGTTCGACTGCGTTTGTGCATATGTTTGTGTGCGTGAGAGAGAAAAAATGAGAGACATAGTCTGCGTATGCGTGACAGCTCGCATCTGGATTTGCATGAACAGTACACGCTGTAAATTCTCCTTCTAGACTCACTTTAGCACCTGCTTCCTCATACGTGTCAGCGACCATTAGCACCGTCAACAAGGTGAAAAAATGCACTCCCTGTTAATGTATGTATAAAAGTTAGACTAAGCAATGGCACAGCCTCACACCTCTAAGATGCCTTTAAACCCCAAACCCATTTCCGGAGCAGAAGGTGCACCTGTAATTACAGATGCAGAGTCAAAAATAACAATTACTGCCAGAGAAGTCCATAATATGAATTACTGAACTCAGTGAAGGAGCTTTTAAAAGCAAGTGTGGATTTGTTTTGGGGGTTTTCACACCCTTGGTAATTCTAACCGTCTTTGCAAATGGATGTTTTCCAAAAGTGAGTCTACCCATGCATTAAGAATGTGAGGCCAGCTTCCTGGACACCTGTTTGAGACACCTGTTAGTACATGATATATGGAGTCAACATTAAATGAGCTTCCGATTAACACCTCAGGAGTGTCCAACCCATCCCCAATAACCCATCAGTGACCTCTTTATTCAACCTGTTAAATCCAGGTTTGCCCGAAAGAATCAGATGGTTCCAACGCTCAATTTAAGCTACAGTACAAGATAGTAGATGAAATATTCAAACCTGTGATGCCGTGGTTTTTATGGCTGCATCAAATGGAAATAATCTAGATACAGTATCCTCATTTTACGCTAAAAAGTCTTCTTCTTATCAAGTCATTTTTGTCTGTAATTTGAGTCCAATTGTAAAAGTGTAATTTTCTTAAAGCAACTGAAATATCGGAAACATCTCTACTACATAACTCTTCTACTAAAAAAAATACAAATCATGATGTGTGAGGTAGCTTCTAAAATCAAGTTGCACTTTTCTTGATTCTAGAGCAACGACTTGCCTTGTTCTTCCTTGTTTGAAGACGCAGACAATCATTTCTGTAAATTTCTTGAAATCAGTTGATTTTAAAGTGGAAAGCCGTTGAAATAATTGCACTGCACAGCCAGATTTTTCTCACTTGTTTTTAAGAAAACTTTTATCTTTAAGAACTTTTCAAGATGTACAAGCAGTATTAACCCAAAAAATGTATCCTGTCTCAAACTTTTGGAAACTTTCAAAATAAAGCTGTGCAGGTTTGAACAGTGGTTGTTTGCACAACTTGTGTTTAAAATGACTGACATGCAGTTTGGGGTTAAAGAAGTAGAAAAAGCAGCTGTAATTAAGTCTCTCAGTTTCTGTTTTAGTTGCAAAGTGGTGAAGCTTTTGATGTTTGAGACTCCTGTCAAAATCATTAGAAGTTACTAAAATTTTAATCAGGGATATTAGACGTAGGTGGCATGCTGTCCAATCAGGACTGGATGAGCACAAAACCTGCATGTAGCGCTAGGTTGGAGAGTACATGAGACATAAATGATGAGAATTATATGAATAATATATTATGTCACTTTGAGCTTGTCACCACTACTTGGTCAAGAACAAGCTTCAACATTTGTATTCTGGGACAGTCTCAATCTACTCTGAATGTTTCCTGATCACTGCTAAGGAGCAGGCTCAGTCAGAGGTGATATTTACATCATAAAACAACAGAAAAACACACCTAAATGAAGGCACAGTGGTTTCGATTCGATTGATTCAAACAAAAATCAGGCTGAAATTCAAAGTGAACAAAGAAATCCATACATGGTGTTTTTCCATAAGCAGATTAGCTAATATTTTACAATTAACCTCTTTTTCCTCTCTGTGTAATCACTTAATTAATGAGCAAATCATCTGGCCCTCAGGTTGCATTTGTTGGTGACTCATCCATACAGGCTCATGTTAAGTCAGTGAGCAAGTTCAAACTCTCAGGGTAAAGAGAACCAGATTTGCAACTTAACATTTATATTCTGCCTTTGCCCTTGAAAACTAAATATCATCCAGTAACTAAATCAATTAAAATGAACCTTTAAAAACAACACTGCCCTCGGATTGTGTCCTAATGAAGCCTCTTGCTACTTGTCAATTAAGCCTTTGCTTGATATGTTTTGCTCTTCTCTAAGTGATGCTGATTTTTTTCTGCCTCTGCACCCTTCTTGATGTGCACCGTGTCCTACATTGATCTGTAATTGGCCATAATGACACAAATATAATATAGAATGATTTCATCTCAGCCCCCACTGTATATGCACAATCAATTCATACAGGATCAGTGGGAGAGGATCAGTCTGGGTGCTTCACTCCCCTCCCCACACAAAACTTGGGGGATGTTTTGAGAAACGCCATCAGCAGCCCTGCCATCACTCTCACCATCTCTTGGTGGTCGGAGGCTGAGGCTTTGTGGGATATTGATTCTCCCCATCCAGAGACGGTTTCCATAATTGGTTAAAATGACCGGGTGCAGAGAGGGATGGCTCTCTGCTGAAAACCATTTCCCAGCCCTGCTTGGAGCTGAGCCAAGCTCGGGGTTGTTCGGATGCGTTCCAGCCCCAGCCTGACTGGCAGCAATTAAGGGTGTCTGAGCCAAGCTCAGCTTGCGCTCCGCACAAACACCCCTAATTACTGCCAATTAGGCTAGGCGGGTAGGCAGATTTGAGAAGCCGGGGGGATGTTCAGGCATGGGTGGGCATGGAAACAATTTTCAAGGGCTTAGAACGTGACTGGATGAAAAGGTTAATGCTTTGGAGTGCAAGGGGATAATAACAAAAGAAGGGGAAGCAGAGCCCGGGTTCTCACCTCCAGCGATGAGCCTGGCTTCTTCTTCAGCTCCTCGCATTTCCTAAATTTGCAGATCTGGTGGCCCGTTTTGCGGTTCCGACAACTGCTGCAGACACCACAGTTGATTAGCCGCCTGCAGGGTGCACAGACCCCACACCTTTTCCTTTTCTTCTTCGCTGGGTTTCCACTGGATGCCGAGGAATTATTCTGTGGGCAGTCTGCCAGATTGGCAATTTGAAACGCACTGTCTGTAACGGCTGCTGAGGCTGCGGGGGAGTGAAGGGCTGTCATGACGATGACCCCGGGAGGTAATGAGATGCCCCCTAAAGCCGGAATAGCGGAAAAAGTTCCAACGCGTTCTGGGAGATTCATTATCTCTGCTTCAGCAGCGCCGCATTTCAGCTTGTTCATGCATTCTCCTGCTAAAGGTCTGCAGTGTTCAGGGGATAAGGTAGAGAGGAAATTATTATTTGCCATTTGCAGCGTCTCTGGCGGCACGCCAGGCTTCCCCGGCCTCTGGGAGTCATTTCTATGCATGCTGGTCCTATTAGGGTTTATTGCCGCTGATTTCCTTCCCCAGAGCATGGCGTTATCGCAGTTCCAAGGGGACATGCCAATTCTAGCACTGGGAAAAATGGGCGTTGTGATGCGGGCAATCTTAGCAGTCTGTGGAAATGCCCCATTGGTTTTATAAAAGTTTGCAAAAGACCTGTACCTTTCCATTTCTGCGTTATAATCCAAAAGCTGGCTTAATCCACCATCCTGAAGATTATCCTTTTGTAAGAGAGACACGTCTGCGTTCTGTCCACTTTCAATGCAAAGCGCATTGTTTATGTTAGACATGGCTGAGGAATGGTTGTCAATGTTCAGAAGAAGAAAGTGAAGTTATGGCGGCCTTTGTCGAACTGAAGCTGGTTACCAACAGTGTGTTACCATCCTGGTTTATCTTCTCCAGTGCTAAAAGCAAAGAAAACAAAAAAAACAAAAAACAAAAAAGAAACAACAGTTACACACAAAAGAGGCGACTGTTTTCATTCTAATCAGATTTCATTTCCCTACTTCAACTTTTCTCTGAAGATAAGAGCTGAACATTTGAAGAATCTTCTGGCACATTGTTTACGCGCTCACATTTTATAGTGGAACCATCACAAATAGTCAGAGCTGATCTTCATCTGGTGACAATAACGTGATAGCTGTGACAGACCAACATGTCATTATTATAATGGGGGAAAGAATTAGCATGCTTAAAAGAAAGAAAAGCAACGCCAGACTTTCAACATTGTTTAGACGTCTTGTCAAGTTATTCTTACATATTTTTGAAGAAAGTCCAATCAGCTACTTCACAGAATGAATAAAAGCATTTGAATACACAAAGGTACATTTCATCAAAATGTAAAAAAAGAAAAATTGAATATTCAATCCAAAATATCACTTTTTTAAAAAAGTTTGAGGAGAGCCTCACCAGAATTCAGATTATGACAGCAGCAGCTACAAACACAAAGACTTTTACCTTAGGCCTGCAATATAAGCTCTTAAAAATAATCTTCTTTGGGTGCCAGGAGGAACATAGTTAAATATTTTAGATTTCTTTTTTTCTTCATCTTATCCAAATAGTAGAGGCGGCCCATCCATGTAAACACGACTGTGTTCAGCCTCTTAAGAGCACCTGGTATTCATTCATGGCCAGCTCTATTACATTTACTCAATGACGGCATGAGATAGCCACTGGTGAATTTACATCCAGATCATGGACCAGACCAACTACAGTGTCAGCTGCCTCCGGATGGGGTGTGTGTGTGTAGGTGTACACATGTGTGTGTGTCCCTCTCTCTCCCTCCCTCTCTCCATCAGTCTGTCTGGATTTGGTTTCCACAGATAAAAGCCCATTAGACACATCTCCCCCTACTTCCATTACCTTTTTCTGGGCTTTCTCTCTTAATTGCCAAAGCTGATCCATTGCTGGAACACTAAAGCATTTCAAATCACTTCCATGGTGCTACCGAGCAGCTGTCTAGAAAAAAATAAATTAGAAATATGCACACATGGAACTGGAGAGATCTTACAGGGTGGGTGCTTCCCTCCTATGAACATGTCCTTGCAGGTAAATATTTTCCTTGTTAACCTAAAAGTACCAAATTATTCAGGCAATTTTTCAGAAAGTCTTGAAGTCTCACTTTTTCTAACATGCACCTAAACATTCAACTATTGTCATTTGTAAATTTTTATGGTACAATTGTGAAGCCTGGAGTGTTATGCACCATCCAGTCCAGATCTGGAGGTTCAGTGTCGATGTGGCATCCAAGACAACCCGCAACCAGTAAACAAAACCTCCTTGGCTTAATGATCAGCCCTCCTCAGGGTCATTATTACTTAATCAATTCACCCCTGGAGCGAAATACGCAGCCCAAAGGCAATCAAGTCACGGACATTGATTTTCAGCCTGTAAACAAAGTTTAGAGAGACAGAAATGTTCAATACTTGGGAGCTGGAGAGAGACACAGGGAAGAGGAGGGAGAGGGGGACGAGGAAAGAGAGCGAGACACAGAGAGAGAGAGAGAGGGAGAGAGAGAGGGGGGGAGAGAAAGGTGGAGAGTGCGAGAGGGAGATTGAAGAAAGAAAAGTGAGGAAAAAAGCCACGTCCGATGACGAACCTTTGTGCCGCCGCTGCACCACGATGCCATTAATTAGACTCAATCTGGTCCGTGGTAGACATTCAGATCAAAGGTCATGCATAGATAATCCGAAGAGGGGAGCGCGGTGCGTTAGTGCAAATAAAACCCCATAAAAATTAATCTGACATTGCCTGGATCACTTGGCAGCCGCACGGACACAAATCGGGACAGGGAAAAAAGGGGGGTACAACGCATGCAACTGGACGGCAAAACAGGGACGGACACACACACACACACACACACACACACACACACACTGACACACACACACACACACACACACTTAGATAGAGAGGGAAAGAGAGCGAGAGAGAGAGAGCGAGAGAGAGAGCATCACCTACCAGGTTCCTGTTGAGAAGAGCTCCCAAGATGCTACCAGCCTGCGACCGTGTAACGGCACATTACTGCGAAGCGATACGTGTGCGGGGGGAAAAAAATAATGCAAAGACGCGAGAAGACGCACAGACACAGGCTGCCGGAGGAGAGCAAGGCGAGCGTGTGTGTGTGTGTGTATGTGTGTGTGTGTGTGTGCGTGCGCGTGTGTGTTTGTGTGAGTGTGTGTGTTTGTGTGTGTGTGTGTGTGTGTATGTGTGTGTGTATGTGTGTGTGTATGTGTGTGTGTGTGTGTGTGTGAGTGTGTGCGCGCGCGCGTGTGTGTTCAGGGCGCTCAAAACAAAAGGATCATTTTTATCGACTTTCGTGTCACGTTAGCAAAAGGTTGGAAAGTGCATAAAAAAAGCCAAAAGGTGCCGTTCAAAAAAAAAGAGGCAGGGGGGGTTAAAATCGCAGAGGGGGTGAGGTGTTTCCTCTCCTCTTGATCCGGGGGCTGTATTGTGTGCGTCTGCCTGGTCTCTGCTCAGTCCGTGTCTCCTGTCGCTGTGTGTGGCTGATTGGTGCTGAGGTGAGGAAGCAGGGATGTGGACACCTACTGATCATTGGCTGGAAATTACTATAGAAACACTCGGGAGGTGGGAGGGATGGATGGCTCAGGGCGCCCTACAGGGAGGAAAATATCTACGGGAAATATCTGCGTCTTGCACCCTTATACTGCCCCTTTTCTCTCTCTCTCTCTCTCTCTCTCTCTCTCTCTCTCTCTCTCTCTCTCTCTCCTCAAATAAATATATATTTTTAAATATATTTCTTTCATGACGAGGTATTTAGAGAGGAGGAGGGGGTTGTCATTCCCAGACGCGTCTTTTAATAAGGATTGGGGAAACTTGTCAAATTAATTTGAATGGAGCTGAGCTGTGATTAAGATAAAATGCCTCCGCCGGGTTGTTTCCTCTCTCTCCCCCTCTCTCTCTCTCCGTCCAGCGACAGCCATAATTACCAAGACCCCCGGGATTCATCACCATTATAAATCCCGCCTGCTGGCCACCCATGCCTGCAGCTCCCACAGGCTGACAACACAGGCACGCGTGGCACATTTATTCCACGAGCCCGTGTGTGACACTGGAGGTTCATTCATGTTGCTGCTTACAAGCTTTGAAATGAAATGAAAAGTTGCGAATCCAATCAGCGTCCCGGATTATTTCTGCCCACATCAGCATTTATCTTTTCAGCTTCAGGGTTTGGTGAGGAAAAAAAGTTCTCACTGGGCCAACACCTGTGTGACTCCATACTCAGGCTTTTTTTAGACAGAAGTTGTTAGACTGCTATGTTATTTTTATACATTTTTACCACATAAAAGTAGCCTACATTTTAAAACCATAGGAAAATAAAAATAGTACTATATGATAAGGACATATAAGCACAGACAGTTATTTTACAGTAGGATATTCTTTATGGGACCTCTTGTTAATCAAACACTCTTTATAAAGAGTTTATAAACTGTAACACTAACTTTATTGAAGGTTAATAAATCTATTTCTTGATAGATCAAACACTAATAAGGACAAATTGTTATTATCGATTAATCTGTAGATTATTTCTATCGATTAATTTATCACCAGTCAGAAAAATGTCCTTTACAAGTTCTCAGAGCTCAAGTTCATGCCTTCAGAAAACTTGTTCTGTCTGACAAACAGTTCAGAACAATCATATTTCAATGATATTTGATGTACTTTCATAGAGGACTGAGAAAACCAGCAACTGTTCATATTTGGGGCTGGAATTGAAGCTCAATCCAGAGCATTTTTTCTTCAAAACTGATTTCATCTTTTATCAAGATTATTGCTCATTAATTTTCCGTCAGTTGACTAATCAGTAAATCTATTAATCATTTTGGCTTCGTATGAAATATCGCTTAAAGTGACATCATGTCACAGAGGAATAAACAATCCCTGCATTCCCTCTACTTTAAGACAGGCTTAAGTGTGAGTAAACAAACTGACAGCTGACACATTTACAGCCCTTCAGGTGAGCTGTGTGACATAGGCCTATAGGCTGCTAAAGGCTACACTTTGATGAGTTCATTGAGAGCTGGCAGTGGATAGGACAGAAAAGAAGCAAAGACTACTGCATTAAATGTTTCACAATTATGTGTGAGCAAATACATTAATATGTTTTTAGACTTTGTTTAGAAGTGATATTAGGTTTATTAACAAGTTATTTCGTATCCTTGTTCTTAAATACTCCTAGATCTTGTTTCTTCTATTGTGTTTTAGTTGATAGATTGCCACTACAACAAGAAACTTGTTCACACCCACAAAAGACCGGGATTGAGAAACTATGAACCCAATAACTTCCTCTTCTCCTTTCAGCACCTATCACATCATCACTCTTTCATTGTGGGCAAGGTGACGTATACCAACAACTCTGGAAAGACTTTAGTGGTGCAACAGATACTTGTTATTGAAGCCGCAAAGCAGCAGTGGAAAGTGGATGTGTTCAGAAATTGGTAGGTGTGTCAACAGAAGTGAGTGTTTACAAAGATAGCGATTGGTTGATTTGTGCTTGCAGTGGTTAGGTTTAGCATCATCAGTTTGTCGACTCACCCTACACTCCACTGTCACCTTTCAGCATGTGGTTACTTTCATATTGGCCTCAAAGCCTTCATCTCTTCTTCCATCCTAATCTTTTTTTTCATCTTGCTCAACAAAAACAACTCTTTGACCACTAAATGTGCTGTGTTATAGCCAAGTGGCAACCTCTGGGGCTGAAAAACAAAGCTAACATGGAAGTGCCAAAAACAATTGCAGTTGCAGTTCCTCAAGTGACCACTTGAAACTGGCTCCAAAAGTGAGTCAGTCCCCATGGACTCCAATGTTAAACAGCAACTCCACAGCAGAAATAAAAGTCTTCACAGCCTGGTACAAATAACAGTTTTGGTCTTTAGAGCTAATTACTTCCTCCATGACAACTGTACGGGGGTGAATTTTTATACAACTCAACTGTTTAAATTTCATTAAGGTTTAAAATGATGCATAGTTGAGGGCATGACCTCTTTGAGTGACAGGTGAGTGAGCGTATGCTTGCCACAAACAGGCTTTCCCACTTTTGGATTAACTGGGAATTAGGTGGAGTCAAGTACTGCCAAGATGGTGACGGCAGAGCAGCCCACTTCAAAACCGCTCCTCAAAAACCTGTGGATGATGTTTTTATTTTCCACAAGCAGATACAGACATGAAACAAGAGAAAATTCAGGGAAAGCATCTCATTTAATTTATTTACAGATGGATTATTGTGGGTCCATTTAAACTGAGTGTTTATAGCAATATAGTTATCAGACATTCTGTTTATAGAATGACATAACCATGTGTTCATTAGAGTGAACTTACTAAAATATATCAAAATGTTTCCTCAGACAGATTACATCAGGTAATCAGAGTATCGGTGTACATAAACACAAACCTGGGGTGTGAATATTTGACTGCAGACTAAATTATCTGTCTAGCGTGGCCCACTGTTGACCTTTAACCCTAGCTATACCAGTTATTACACTTGCCTCTTGCTCCTCCCCTCCCTATGGACTCTTATTTTGGAAGGTCTGTCTTCTTAGTTTCATCCACTTGATATGAACCTGTTTTCATCTGTCTTGTTTTGATCGTTTTGGTAGTGTCCTTTTGACACTACAAAAAGCCCATTTGACACATGTTAAAAGAAAAGGAGTTTATGAATAAATTTGTCTTGACATTTTCCCAAAATAATGATGGATCAGAAATTTTGAGACAATTGATGGTTACATTTTTTTTTTTTTTTTTTTAAAGGAACCATCCTTAAAGCATATTTTTCCTCACTATACTCAGTATCAGACCGTGTACATCTGTGTGAGTGGAAGCCCCTCTGTCTGAAAATCATTTTATCTTCCGGGCGATAATAGCCCCCAGGGGAAATCCGCCTAGGTGGTCCTAACCTCTGTCTGCAGAGCCACGACAGTATGTGGGTCTAGCAGTGGGAGGCATGAACCCTCGTGGCAGGCCTTTGTTCCTGTCGGCGTGCTCCGGCGTTACTCCCCATGCATCTCCTCCTCCTCCTGTTTCCCTGGGCCTTCAACTGAACTTGGAGGAATAATTAATAAGCACGGACCCAGATTTAAATGTAGCCCGCATTTTAGTAGATGGAAATAGAATCACTGAGGAGAGACGTCATAAGACATGGGTGTTTGAGGGGTGATGGTGTGAATCCATTGATTCATATGTCTCAATTTAATCTGGGCTCTCTCTCACATCTGTCTGGTGAAAGGCAGCGAAGATACAAGGAACACCAACACATCCATCCTGGTTTTCTCTTCTTGTGGAATTATAAAAATCCTGCAAACCAAATTTGAACTAATTTGACAAAATGAAATAAAAGATTAAAATGCAAAACTCCAATGTACAAGGTAGAAATTGTGGTCTTTGGCTGGCTTTCCTTAGATCTCCACCTGTCATTTCAAGTATACTTTATACTTCCCTCTTGTTTGGATGCCCCCAGACTACCAGCAGAATGTAAAGGTTTTTGAAAGCAAACCACCGCAGAGTCACAGTTGTTTCTCAGTGGAATTATGAAAGTGGAAACCTGACCAAGAAGAGGGAGGAGCCTGACTGAGTCTCCTGGAGGTGTTTCTGATGGACTCACATAGACTGTTATGGTAAACAGCATTCCTCTGAGGCCTTTAAAGGAGAGAAAGACAAAGACAGAGAGAGAGTGAGGAGAGATTGAGAGAGAGAGAGAGAGAGAGAATGAGCGTGAGAGAGAGAGCGAGAGAGAGAGAGAGCAAGAGAGAAAGACAGAGAGAGGGAGAAAACAACTTGGGAAAATAAACAGTATGAGATTATGGGTTTGGCAGTGATGCGCCACAGTGCAGCAGCAACCTTGACAGTATTTATTTAGAAACCTGCCTCATTTCCTCCTGCAGGCTGTAATGTATGGTGCCCTCACTTCGCGCACATTAGCCTCTTGCTATGATTTGATGTGTATCACCCGGTTTTACACTGCTTTCCTCAGATACAGCCGAGCGATCCCTCCTCCTTTTGCCATCGCCTGCTAATTGGAGTGTATAGAGCACCCTTAATTATCCAGTTAGTAGCTTTGCTGAAAGAAAGCCGACTCCTGGCACACAGTCTGGTACAGATGACGGCACCTACTCACAATCATTTCCAAACCTCATGTAACATGTGGATAGAGAGTATCTGCCTGTGGGCTGCATGAATGAAAGTTCACATAGTCATATTCTGAAGATGTATCTGCTTTTAAAACTGTCTTCAGATAGAGGAAACGACGCTTGAGATTTCAGTTATGACTATTTCTGCTTCTGTCTGTTTTTTGGGGGCTTTTTTTGCACATTGTGCACCAGCAACGCGAGTTTAACATTCCTCCTATGGATTAATCCATCGCTCTGTATGACTGGATTATGCTTTTGCAGGTTTGTTTTCTTTAAAGTTGGCATTCCCAGCAAACTAAAAAAACACTGGCAGAAACTCCAATGGAGCATTCTGGGAAATAACATATGGATCAGATCAAGTGAATGTTACATGTTTTAACTGATTGATCAGCTGCCCTTAACTATTCAGCTCCTTAGTAAAAGCAGCACCATGATGACAAGATTCGACATTACAATTAAAGGTTCTGCATTCAAAATCTTACTTGAGTAAGAAAAGTACTCAGTGAGAAGAAGAAGTCAGTGAGTGCAAATTGCACTTGGGTAAAGTTCTTGAGTAAATGTACTTATTTACTGTCCTGCTACGTGAATGTAAACACTAAGACAACGATGATCCTTCTTCCATGTCAGACGCAATTGAAGGTGTCTATGAAATATCAAGCCTGCGTTTTGTTGGAAATTCATGTGAAACAGTGTTGAACCTTCACTTATTGTGGCAGCTGTAAGCCAATTCTCACTGTAACAAATTAGTGTCTTCAAATTCTGGCCTTTAACCCCTCTGTTAGGCCCAAAATTCTTATTCCTGTGCTTTTTGAAATAATGAGATATCTCATAAACTCATCAAGAGACCTCACACAGTGTCTAGACTCTAAACATCCTTTAACTGTTGTACCAATTTTCAACAATCTTTCAAGAAAAACACAGAGGCAGCTACCCAGTTAAAAACAAACTGTTCAACAAAAAAAAACTTAAATTTATCAAACACTGAAAAGTGATTCAACTTTAAGTGTCTCTCTTCATGAACCAGTCTTGGGGACACTTTTGTTTTTGTGCTAATATGTGCAAACACAGTCGCCACGCTCGTCTGTCACTGTGGGTGAGCAAACAGCTTCGGCAAACACAAACATCTTGGAAGCACCCAGTTAAGTCCATAAGTCACATTTATGATGTGACTCTGTTTTAAGCGGTTCACACCACATTGTGCTTGCACTCAGACTTGTCAGATTTTCTGGAGAAAGAGTTTACATCTGGACATGACACCATTGAATCTCTGCTGCCCTGCTAACAGCAGCTGCAGCAGGAATTTTACATTTATAGAACAGCAGTTCGTTGGTGATTTTGATTATTTTACTCCACACCTGGATTGGATGACATTTACACTTGCTATTAACATGCAGTCTGTATC
This sequence comes from Seriola aureovittata, assembly GCF_021018895.1. NCBI lineage: Eukaryota > Metazoa > Chordata > Actinopteri > Carangiformes > Carangidae > Seriola > Seriola aureovittata. The sequence goes on from NC_079366.1 coordinate 20,074,892, forward strand.
TGTATGTGTCATCTGGTTAATGATATGTGGTCATAGGCCTTTGTAATTATACCTGGTATTAATAAGTTATCTCAACTCTGCTTATATTGTGATCAGAACTTGATATCCAAGTTAGGTACCGCAGTTGAGATGGATTGACTTATCAACAATAACTGTGTGTTTCTTCTTGAAGAACTTGTTGAACGTCAAGCAGATTCCTTTTTCCCATATCCAGATGATATCCAGAAGCAGATTACAGCTGTAAATGGGAAAAATTCTTGTGGTAAATATTCAGTTTTATTGTCTGCTTTGTATAAAGAAAACAATTAACATATTCTGGTTCTGAGCTAAATATACATTTTTGCCCCAGTACAGAGGGCAAGAGTTTACTTTAGTACAAACTGTATCAGCCACTGCCAGTTAGAAGCTAACATACAACATAAACAAATAAAAGATGGTAACTGCGCTAACTGTTCTGATATGTCTGCTAGTCCTGAATTTTGGTCACAACATCTGAGTCTGGGTCTGACTGAGGCTCGACATGTGGCTGAGTCTCTCCGATGTTTCCTCCCTTATAGTCATCTTGATACTCTCTGCTCTTTCACCTGTCAACCTAGTGCAAGCAGTATGGAGGTGGATTTGTTTCAATATTATTTGTGTGAACAGATCCACAATCTGTGCGTAAATGTGTAATCTGTAAATATAAAACACCTTCAACAAATACAAAAAATAAATTAGCAAATTCACAAAAATAGCTTTCAAATATAAAACACATTTGCAAATACACAAACAAATTCCATGAATTAAAAATGATCTGTGAATACATTCAATTAATTTACAAATAAATGAATAGCATTTGTGAATATCTTATAGTAAAGTACACTATGAAAAAGATCATAGTATAGTGAGGCAAAAAATTTTGAAAAAACATCATAGTATAGTATGGCATAAAAATGTGAAAAAATGTCATAGTATAGCAAAGCATAATAAAAAATGTGAAAAAATGTCATAGTGAAGTATAGCATAAAAATTTGAAAAAGCATCATAGTATAGCAAGGCATAAAAATGTGAAAAAACATCATAGTATAGCAAGGCATAAAAATGTGAAAAAGCGTCATAGTATAGCAAGGCATAAAAATGTGAAAAAACATCATAGTATAGCAAGGCATAAAAATGTGAAAAACGTCATAGTATAGCAAGGCATAAAAATTTGAAAAAACGTCATAATATAGTAAGGCATAAAAATGTCAATAAACGTCATAGTATTGTACGGCATAAAATTGTGAAAAAACGTCATAGTATATATATTATGGCATAAAAATGTGAAAAAACGTCATAGTATAGTATGGCATAAAAATTGAAAAAACGTATTCACAAATACATTTCATTTATTTGCATATTAATTGAATGTATTCACGGACCTTTTTTTAATTTTTGAAATTTGTTTGTGTATCTGCAGATCCATTTTATATTTGCAAGATATTTTTGTGACTTCGTAAATGTATTTTTTGTATTTGTGGAAGGTGTTTTATATTTACAGATTACAAATTTATGCACAGATTGTCAATCTGTTCACAGAATATGTCAAATAATATTGAAAAAAATCCATCTCCATAAATCAGTGGTGGTGGTTGGTGAGGCACAAAGCCTGATCCAGAATTTCTCAATGAGGAAGTAAGTGTAGATTTACTTCCAGCCATCTTTTGTCACTTTTTATGTGGTTTTATTATGATTATTTGTATGCACTCACAGCACTTGGTTAAGGTTATAGGGAAAGATCATTTAATACAGAAAAAGTTCACAGCCCAAACACCTCCTCGTGAACCCACTGCTGTTAATAAATGTGTACCATCATTCATTTAAAAACAATATTTGAATGTAATCCAGCCAGCAATTAAATTTCCTACAAAACATAATTACTGTTGCAGTTTCATTGTGTATAAACTTGTGTAGGAGACAGTCGATCATACAGTGGGGAGAAGTTAGTAACAACACATTAATATTTTGGATGTAGAGCGAACAGGCAAGCAGGCAGAGAGACATGACACAGACACACAAACACACTGACACTGCCAAATCCACTTATCACAGTGATGATTTCATCAATATTAGGTGAAATGAATACACCTTTTTCTATTTTTTTTTTTCACAGAACTGTCAACCAGAACTAGCCTCCATTTATCTGTGTGTTGACTCAACCTCTGAGCCACAACCTTGGCTTGGACAAAGTCCACAATGGCAGATGCTGAATCCGTCTCCTGCACAATAGCAGTGCAAAAATCAATGTAATAGAGCAAAACACTCGAACAACTATGACAGTGAATGAGCTCCGAGTTGCCCAAAGTATTTGTGACACAGTGTGGAGGAGTCAGTTTCCTTGATTGTGTTATTTTTAAAGGGTGTGCATAAACAGCTGCCTATCTGTGAGCTTTATTGTGACAGAAAGTACTTGTTAAATGTTTCCTGCCAGGTAACATAGTGCTGCAAGTATGCTCTGAGTGATGCAATATGCAGCATTACTGAGGACAGATCTCACCAAACTTATTCAATTAATCTAAAGTATGAAACTGATCCATTTTCAGTCATAAACTGGCCAAAATTTCTTGACTTTTGGTACATTGACATTTTGATATGTCAGGCCTTCTGTTTAATACATTCAAAATGTTATACAAGAATGTTAACAACTGATTAATGGGTCTCAGTTTGTGTCAGCCTCCTTAGCATATGGCAGCATAGATTATTTTTTAGTTGTCCCAAGAGAGTACTAGTCTGCTGCTTTCTTTTTCACTGAGTATGTATATCGTACTCTTCTTGCTTTTTGTTCTGTGGATGCTGACTGTGTGGCTCCCAATCAATGCAAACAGCTTCAGACTGCAGTAAAAAATATATGTAGCCATGGTCGAGACATTGTCAACTTTCATTTACATTGCACTTCATTTCTCAAAAAATGTGTGTTGCAAAGAAAAACAGGTATTGTTTATAAGAGAAGAGGTCATCTTGGTGAGTAAAGTTGGGTTACATTCAATGATGACATTACCACTGTGCTATTTTTGACTGGACCGCAACAGCAGGGTCAGCCCTATAAATGCAAATGTCGTTGACTTACTGAGTGATGAGGCTACACCATTAGTTGGCTGGCCGAGTGTTGGAGTTTTCCCATTGGTCATTGCTCTTTTGAAATGATTTGGCACAAACAAGCAGTGTTGCCTACTTAGAGCCTTTGTTGCTGGATTAATCGACTCTTCAGACCCCTTAAGTGACTTTTTTCTAAAACAAGAACTCTAGTGACTTGGACAAACATGTTAATGAAAACAGCTTTACTGGGAATTCAGCTGTATTAAAAAAAATACTGTATATATGAGCACAGAGAGCAAGAGAGAAGCAAAAGGCTGAAACTGGCTGACACTAGGCAGAATGCAAATAGCCAACAGGCCCAGCCATATACTAAGCTTTGACCTAGTCTTGTTTAAAATGTTGCTTTAGAACTGAATTAACTAATTCTTTTTGGCCACTTTACCTACTAATTGCTAACTGTGTCTGTCTGCAGGTAGTTACTATGAATTTTTAGATCTTTTTCTCTGCCTTCTACGGCAGAAAATGAGGCTATGAGACCAGTAAAGTTTCTTGTCGTACGCTGAAACTCGCTATAAAGCTGCATAAACCAACGACAGCTGCAGATTCTGTGATAATTATCTTTACATTGTCTTCACATCATCATTTGATACATATTATAAAAATATGACTTACAGCCACTTCAAAGTTTTTGTATTGTCTGTCATTATGGTTTTCTTTTTTTCTTCTTTTTTTTTTATAAAGGACACAGAGTTGCTGGCGCTGCAGTTCAGCATTTTACTGGTGGTATTATTGCAAGAGCACATCAAAAAGGTAGCTAGCAAATCAATAGCAAAAGATTCCAAAATATATACAACACAATGTCAAAAATATGGTTCTTTATGTCCTTTATGTTGCCACTCTTCCACACTTATAACCCGGAAAATATGCAGGTTGACCAACTGTGTGAGGCAGACCATGGTAAAATGAGACAGTAAGATATTCGTGGTCAAGCTCAGAGTTGAAATCCAGGTCAGTCTCTGCTCTACTCGGTTTAAAAGTTCAGCGCTTAGCCCAGGTTTGGTGTCACCAGCCGTTCAAAATGTCATCACCTGTTTCTGAAGGCATTATAATGTGACAGTGCATCGGACATTTCCATGAATTGTGTTTGTAGTGAAAAGGCTCCTTTGCTAAGCGAATGGACCTGAAATAACCTGCTGAAATATTCCCTCTCATGTCACATATGTGAAAGGTGTATTCATGTGTTTCCTAGAGCCCTGGTGGATAAAAAACACAGACCAGGCGCACTTTTACACACAGTGTCAGTCATTCTGTGAAGCAGGAGAGCATACGGGGAGGCATCCATAAAACAAACATGGTAGCAGCAGTGGAAGGGCAGAAGTGGCAGGATGGGAACTGCTGCCAGACACATTACAAGGAGCTCTAATGAGGGAGCCCACACTCTCACCCCCCCTCCTCACCACCATCACCACAGAGGAACGCGAGGCGGGAATTAATTGTGAGGGCAATGATGGCGAGCGAGCTGAGGAGCAGGTCATTACTGCACGCCTCCTCCTGGAGCGCCGCGGGCAGAGCGTGGAATGCCACGCTACTTGCACAATTCCCATGATCCCACAGGAGGGAGGAACAGATAGCAGTAGGGGGAATGAAGGGGACACAGAGAGAGAGAGCGAGAGAGAAATAGGAACATGTAGTGCAAGAGGAGGCATGCGGTTTTCTCTTTGTTGGAAACAACAAAAAAAATAAAATTAAATGTGTTGATTAATGGGTTTATATATTACTATAATAATAATAATTTCTTTACATCTGTCATATACACTGTGGACTTGTTCTTCTTTTTCCCTTGTCCCATGATAAGTATAAATGTCTTCTTTCACATTTTCAGTCACTGCAAGCTTGATCATTACTAGATTTAATTTGCAATATGACACTGCAAGGTGGACACTGTTAAAAAAAGAAAGAAAAAAAAGTAAGAAAAAACACTGTCTAAAAATTGTTCAAAATTCCTGTGCAATAAACACCGCTGAGTTAAAAAACAAACAAACAAAAGTTTCATATCAGGGTAATAATCAGATTTTGGCTGCTTCACTCTTCTAATCTGCACACGGTGTAATAGCTGACTCTTTGTCATTTCTTTGTGGGGGTTTGTCGCCCTTATGAAACCTATGATATCAGATTGAATGCATTGGACACATTGCCCTCTAGTGGATATTTAATGTATGTAGGTAATGTATATCACAGCCATGGATTGTCTAGTATTTCTACTGTTGTTGTCCTGCAGCAGTTAAAATCAACAGCAGGAGTTAGATTAATATTAAATGATTTACAGTGTCATCTGTGGTTAGGAAGAAGACGTTGTTTGTATATTTGCACAGAAACAGAATAAAAAAACAAGCGTAACCATTATTCCCATGTGAATGTGAGTTCACAGCGACTGTGACAAATAAATATATTCATGAATTACAACGATAAGGTGAATCCTGGTAAAAGTCATCATTTATTATGGATTTCTCTAATTAAATTCACACTCATCACAGCAGAGAAGATGTAAACAAAGTGCAATGGACAAACCAATAAAGGATTTTTAAACTCTAAGACAAATGACTTTGATTTGCACCCTGCAATGCAGATTGAAGAAAATGTCCCCAATGCTTTGCACATTCACTGGAATACATCCAAGCCATGCAACTGGTGTTATTAATTGCGACAAAATTAAATTTCCACCTTAGATATGGAAAATTCATTAAGACTCAGTAATTAAATACAAAACCAGAAATACAAGCAAACACTAACTGACTTTCCCCTGCATATACCCCCCTCCCTTCCCCCATAGCGGTGGAGCTTTTTGCGTTATCTTAACTTATAACGAGAGAGCAGAGACACACCTCTTTGATGATATATTTAACGACCCCATTCAGTGCTTTTCCTTTTTCACTACTTTCATGACTAGAAACCCTAATGAGACCACTGCTGTTGCCGTGGGGATGGCCAAGCCCATTGCATTAGCACATGAAATCATTTAGGCCATGTCTCCCAGAATAAAAATATCATTATGGTGAAGCGCTCTGTAAAAGTGAGCAGAAACCCCACCGCTACAGAGTGTTTTTTTTTTGTTTTGTTTTTTTGTCAAGACGAAGTATTCCAAGACGGAAGAAAGCACACACTGAGACTGGACTTTACTAAACTGCTCTCTTGCTTGCTTTTCTGTTGCATATACAACTATTAGAAAAGCAACCACAGTTTAGAGCCTTTTGTGAAGCAGAACCAAAAATCAAAGATCTCATAGCTGTATTCAAATGTTACCGTATTAAACAGAAACAGGCAGGTTTGATGGTCTCCATGAGGGTAGAAAGCTTTGTTATGCTTTTCTGATGAGTTCTTCTGGTTGGATAATTATAAAAAGCTTGAGTTGTGCTTTAGAAGTGTGATTTATATAGCTTGAGACAGATGACACAGCTCTTTGTTTGCAATGTAATGTTGTATGAAAGTAGTTATGTTCTTGTCTGACACATGTTGTCTCACCACTGCAATGGTATTTTCAATGTTTCTTTAATCCATGTGGGCTGAGCACTGGTGTATGTGCATGCAGATGCATTCAGATCCTTTACCTAAAAGTACCAATAAAATAAGTAAAAGCACTGAATTCCAACTCCTACCTAAGTAAAAGAATGAAAGTATTATTAACAAAATTATTAAAATGTAAAAACTCCTGTGACTGATATATTATTATATGGTATTATTAAAATCTTGATGCATAAATACATAAAGCAGTATTTCAGTACAATAGCTGGTGGAGTTGGAGCTAGTTTCAATTATTATTATTATTAGTATACAGTTAGGCAGTTTAGTCCAGTGGCTCCCAAACTACAAGTAAACCAGCTGTTTATGGTGCAAGAAAGAATAAAAAAGTTCTTATACACAAATTTTTGTTCCATTTTTGGACTGTTCTCTAATCTCTGCTTTTTGTGCAATATTGGATCATTTGACTTCGTAAATGAAACTGTTATTTAAAATAAACCAAGTGAACATTTTAAAGGAGAAATAATTCTTTGCTGGAACTGCGAAAGAAGCCTCAACCAAATACTGCTTTATCTGAGTCAGACTTAAAAACCAAGGACTGGAGACAGAATGATGCTTGTCTTAATTTTCTTTTTCTTTTCGATTTCCACATGAAGAGAAATCCCTTTTTAACAGAGAAATTTTACACCATATTTGTTTTCATCATTAATCCAATTCCATCCTTGTTTGGTTAATCTGTGTTCTGATTCCTTATTATGAGATTTATACCAATCTATCATATGCCACAACCTTGACCAGAAAACAATTGATTGTGTTCTTAGCTCAAATCCTCCGTTTGCTTGACCTCCATGTAAGGGAGGTCCAGCTCGCCCAGAGTGTGCTTTTATCGCAACCACATCAGAGAAGTACAAAGCATCACGGCTCTACAAACAGTCAGGACTCGATTATCTATGAGTCATCTTGAGACGTGTGCAGCAGTATTCTGACTGAAGGTGAAAGGTAAGAGCACATCACACTGATTCGAACATCCTCCCTGCTTGTTGAATCCAGCAAGATTTGTCCCCTAACACCTGACAGATCCCACACAGTACTAACAGACACAGAATTCACTTGTTTTTCATGAAAATTAGTTTATTGAAATGTTGGAGGGTCAAATAAGGGTGAAATGGGTGGACAAGATGATCAATCTGAGGTGAAATTGATATCATTGAAGGGTGAAAGCCAGAAGCATTCATGTGACGAGGTGCCCAAGGAGTGGTGCAAAGTCTCAGAGGTATTGCCCTCCTGTGGAGTAAATGATGAGAGAACAGGAGTCCATACAAGTAGGGCTTTTTGAGTAGGAGTGATGTGGAGAAAAAGGGGTTCGACAAACCTTTACATATTATAGGACAGAAAATTGGAGCTATAATATCTTTATTATTTGATTCCCCAACACAAATCTTTAAGTTTCAGAGATCATATTGTTACATAGTAGCCTGCCCAGAAATCCCAACTGAGGCTCCAGATCCGCTCTCAACTTCAAATATATTAAACAGTCGTACGTCTCTCTATTAAACCAAATATATCATTATCCTGTTATTTCATCTTTCTTTATATTCCCATGCAAAATGTGCTCGTTCATGTTTATTAAAGGGTAGGTTCATGATTTTTTTTAAGTCTGTCTGAAAACAATACTCAAATGCTAATATGCACCTTGAAACAGTTTTTGCTTGCTGTAGTCATTTCTCCAGTTGGAATCATGTTAGGAAGAAATCTTTAATTGACCATCATGAACAAGGGAAACTGTGTTAGTGTACATAGGGGCATAGAAGTACTGTTTTAAGACAGACTTGAAAAAATTGGACTTGTCCTTTAATACCTTATGAACTCTAACAAACCGGAAAAAAGACAAAACCTTTTACCAGTTATCTTATTTTTACTTTATCTTGTATTCTGGGCTACAGGCTTTACATCTTTTCCACTTCACTATTCATCCTTTCTTTGCTAAACCACAACCCAGAAAGCCAACATTACTGATACACCAGAAATATCTGCAGCAGCACAAGACACGATAATTTATGTAAGTGCTTGTTTGTATGTTTGTGAGTGGAGGAGGAGGGTAGGAGGCATATCAGGGAGCGCTCGTGTTTGTGCGTAAATCATGTCTAACCATATGCTGGTTTCCGCCACAGCGTGCACGCAGGTGAAATTGATCGTCAACCATCTCCCCTGCTCACAACAGCATGGGTAGAGGGAGAGCAAGGTCACAGCCAAGGACTTGTCACAATCAGTGATTGGCTGCGGAGGGAGGGGGGGGGGGGGGGTTATGTGTCACGCCACAGCTGTTACGCTACATACTCTGAGTCACAAGCACATCTTTACTGCTGCAAAACATCACCTTAATTACCTTAACGCCACAGTCTCTCTCCTCGTCTGGATGAATTCTGTTCTGAATGCCTTAATCTGAGCCTAACCTCTACCATCGTCACATACAGTTCTGTTCTTGGAGTAAAATCATAGCTTTGCCTCTCTTATCTGTTTTTATTTCCTGTCAGGTTTAAGTGTTTTATGGTTCAGCTGTTCAGAGGAAGGGAAGTTTGTCAGGTGATAGACAACATGGCTGTGGGTGGTTGTTGCGTTGGGTGCTCGTCATGCTGAACGAAGCCCGGAGCAGGTGAAGGGATGATTTCATGTCTGTGCTATCTAGAAGGACCGTCTCAGCTGACAATGCGTAGATAAGCAAGGAGGAGGCAGCTGCTGCTGCTGCTGCTGCTGCTGCTGCTGCTGGGCAGCTGTGTGACTCTTTCTGAGCCACGAGCTGCAGGCGGCTCAACAGGCTGGTTGTGCATCATTCCAGCCTGACAAACAAGTTCAGCAACAATATTGAGCAAGTGAGTTGTTTACCTTGGTACCTATAGAAACCTTGTTGTCCCTGAGCTAGGTGCAAAAGTTTAATGTTTACTCGTTTCAAAAACAACACTATTCCTGTGTGAGAACAATGATATAGATGAGGGACACACACTGTATTAATAATACTAACAGATGGATTAGAAATTCAAGGAAAAACAACATTAAGTGTTGGGCCACCACAAGCCAACATAACAGCTTCACTTCTCCTTGGCATAGACTCTACAAGTCTGTAGAACTGCGCTATAGGGTTGGAAAGCATTCTTCGAAAAGATATTCCCTCATTTGGTGTGTTTATGATGGTAGTGGAATGCGCTATCCAAAATCTCCCACGTTTTTAACTGAATTAAGTTGGAAGCATCAACATTTTGTTATGTTTCTCCATCCATTTATTCAGGTTGTATTCTTAAAGTTGTGACCCACCTTCAGTACAGCATAGACACATCAAGACCCACTGCTGCTTTTACTATGAAAACAGCAATATTTATTGGTGTATTATTTTCAATATTGAGTGTATTTGGGGTGGTAGAATATCATAAAACCTATGAACATTGCCTTAAAGGAGTTATTTGTAAGTTTTGCTATTGCCATATATCCAATGTTGGTATTAACTGCTAGCGATTTAGGCCTACCAGTCTTGCCAGGAGCCTCAGCCATCGTTGCGTTTACAAGACAAGAGGTTATGAGACATCCTCTGAGCAGCACTACATCTTCGGGGAAGACTAGACGCTACAGTGAAGAGATGGGCCAACAGGGCTGATGCTGGATAATTAGCATGCTAACTTAATAGAAGAAAAGAAGTGATAGAAATAGAAGCAAAATAAGAGTTAACATTGCCATTGCTTTCCACCGCTGGAGACAGCTATTGGTGAGTAAAGGAATGAAGTTTGATACTAAACTCACAATGTTTCTTCTAAACAGCTGCTAATGTAACATTAGCTATGTAACAATAGCAAAACTTACAAATAGCTCCTTTCACTTAGTAATACACAGTAAATTTCGCAGTGTTAAATATGCAGCGTCAAAGTGCATTGACTCTTTCGGAGTTATTACAACAACAGATTGAGTAGAATACCCCCTGGTGTTGGTGAAAATTTCCGGAGTTAAAAGACGCCGTGTTAATTTAACTCTGTAAAGCCCCGCCCACCTCTTCCTCCTTCAAACTGTTGAAGATTTCTCTGGACCCCGAAAGACTGCGGTAAGTTTCTTATTTTTTCCATATTAACCCAATTTTATGTTGGCGTTTCAGCAGAAATTGTGTTTTGGGAGAACATTGTGTTGTTGGCCCCCGTATTTTAGCGGGTTTTGTATCTTAACACCAAATTCGACAAGACGGCTAACGTGACCGAGTGAATACCTAGCTTAAAATGCGCGCGTGTCCAACTTGACCATGTCTGCAAAAGGTAATTAACTTAGCAATATGATATGGAGAGATAGTTTTGTTGTATTAAACATAACTTAAATTCTGGTGAAAATTGCCGTGAGTTGAGAAAAAATAACCCCCACATTGGCTGAATGGCTGTTCAAATCAACAGTAACGTTAACCATGAAGTGTGCGGCATCTGCACCTTTTTTTAAAAAAATTATTTATTTATTTTTACTAGTGACCAAACAAATCCACCAGCTAAGTTAATATTTCATATTATAACAGCATTTGCCTGTGTTGGTGAGGGGAGTTGGCTAAACTAGCTAACGTTTGCGTTAATAACTAGTCTAACCTTGATATTAGTCTCACGGCGATTGAAATTACTCTGCGGCCGAGGCATTAACATATTAACCTCAGTCATTATATTCTACGGTAAATGATGTGATGTAACATAAAGTTGTATTCGGTTTTGGGAAGCAGTTTGCACATGTTTGAGAAATTGACCGCATGCCTCCCCTCCAGCTTGGTCTGCTCTGTGACATACATCAGTTTAGACGGCTCGTAACGTTGTTTCAGCAAAATTTAAAGTGGGATCATATTTGTTTTTTTGAGTGATTTTTCGTCTAGCCTACGGTAAAGTTGCGTTAACTTGAAGTCAATTGGTAAAAAGAGATACTTGTCACATTTCTGAGACACACTGAGGCACGTTGCTGGAATCATAAACGGTGGTTACAGTGGACGCAGGTAATGTGAGTCCCAGGCCAAGCTTTAGTGATGTGATTTGATTATTTCATAAGCTGAAGTGATTAAACATAAGTGTAACTGATCCCTGCTTTTAATTTCTTCAAATAGCTGATCATTTGTCTGCTGTTTGGTGGCCTGAAACAAACAACACATTATCTTATTTCGAATTGAACATAAAAGTTGGTCTCGTTGGCTGCTCTGTTGAAAACCATGCACTTACTGTTATAATTGTGTTTTTGTTATCATAATAAGCATATAAGATTCTGACAATGAGGAATTATGTGCTGCAGGAACCATGTTGATTAAGGCCAGACTTGGTGATGTCCAAAAATTTGTTAGAACAAGAGAGCTGGATCTAAAAGAGTTTTTGATTGCAGGTAAGAAATTGATATTGGAATCAAGCTTTGCACTGGAAGCTTTAAGGTGCTAATAGTAACTTTAATAGTAACTTTTGAGTACCAATGTTACCATCTCTAATCACACTTAGTAAGTTTGAATGCATGCTTTCTTTGCTTAAAAAGTAGTAATAATATAAGTTTTATGTCACACATTCATTTATTGATGTTTGTTCAAAAGTGATGTTCCAGATTCATTGGATATGTGTGAGTATTAGACCAACATGAATTCATAAGTCTGGTTTACACAAGCATTTGTCTTCTCCTGTAGCATTTGCAAAGTTTGGTGTGCCGGCTGTGACAGAGGGTGTAAAGGTTGTTGACAGTTCGGGGACTGAGTTGGATGACGATGTATTTGAGGATGTAGTTAAGGATCCCTCAGCTGGAGTGCTAACCATCAAATATGACACAGGTTTGTCTCAGTTACATTTGTAATTTATATTACAGTATTTAATGGACATGCTAGTTCCTTGTGGTTAATATTTTTCCTTCCATCTGCTTCTCCTATCATGGTCAGAATCTGTCTCCATGGTACCATCTCCTGAGCAGTCTGAACCACCAACCCTTGATTCGTCTGATTCTAAAGATACGGACATCCTTTCAGAGAGTCCTTCCGGTAAACGGCAGAGGCTGGACACAGAAGCCAAGCACGTAAGAATTAACACACAAACAACTCTTTGCTCTTTGTTTGAAGTTTGTGGAATCCATTCTTGCCAAGAAACCTGGTGGGGAACGCATAATAAATGAATATAATCGAAGCAAGAAGGAAACCAGAAGGAAAATGGTGAACATACTGGCAGCTGACATGACGGAGAAGAATGGGTAATTGTAAATAGTTTTTAGTTAGCTCAATGTAGCTTTTAGATTAAATCAAAATCTTTGTTAAATCCAGTGTATACAACTGAGAAATATTTACTTTTCTAATCTTGCAGTACATCACCACATCACTTCAACTTCCAATTTTAAAACATGCAATTCATGGTACTGTAGTTCAGGTCACTGGGGACAATCTTGGTTTGCATGGTCTGTTTGGCTTTGTGGAGTCATTTGGGGCTCGATATTGCTGTCATTTCTGTCTCCTTGAGAAACACTGTTTTCAAACTGTATTCTGTGAAGATGATCCGGAAGTTGTTTTAAGAACTGTTGATGCGCATGCACAGCACTGTCAGACTGTACAAACAGATCCTAGGCTGCCTCATGTATATGGTGTGAAATGCGTTTGTCTGTTGAATTCACTTCAGTATTTCAGCACAGCCAACAGCTTCGCTGTAGATATAATGCATGATATTTTAGAGGGGGTTGGTCAGTTTGAGGGGAAACTGATTCTGAAGTACATTCAAGGCAACTTCCGGTGCTGAACAAGTGGCTGGTAGAATACATGCATATGACTATGGTTTCAGTCAGCAGCGAAACTGTCCACCTCTGCCAACAGATAAGTTGGTGGGTGGAAGTAATGATTTGGGGTTGAATGCCATACAGTCTTGTTGCTTGTTACGCAATATGCCTTTGCTGGTGATTTAATCGAGACAGATGATAAACACTGGCATCTCCTACTTTTGCTTCTACATATTGTTAACATTGTATTTTCAGCAGTCCTGTCAGACGACATGACCATATACCTCAAACATTTAACCATTGATCATCATTGGCTGTTCGAGCAATTATTTCCTGAAATAAATCTCTTGCCAAAGCATCACTTCATGATACATTACCCGCGTAGCATAAAGCACATTGGTCCGATTTTGCACACATGGTGCATGCGTTACGAAGCCAAACATAAATTCTTCAAGCAACAATTAAAAAGCTTTAAAAACATTACAAAGACATTAGCCAAAAAGCACCAAAGTTTTATGGCAATGTATCATGAATCTTTTAGCAAGGAAAGATTAATTTTAGATCCAAGAAAGATGGTGACACTTTTTGAGTTAAAACAGGGTGCAGCAATTGCTGCAAAATTTGGAACTGTTTTGTCAACCAGTGTGTTTTCTGCCAAATGGATTAAATATCATGGTACAGAGTACCGTCGTGACTTCATTATATGTACTGAGGTAGCATGTGAGATGCCTGTATTTTGTTAGATTGACACGATTGTTGTAAAAGATAACTGTGTTTTGCTCTGTGGAAAATTGATGGAAACCATGTTTTTTGATAACCATTACCACGCCTTTAAGGTCAAGCTCCATCCAGACAAGGTTCTAAAAGTGTTGCACATAAATGATGTTTTTTACTTCAAACCATTTGATGTTCAAATGAAGTATGGTACAACAGATACCGCCTTATATGTTGTTCCATATTGCCATTTTATGCAGACCTAAGGTCAGTGTTCTAAAGTGGTGGCGTTGTTAGGCTGACCAAAAGTTAACTGTTTTTATGCTTATTTACACTTCACTTGGAGCTCTTTAATGGCAGGGCAAGTACACTGTTACACGACCTTACTGTTACATTGCACAACTATTCACTTTTTCTTTTTTTTCTTCTTTTTTTCTTTTTTTTTTTTTTAAAGTGCAGCACGTGAACAGTTAAGTGCTTTTGTACAACTAAAAGTTGAAAATACAAATGTTAAATGCAGCTTGAAAAGGTGCTTTTGTACAATGAAAAGTGGTTAAATGCATTTTTGTGGTAACTTGATTTTATTCAATGGTACAAGTATTATTTAATTATTATAGATAGATGCAATTTGACACTACAAAAGTGTAAAAATGACACTACATATTTATCTGTGCAGTGTTAATGACTGTTAGGATTTGACTCTATCTGAGTTGGTTTTTCACAGCAACAGAGTAAATCATCAACACAGTAGTGTGTAAAATTAACACTTATTAGAGTTATATGAGCCTCCAGTGTTAACCTTCAATAACTCAATGCATTGTTAAAAAGCATTAGAATCAGAGTTGATTTGACACCACAGTAGAGTAAGTTATCAACACTGCTGAGAATCATATTTACTCTCTAGTCTCCAGAGTTATTTAACCTGTAGTGTTAATTTTTATTAACACTGTACAGTGTTAGCCAGTGTTAATTTTTTCTCAATTTTGAGTTAATTTTAACAATTTAAACACTATGGAAAGAGTTAATTTAACACTAATTCTGATAAGGACCAAATACACTTGGACACAGTGTTAAATTTAACTCTTTAAGTGTTGATTTAACACTGAAATTTACTGTGTACCTGTTACCATGATGTTAAACCCAGCCACTGATTGGTGGTGGAACGTAACTACATTTTCTCAGGTTACTGGTCAAATTTGAGATCCTTTATTTCCACTTTGTCACACTTCAGAGAGAAATTTTTTTTTTTTTTTTTTTTTTTTTTTTTTACTCATTGACTACATTTATTTGACAGCCATAGTTACAAGTTCGACTATACTTTTAAGAATCAGATTTTACATATGCATCATTTACATACTGTACATACCTTAATGCCATATCTATTTCAACGTCTGGATGAATTCTGCCTTAATCTGAGCCTAACCTCCACCATTGTCTGATCCAGTTCTGTTTTGGGAGTAAAATCATATATCTTTGCATCCCTCATCTCTTCTTTTTTTATCTCCTGTCAGGTTTAAGTGTTTTATGGTTCAGCAGCTCAGAGGAAGGGAGGTTTGTCTGGTGATAGACAGCATATGGCTGGGGGTGGTTGTTGTGCTGTGTGCTCATCATGCTGAACGAAACATGGGTCAGGTGAAGGGATGATGGGCTTATTTCTGTGGCCCCCCCCCCCCGAAGTCTAGGATTGCCACTGCACACTATCTATAGCGAACTTTCAAGTAACCCTTATTTAATACCTACAACTGCTATCTTACTATTCACTTGACAAACAGAGACTCAAGCGGGAGTGAAAGGGGACTGTGATGTGTTCTGGCTGCTACAGCAGAGTGTTTGCTGCAGGGACAGTTGGCAGGCAGGTGGGGGCAAAACCAGAAGCCACCTGTAGGAGGGTGGTGAATCAGGATGTTGTTCAGACTATGGGGACCATTCAAAACTGCTGTGGTGCACTGTGACATTAGCAGTCACAAATGTCAAGTGCCAGCTGTCTGCACATGGAGTGGCTGCATCTCATTTTCATTCCTTTAAAACAGACACTAATCCCAACTCTGCAAAACAATCCCTTGGTTTTCCCCTCACTTTGACTGCTTTAACTTTTATATTTAGTTATATTACTTTTATGAAGACCTAGAATGCAAAAATAAAATAATAATTTAAAACATTCACCTTTCTGAAACAAAGCAGGGTCAAAGGGGCACAAACATTTAGGTAGACTCAGTGAAGAGAATGGTTTTCTGTGGGAATTCCAAAACCGTAATATGGTTTCACAATTTTTTCAATATGAGTGTGCCGGGAAACTAACTGAACTGCTCAAACTAAAATACTCATTCTCTTAGAAAGGAGGATCAGATGCATTGTAGGTCATCATGCTTCACCAGCAGGGGTCATCATCTGCTCCATGCCAAACGGAAGAGCGGTGTACTTAACACACAGTGGGGCTTCAGTATTTTAAGAGCACACAATCTGTCAACTAGACACTAATCCTGGCCAGACTGGGTCCTGTCCATTAAAGTGTGTGACAGTTTTCCCAAATCTGCCACTGATTTGCAATAGGTAGAGGTAATTTCTGCTGCACTTGCTGATGATGAACACGGCAGTGACAAATTATTGATGTATATAACATTTTCATGCCTTATGAAGTGATACCTTGAGTTTTATTTTCCCTCTTGTGATTTAAAAAGCTTTAATCTGGACCAAACAGAAACTGGCTCACAACAGTGGCCCAAACGAGGGAAGGGCCAGGTGATGATTCCCCTCGGGAATCAAGGGTTGAAAAAGTGGGTGAGAAGCTTACATCACACATCTGGTTTAAAAAAAAAGGGGTTCCCTTTCTCTTAATAGATGGCTGTGGCTGAAGAGCTTTCAGCTGGGGAGGGGGTGTTGCGTGAAGGGAGGATGGAAGCACCTGCAGCCTGAATGCGGGAACCAGCTCTTAAACCTCTTAGAAGCGGTTGGTCGCCACGGGAACAGCGGCAGGCCATGGTTGGCCTTGTCCAACCCTGCTGTGCCCAGGGAGGAACTCTGTCAATCGTTAGATGGCGCACACACACATACATGGCAAGACAGAGAGAAATTATGAAGTGGGACAAAAGTCCTGCAATTACAAATATGTACAAAACTGCACGGAAAATGTTTACGTCTGGTGGCTTTTGGAGCTCAATAAAATAAATAACTGTTTTCCAGTTACTCTCCCTTGCTTTCTGTCAACCCCCGTCTCCACCACCCTGCCCCAGACCCCTGCTGTGGCCTAAACAATTAGGCTATGTGAGACCCCCACTAACGACTCTCTCTTGTCTTTTAAGATAACTGCAGGAGGAGGGGCAGCAGTGGGTGACATCTTGTTAGGATAGAATCCTGTGGTCAGTCGCATGTGTATTGGGCTCAAGCAGAGGGTACGTAGTTATTACCCTACATAAAGAGTGTGTATGTTTAGATTGCCCCAGGTGAGATGTGAGCTAATACTACTGGTTCTTGTGAGAAGTGCTGCTTTTCTCAGCTTCATAATGCACCCCCAGTAGCTCTGTCACGCCTCAGATGTCACCCTCTTTCTCACACTTTCCAGACCACTGTAAAGAGAGCTGTAAATCAATACTTTCATCACAAATCAGACTCCACCTTGTTTAGGACCAAATGATTCACACCAAATATAACAAACAAAACTTTTCCAGGCAGTGAAGTAAAAGGCATGTCCACAGTCATGTTCAAATTTGCTGTTCGCACTGAAATGACAAAATAATTGGAGAATAAGTCTCTTCCAAGAGTACGTAGAAGACACTTGAATGAGATCACATGACATTCATATGTTTTCCTTGACCACACTAAAATGAAATAAATAATAATACTAATAGTGTGTAGACATGGCCCGAAGGACTGTAAGGTATCAAACCAACCAAGAACAATTCTGCTGCTCCCACAGAGCTCTACATGAAAAAAAGAAACATCAAGAAATAAGTCTTGATCAAACAAGGCATTTTACATTTTACCTTTTCAAAAGGACAATGATATTTTCACAGTAGTTCAGGCCTTGTGCACCTATAAAATGCTGGAAAATGTTCAACAGTTCAACATAATACTGTGAGTTGGCTTTATCATTCAGACTTTTGTCAGTTGAAGATTTTGTCTTTTTTACATGGAAAGTGAAACGTTAAAAACATTGACTCATTTCACTTTGTGGTTTTCATTAGCAGTTTAATAAAGCCTCCTCAAGATGTAAGACCATAAACCACCACATGACTGAAAATGGCACAGATCTTAAGACCAGAAGCCCAGATCTGTTACATGGGGAGCAAGCAGGATCCTTTCTTTGTTTTGTTTGGCATAAATCAACAAGAGCACTGCTCCCGGAAGACAAACAGTTAAAATCCCTCACTAATGCTCATCATCATCTTTAGGTGTGAAATCAGTCAAGTGACAAGTGTGCCTAAATTTTGATGACCCTGGGTCAGTGTGAGGCCACAGCTCTGTGTTTACGGATGAGGTGACGGCACACGCCTCCATTCCTTTGAAATGTGACAAGGCGAGAGGAATGACAAGATAATCTCTGATTTACGAGTTACAGTAGCTTTCAGGGGGAAACAGCCCAGCAAGGAGATCTCCTGCCTGACCACTTACAATACTTGTCAAAAATCAATGCAGCCATTTTAGGTCGCATGCAAGGCAAGCACTGATAAATGCACTGACTGCACTATTGAGTGAGTGCTGTGGCTTGGAAAATCAAGCCTTGCAAATTTAAAGAGTAGCAAATAAATAAATTCAACTAGAGAAGAATAAATGTACAAGCTCCTTTGAGTTTATCAAAAGTTACCTTCGTTTTGAGCCTCAGTGCAACTGACTCAACACAGACGCATCTAATGTGGACAACAGTTTAAAAAAATTCAATGTGTATCTTTAAATGTTATTTAACCAGACAAACTGTCTGAGTGCTTGTCTTGTTTACATCTGTGGCAGGAGGGAGCGGGGAGATGGAAGGAAGCTGACCAGTCGAAAGCCCTGCAGCACTGATCGCTGGGACACTTCATTGGTGCAGTGGAAGGTTTACTGCCTTGCTCTGGGGCACTTTGATGGCCATGGATGAGGGGTGAGTGAGGGAGTGAAGAAGGGGGTAAAAAGGGATTTTCATTCATTTCCTTCGAAGATATTCACAACTTATCGGGGGATTTCAATTTCAGACTCACAAGCTCTCTAACTATTAGCTAGGCTTACTTACCTTAGTCCATACAAACAAGGATGAACAACAAAAGACACGCGTAAACATGCAACTGTGAGCAGGGTCCTGGAAACTCCAAAAACATCTTATTGCTCGGATACAATGCAGCTGGGAGACCACTTTCTGATATTGCTTCTTTTAACACTGTACCAACTGTAAATCATTGCTTAAAATAACACTAAAATAGGATTTTGTTTTTGCCTGACAGAGCAGTAGGATGCTTATTAAAGGCTGTGTACTGTAGTAGAGCATGTGCAATGAAGATAACAGGGACTTTTATCTATAGTATATCTCCTCCTCTGTGACCAGTATAGACTTTAAGGGGGATCAATGCGGGCCTTTACCCAACTCAACACTACTCCTCATGAAAAGACTAAGTGTTCCTGATAGGCTGGACATTTCTGTGGAAGTTTACCGCTAAAGGTTGACCAGTGAACTATTCCCACAGGCAGCAAGAATGACACAATTTGACTTAATTGCAACTGTATACTGAGGTTTAACAGACATTTGTTTGTAAGCAGGTTAACGTCCATCTGTAACAACTGAGCTATGTAAAGAAAGAAGTCAGACTTGATGTGAAATGGCCTATTTTGTCTTTATAGGATATGTGTTGCAGCTAGAGTGACTCCTCCTTCCTCTCTCTCTGCCTCCTCCCCTCCCCCATTCTGTGTAAAAACAAATCTCCTTTTCTGCTCTGAGGCTGAAACTATTGAGTCAACAAATGTCACTGCAGCAAGGCAAAGGCTGCTGGGAAAGAGGTGGGGTCTCCCTTTAAGCCCAAACTGCAGCTAAAGGCAGATTATTTTCACCAACATGTTAGCAAAGTAAAGGAGGAATTAAATAGTGAAGTGAATGGAGATGGCATTGATTAATGAGCATGCCGGTTAAAGCTGTAGCCATATGTTGGGAAATGACTACAGGTTTTTTTTTTTTATATGCATACATATACATATGTTCACCAAATAGTGTTAATAGCATCAGTGGAACTGTTTGTGAGATTATGTTTATGACCTTTTAAAATCAAAGATGCAAAAACAAACACATTCTTGCAAACTTTGCAAACTTAACCTCAGACTTACAGCTCTGCAATATGACACACAGAAACCCACAACAAAAACCACAGCTGAGGTTTTAGCGCTTGTCTAATTAAAACACTTAAAAGTCATGTTGTTCTAACAACCTTTTGAAGGCTAAATTTGTCTTTTAATCCACCCTCGGCCCCCTTTTCTCTCTCACACTGCTCTCTCTATCTCTTTCAAGCCCACGTGGCCGGTGTCAACAGGAGGTGGGTCTTGGCAGACACATGAAGCAAAGTATGCTGTCTGTCTGTATGCAAGCTGGAGAGTTGTCTTACACCCCACTCTAAAAATGAGCCAGCCAACCAGGCAAGGCGTGCCAAAATAAGACACAGCCGTTGGAAATTGAACACATTGCTCAACTGGTTGGGCTCCAAACTGTGGCCACATCTGATTGTTACTGTAATGCTCTCAAAAAGAGTGCTATTACACCAAAGGGGAACTTCTGTAACCTATGACAGAGGAAGAAAGAAAATGAAAGAAGGAAGTTGAGATAGACAGAGTGAAAAGGGAGGGAAAACCCCTGAGTTGGCTTCCTGTCTTAAAAAAGGAAGGGGGTGGAGGTACCTTCTACTCTGACACAGTCAGACAGTTGAGACCAGTGCAATATTCAACATATAGTGCACTGGGGTGGAGTCCTGTCCTGCTCACTGAATCCACTCCAGTGCTTTAGGGCAGCCATCATAGTGTTCACTATTGTGTGCGGCTGAGGGAAGAAGAAAAAAAAGAGGAGGGAGCAGAGGGGGGAAAGAAAACCTGTCTCTTTGTGTGGGAAGGACTCAGCAGGAAAAGTGATTTTGTGATTATTTAGTTTTGCCAGCAAAGCAAGGCTCTTCCCCCTGACCTGCAACAACATTTTGTCCACTCTGCGTGCCTCTGCTACCTTACACCAGAGCCACATATGAGTGTGCTTCTCAAGCCGGCAAACAGCGACACCCGGGCTTCTCCTGATGATGAGAGTCGACGTCAGAGTGGTTTCCATGAATATTGATGTGGAGGATAGTCTGTTTCATAGAAGAACAGAAGGAGGCAAGATGGCTGCCCTTTAGGATTTGTTAAAGAGGAGATCCAGACGGTTTGTTGGAATTTCTACAAAGTGGAGGGACGTAAAAAGGAGGTGAGAATTTGTTCAGTGGGTTAATACTCCGCTTATCCTTATCCCCTTTAACCTTGGGTGTGTATTTTGTGGTTTTTGTGTCAGGCGAGGTCTAGCAAATGTCCCCCACCGTAAAAGCAAGAGCCAACATAATAAGGAGGGGATATTAGATAAAGCTACTCCAACATGGCTGACGATTTTCTTTCTTTTTTTTTTTTTTTGCCAGATGAAATTCAAAGACACCTTCTCTGTTTCCCTGAGTGTTCTGTGTTCACTCAACATTCTTGTTGCTTTTGAATGCATCATAGAAAATGGTGCTCTTAGTCTGCTTGTTCAGGAGTTTTTCGTAAAGCATAATGTAAATGCCTGTATAGTGCTCTCTTTCTTTGCTTAAAATTTCTACCTTGCTTTTTGTTAGGAGGCACATATTATTAAAGGTGTGCTTTAGTATGTAATATGTGTTACTAAATGAGTACATTTGTTTTAAGAGGGGAAAGGCATTTTTCACATTTATGTGTAATTAATGGCTATTATAAAAGATGGTGTTTTTATCTAAATATGTTTAGATGCATAAAGTATTACCCTCTGTGGCTTGTTCCTTTCATATCCATAGCTATGTAAGTGTTTGTATTGTTCAGGAAGGTAGACTATATGTAGGAGAGTAAAAGTCCAACCTGGACATGTCCAGCAGTAAGTGCATAGTGTCTGCACAGCAGTGGAGTAGCTTCTGGCTTTGTGCATCTCTGTGAATCAGCTTTCATTGCTTTCACCACTGAATGACAAGAAAACACAAAAGCAAAATCCCAAGGAGAAGAGAACAGTGGTGGCAGAGTGTAGTGAAGGCAGACAAGGTCAGAAAGCTCTTAAGGAACTGTAACTCAATCCTACCGCACCATTAACTGGGGGAACAAGAATGGTAATTCTGGAGCAGGTTTCTCTCTTTTTTTTTTCTCTTCTACTTTGAGGCTAAACAAGTGATGTGTTCTTTTGAAAACTGAGCTGTTGGTAAATAGATTATTGACACCACAAAGAGAAATATGTGTCTCTGTGTGATGTGTACTCATTTTTGTAGGAATTAGTTTAGAATAACAGCATGATGACTTGATACTTCGCCAGATTAAGAGAAATAAACTACAATAATAGAGGGATAGCAGTGAAGTAATCACCTGTTTACCCGTACAATTTTGTGTTTTCTGCTAGAATGCAGATACTTTAGAAATGCACTGGTTAAGTATATGATAACATGTAAATTCAGATTTGTTATAGGACATCAGGTTTAATCTCAATTAGCAAATAGCTCATTTGTTGTTAGTTTTTTTTCCTGAATTCATTAAGTACTAGTACTTTAAGATTAACATCTGAATGGCCCATTAGAATATAACAGATCTCCCTTAGGTTTGTGTATTGGGTTTGTGTATTCTACTGACTACAGTCGTAATGTAGCTACAGCATGGCCTCAGGTAGAAAAAGCAAAATAAAGGCCTTGCCTGGAAGGTGGAGGATAATGACTGACCTTTAATTGGGCATTGTAGCTTCACAGTGTTGGCTGTCTGCAGGAACCATGCAGGATTTCAGTTTTACTTCAAGTCAGTGCTGAAGTTTTCTGAAACAGTGTCACGTGAACACTGACAGTGAAAATAGTTACATTTACAAAGTGAAATGCATGGATAGAAGAACAGTGAAGTCAAAATAAAGTCAGGTCCTTGTCAAATGATCACCATGCTTTTTAAGATGGTGGGGGGAAAAAAAGAGGACCGTTATCCTCTAACAGCCAAATGTTCCCCTTCCACATTTGAATTAAGCATTTATTCTAAAATGCTCATGTTTACATGCTGCATTCCTGTGGATGCCTGCAGAGTGTGTGTAGCCTTTACACTACACACACTTTACCCTAAAAAAAAGGTATCTGCTTGTAGTTGAAGAGAATCCCATTTTTACTCCTCGTGAAATGTCAAGAAACTTTTGTACCAACAATGGTGGTGAGCCCCTCTGACGCAATGGCATGACAGTGTTTTGATATGGCAAGCATGGTCATTGACTCTGTAGTGTCAACACCAGTGCTTAAGCAGTGCTGTTCTCCATAGTATTCATAAAGTATGTTGTGACTGCACGAGATCAGGTGATCCATGCTTTTGTGTGCATGTGTGTGTTTGCGCACACACGCGTGCGTACATGTTTGGGTGTGTGTGTGGTGATCCCATTGCCCCATTCATAATGTTAAGACACTGTAGATAATGTTTCATGTGAATGACCAGATTAGGTAATTCCAGTTGGATTTTGTTGATTTTATGTACCTTGTAAACTTTAGAGATAAAATGTGTAAGATTCTTCTTTGAACAGCTCAAACTAGTTCACAACAAGGCAGGTCTGTATCTTGTGTATCAAGTAGACTATATTTGATTCCTCTATTTATTTTTAACTCCCCCTTAAGCACATTAAACATCACATTCCACTCTATATCTGCTACATATCTAGATCTTTGGATGGATTGAATCTAACCCAGTTTACTGTATACTAATCAAAGCACATATGTACATATAAATGGTTGTCATAGTTTGAGTGTACAATTTGTGCTCCCCTTTGTGTTCAGTTGTACTGTACACAGGATTTACACATGCTAATCCTGACCTGCATATTATAAAATATAAACAAATAAAAACACAATCTTACTGGAGGTGTTTTCATGAGGCTCTGCAAGCTTGCTGTTACATCAGCAGCTGAAAAGGCACCAGGGCATTAATGGGCCTATAAGGAGGCTGAGTGGGGGAAGGGCCAGATAGATCAATCACATGCACATAGCTTCTCTCATCTATCCACACCTACAGATAAAGCCGTGTGGTTGGATTGCTCCTTCGTTATGGCCTTAAGTCCCCTTCATGTCACTCCCAAGGGAAAAGACAATATCACCTTTGGGAAGAATGTCTGGTTGCCATAGTGTTCCACAACAATGCTGTCCACTTACAATACCCAAGCCCTCACCCAAGCCTTCACCTCTGACCCTCTGTCCAGCCCACGCATCATATTTCCAGCCAGGGGCTGCTGCACTAATGACACAGAGAAACAGGCCCAGTGGCAGGCTAGACATTTTAGATTGCACTACCTGGCTGACTGGCTGGTCATAGCTCTCGACTGCTTTCCCGAGACAAAATGGCGAGATACTGAGTGTTGTATTGATTTCTACAATATTGATTTCCCTCTTGTCTGCGATTGGGGGTTGTTTTTCTACAGAGAGCAAGGGAGAAGCAGCAAAACCACAATCAGTTGCTTCTGCAATGGAATCTGGGAGTGAAAATGTCACTGTTTTACACACATTTTTATACACCAACTTCACCATCAGTAATGCACAGCTGATCTTGTAATCAAAGCCAAGCTGCAAATTAAAAGCACTGAAAAATGTGCCAAAAAATGGATAAGGTTGAATGGTGTTAACTCAGTCATCCCTGTGAAATTTTGATAGAGAAGGTTTAAATGCACAGTGTTTGTCATTTTAGTCATCATGATATTTGCATGAGTTTAACCATTTGCTGGATGGTTATCCGTGTAGTACTGATCAGGATCAAACACTCTTTTGACTGGTGAATCATTTCTTTATGTATGGTCAATTGTGGGTTTGATAGAGTTGCATGCTTGTCCTCTGAAAATAACTTGAGAATGTCTATTAACTTAAGCCATATCACAAAAAATATGTCAGTTATCAATAACTGCCAAACCAGATCCACCCCAAGCCCCAAAAAGAAAGAAAGGCTTTCCGTCCCGTATGATGTAATTATGGCTTGGGAGTGGTTTATTGGTCATCGCTGGGAATGTGCAGTAGTAATAATGCTTTTATGAGTCTGGCATACAAAAATGTTATCAGTGATTGCCACACCATACACTCTGTGAATCCCAAATACAACTCGTTGCCTTCTTTTTCCACGAGGCTGCGCGTTGTGAACCCGCTGAGGCGTAATTATGGAGTGAGAGTGATAAGGCTCTGTTTGAGTGGCACAGGGCTGGAGGGAGTGTTGCTGGCCCTGTGAGCATGTATCGATGTCAGGGTTTACCTCAGGGGTGAGACAGCAAGGGCAGCGACTCAAAAGCTTCCTCCACGTGAGCACACGCACATGGCCGCTCTGTTTACAAACACTATCCTGGCATTCTGCAGAGAGAGAGGCAAGTGAGATGTTACGTAACCGCCCCAAAGCGAATAGCATCTCTTCCCGCTTCTCGCCAGGCCGCTCCTCCTATGCTTGGACAATCTTCTTCAATGGCGTTTTTCGCCGGTTCCGCTAGTAGAAGCTAAAAATAAAAAAATAAAAAAAGCAATTAAGAGCCCCAGCTACAACAGCGTCTGTGCTCGAGAACGTGGCGAGAGTGAGAGCAGGTCTTTTCTTATGTTGATGCCGCTTTGATAGCGAATAGCTCCTGCGAAAGTGAATGCCTCAACAAATCAGGAGAGTAAACTGGCTCTAAACTTTCCTGTCAAATCAGAGGATTTCATAAACTCTCTTTACACTTCCAGCTTTGGGGTATTAAATCAAAATTGCAATATTTGTAAGGTTTCATGGACGGTGTCAAAGGAAAACTCAATGCATGTTGTATATACAAACAACTCAATGTAGCCAGACACTGGTATAGGCTCATTTGACTCCATAGTCACTTTCCATCTTGTTGCACTACTTGACATGAGTTATATTCATAGTTGAAAAAACTTGGTTTGACAAGAATCTAGGGCTGATTTTAGAAGTAAAAGTAATCCTTGTCAATGTCTATGTAAGTAAAATTGGAAATTAAGCTAGTGCTCTTGAAAGGTAGGGTAAAAAAAGTTGGAATAAAAATAAAAAAAAATGTTGGAGTTTCAGTAATGGAAAGTGGAAAATGCCTCCTTACCAGCCATGAGGTGGCTTTTCAAACAAAGGCATAACAATGTGTGACGAGGTAGCAAACTTACGACCAGGCCGTCAATATGCCTTAGAAATCTTGAAAAGTGACCTAACCTCATGCTAGGATCTGACCTTTGGTAAGACTCTAACGTCAAAACGTATAGAGTTCAGTCAGTTCCACTTAAATCAATTCTGTGACAATGAGGAACCTTTTCGAGAGGTCTAAGCCTGAAAGGTTCATCGGAGTCAGTTTGTTTTCAGGACAATAAAAACTTCAAAATTCATCTGCTGTATAAAAAAGGCTAATCTAGCTCAATATCTGAAACGCAATTTCTATAGCTAATGCCCCTGTCACATGCAAAGCTCTGGCGTGATAGCGCTATCTCAAAGGGGTCCATGGTGCTCAAAACAACTGCTTCTGATGGGTGTTTGTCCTCCTCTGAAATGGCTGTCAGATATGGACGTGGTTGCTGCGAGGAGCTGTCATTGAAAAGGTTAGGCCCCATGGCCCCCTGTTGTCTACACAAGGAGCACAAAGACAGACAGCTGGTCCCGAATGTCATTTAGAAGCGTAACCCTACCGAAGGCTTTGAATGACATCACTAACTATTTCTGAGGGCTTCGAGTGGCTAGGGCTCAATATTAGGTTTCCTAAGTGGAATGTACGAGAGCAGCAGCTGGTGTCTTTCCGAGCCGGACTGCTCAATGACAATCAGGCTGGTTTTTGCGTCCATATACGAATTTGTATTGGGATTTTCTCAAAGTCTGATGTTAGCTCTGGGTCTGAATGGATAGAGACTCTTGGATGGGATAGTATGACACATTCATGCACAATTTACATTCATACACATGCTATACTATAGCTATAGCTATAGCTTCCCTACCAAACTAACAATTGGTAGGTACAAATACAGTTTTCTGTAAAGCAATCTGCATGGCAGAACATGATTATTCCTGAAGTGTTGCCATATTCTGATAACATGTTTTTGGAACACTAAAACAATACACAGAACATGGTTAGGAAGTCAATGTGTAAAATCTGATACTTGCTGATGAATTGCTGAGGTGTGAGAAATGCACTGATGGGTTTATAGCCTACATCCTTACAGTGAAGCCATGAATCACAGAAAATATCCCTCACTCAGAAGGATTTGTGATTTCTATTCAATGAGATCACGTGCCTCCCACTCAGTGGAGGGAAAGAGGGTGCTTAGCAACAGCGGCTTAGGTCAGGCTGCTTAGAAACCAATGAGGGAAAGAATATCACTACATTCACTTTCCAGATGACAAAAGAGCTCATAACTAATTTTTTTCATTCAAAATTATCCCAAGTCCTGCTACAATATGTTTGGCTTCACATTTGAGGAATGGGAGAAGAAAGAAAGTAGCCATTGCCAAACTTTGCCTTTCTTTTTGTTTGCAGTGAACCCCCTATATGTAGCTCAGTCTTGCATGACAGTGAAATCTGCCCTGGTCTTGAGCCCATTTAGAATTCCTTCACTGCCATGTTGTGTGCCATGTTTTAATTTCCCTCCTACAATAATGTTTCCCTTTTGCTCTGTTTACTGTTCACCTCCGCTTCCTGTTTAACTGGAAGCTGGTTTGGATCCGGATCATGCAAACAGAGAGGAATTATTTGCTAAATAAATGTGCCTGTGAGTTAATCACATGCCAAGACTTCCAAGCTGGAGGGTGAACTGAAGAAACATGGGAATCAGAAATTGTACATCACATGGCTTTGTGTATGAGTTTTCCATCTCGTGCCAGACTGGTGGATGGGAAAATGAATGAAGAGGAAAAGGTCAATATGAAGTCTCTCTTCCATTTGCTATTTCAGCTAACTACAAGATCTTTCTTGGTAAGGTTCTAGCTCAAGACAACACAAGTAGCGCAATCGTAATTCAGAGTCAAGTGGGCTAGAAATGTACTATTTCAGTATTTTTGGCTCAACACATTTCTAAAATGCAATTTTAAAAGGTGTTGATCCGCACTAGTGCAAATGTAGGTTTCTGAATATGTGGCACTATTGATTTACTGGCAGGATCGATGCATAAAGCACATGTGCACACCACAGCAAAGCAGCCTATTCTGCAGTCAGCCGTGCTGGGGTAATGTTTAGACCAGATGGGCTTTGGAGCGCTCATAAGATGGTTGCCATGGCTACCATGTACTCTGAAAGAAATTAACTTTGCTCTTGCGCACAGTTCATCAAGTTAGTCAGATATATTGACTGTTGCATAGACAAAGGTTTGGAGGGCAAAAGGAGACAGGCATCTTGGAAGGAAAAGTGCAGGACTGTGAGGGGTTGGGGAAGTGGGGTTGGGGGGGCGGGTTAGTGGGTTTGTATGCTCAGAAGCACATTTCTTCATTAGAGTCTCCATGTGATGCAGCTCAAAGGCACAGAAAAAGGTTTAGACTCCGTGCGCAAACTTTGCACAGGGTTTCTTCTCAGGCTGTGCTGATTAACCGGGAAAAATCCAAGACCAACAGGTTCATGAAGTCAGATCTGGGCTAATGTTCAACTGCTATCTACTATCAGGATTGACCTCTTCTTGGAAACATTCTACGCTGACATGAATGTGAATGCCTCTGAGCAGAGGCACTGTTTTACTGAAACGGTTTTATATTAAGAGGAAAGGCTGATGGTTACTAGATATGATCTATGACGCTGTGGCCTGTTATCAGCAGTCATTTGGGAAGTTTCAGTACTTGTCAAATAATTATATTTCTGTTATAATTAAAAAATATTTAAAGAAATATATTAGTGACTAGCCTTTCATTAAGTTTTTAAGCAGATGATTCAGAAAAAACATAAATGCTGATTTAAGGAGACCAAGTGTAAAAGCTGCACATGCCAGCATGATGATTTGTGCGTGACTTCTTATTGCAGTTTTCCCAGAAAACCTGCTAAACACGTTGTATCAGAAATGTACAGAGGTGGGGTTTATCCCCTACAACAAAAACGGTTGAGTAATTCATGCAAATGTCATCTACATAAACTTAAATGTTGTCACTGCCATTAATATGATACTCGAACCTCCTCCTGACACTGACTCATCAGACATTCAAGACCACAAATCTTCAAACACAAGAACAAGTGACATCTTCAAATTCAGTGATATAATATACGCTAATGTATACATTCTGTATCAGTACTTTGAAGACAAGACAAAGGTTCTGAAGGATTTGCCTGTTGGTCTCCGGGTCTTTGGATCCACAATATGGACTGTGTCAAATAACAACCGTCAGCGGTTCAGCCAGTTCAACCTCGGCCGTCAAAACTACACTCGACAAAACAAAACCAGCCATGTCCTCGGGTCCTTTATAGGTTGCCACAAATCACCCACTCCTATGTTCCTCAGACTAGAACCTTGTGGCTCTTTATGAGTAAATATATTTTATGTCTTGCTCACTGCTTACTGAGCTCCACAAACACAAAGCCCACTGAACCCTGTACATCATTATCAAACAATCTTGCAATTAGTGCAGACACCGATCTTAATTATGGCTATAAGCATTTAGATGTGGCTTATTATTACGGTGCTAGATAATGTCTCTCAGTTTGTCATTTTAACTTGAGGCAGCTCTAGCAGGTGACATTTTCTTGCTGTTGTGTCTTCAGAGTCACTGCACTATTCCAGTTTTGCTGGAAGTTTCAGTTTAACATTCCAGCTGGATCGTTTTAGACTGTGTGAACCATATAGTTAAAAAGTAGTTGTTGTGGTTATTATTGCATTCTGTTGATAGCAGGCTGTGCAGCCATCGTTGTCAAAATACAGTCGGAGAAGGCACAGAGACCAAACGCTGTGGAAGTATAAAGGCTGCAGTGGGAATCTCCACAAGTCGGCCACATCTGTCTTGCATTAGACTTAAAGAACAATGTAGATTGTACAGATTCCTTTTTCTTATGGAGGGGGAGGAGGAGGCTCTCTTGGGAAGAAATTACAAACACAAGTGTGCGTCCTCTGTGTTTCTGTGGTAATCTATTAATCTTGTCTTCAGATTCAAATAAGAAAACCAAGATGCCAAATAGAATTTACATGTATTTGTGTGCATATATCACTGAAAACACAACATTTTGGGGGCTTGAAAATAAGACTTGATTGCTACATGATGTAAAAATGACTGATACAATGCATCCCGTTCAAATGTAAGGAGATTTTCACACGCTATTTAATTGAAAGAATGAGTCGTTTGTTAATCAGGATCCCATTTCTCAGAAAGCTGATTTACCTGCAGAGCTGCGCTTATTTTGGTCAACCACTGAGGGAGAGGACAGAAGTGGGAAGAAAAACAGAGGTCCGTTGCTCCAGGCTGTCATGTGATGCAGCCATAATTGCGTCACACAACCTAGTGATTAGCCCGCAGTAAGAATCAACAGGAAACTGCACCGCTCTACCTGACAGAAAAACTAGACCTGAGGTTGTACAGTGCAAAGTCAAGCTCTTCATGCAGAAACCTTTGTTTTCATTAATGGAACCAACATGAATCACATCACTAACTCAGATCCTCAAGCCTCTGCATTCCTGGTAATACCCTACACATGTATCTGCATCTATTCAGTAACCAATACAAAAGATCACCACATCTTAACGTAAAACAGAAGCACCCCAAACATGAGACAGATGGATCAACTGTTAGGTACGGACAGCTAAAGCTTTATGGTTGGTGCGCAGCCATGGTCTAAAACAATCTCGTACCTTCAATTTAAAAGCAATACTTCGGACATTCTGGAAAATGTAGCCAGCAGCCAGTTAGCCTAGCTTAGCCAAAAAACTAGAGAAAGGTAGAAACAACTAACCTGGCTCTGTCTAAAAGTAACAAATCTCATCAGTTCTTCTAAAGCTCACTAATTATTATATCTTGCTTGTATAATGGATTAGGTTGTGGTTTTGTAGGGGGTTTAGTGCTGAACTACACTTGGCTGGGCGCAGTGACTTCCTGGAGCAGTTTTATATTTACAGTACATGCATGGGAGTGGTATTGTTCTCATGTAAGCAAACAATCACATTTCCCAAAATGTCAAAGTATTCCTTTAAGGGAAAAGACAAAGATGTGTCGCTCTGATCTGACAAATGAGGAAACGGCAGAATAGCACTGAGCTCTGACCAGTGTGTGTGGTCAACTTTTATCTTGTTTTTTTGTTCCGGATTTCACTTTCATGTTTAATTTGTTTAGATATTTTCTCAGTCCGTGCTGGCTGGAGTGCTATCTGAGTGTAGGCGCCACATGTTGCTGAGGTTCTTCATGCAACAAAAAATACTGAGAAGAAAATGTAACAATGATCTGCCAAGCATGTAAATTTGGAGGATTATAGAAATGACTGCAGACACAGGGGCTTCTGTTTCTTAGGCAGGGTGGAGGGTGTCCCATGTTCAGACTGATGAGAAAAAAGAAAGAGAGAGAGAGAGAGAACACCAGCAACCATGTATGGTGCATTGTACACACTGCATGAGCGTGCCATGTGACATAAATCACAAGTGTTAGGTGCCTGACGGCGAGACTCTGTGAGATGCAGAACATGAATTAACATCTGTCCTACCGCGCCTGACAGCATTCAACTGTTGGAAACACTTTATTTCACATTGTGCTTCATGACTTGGTGTGCTACGACCTTCCAGACTTTCCAGTCCACCCCCTTAACTTTTCCCCCAAACTCTCCAGTGGAGTCAACCCCCTCCATTCATATGCCAGCCATGTGTCATGAACTGTCATAATTCAAAACGTCTACACAGACGTCTAAGAGAATCATCGAATGCTGCCTTTAATAAGGCAATGTGTATGAAATGTCTTTTTAGAGAGAGCTGTTTCAGGCTGAGAACTGTTTCATCACACAGTTTGACAACAGCAGAAATTCAGTCTAATGATCTTTCAGAGCTTCTGTACTGTTTTTGAGTCTACGTGTCTGTTGTTTATGTAGCCAGCTGGAATACCGAGTTGTGAAAATGCTGTCAGAGGTCATGAAGTTTACGGAGTCCAGCTCTATATTTACGGAAGGGATTTAAAACACTGTAGAATGCAAGTCATCTGACCTAATTAGACTGGTAGGGGTTGCTAAGGATGAGGTTTCACTCGCAGCTCTGCTGCATGCAGCCTGAACTGTCTAACTTCAGCTTATACAGCCATTACACTATCACCAAAACTGATGTTACAAACAAGGACTTGGTTTTATCATATCATACTTGTCTTTATGTTTGGTTGCGTAACATGTGAGAGGTTAGTTCCTCTCTAAAATTTCAAGTATTCCTTCCTGTATTTCACAATGGCTTCAGTGAGCATACATTTTAAATATGCTACTTTTGGTGTATTTTATTTTGCGCCATGTTCAAATGTTAAGAATTACTTCTGTATAAGTTGGGACATTGAGTACAGTAGAGGCCTAGAGAAATGTCACAAACAAAACATCACACGAGTAGAAATAACTCTTCTTTTAGAAATCCCTCCCAGTAAATGGCTTTTCATAATGTATTGATACTTTCATATACAATGAAATCAAAGTCTTGAGTTATATGAAACAAATATCAAGACTGGATGTCACTTTTCATCTGGACATTATCAATACTATCTCTTGTGTTTTAAAATTAAGGCAATTTTAATGCATATAGTTAATAACACAGGCAGCATCCTGTTGGTGCAGTGGCGAAATGACTAGCAAAAATCCTAAGAGTAGTAAGTGATAGTTGCTATTGACTATAAACATTGGACATGTTGATGATCAACTGTTAATACTAACTGTTGTCAAGTTCAGCTGGTTGAATGTCGCTTTAATTCTTTAATGTTGTACGGCTTAGCATTGAGTTATAGTTTGTTAGTTATAATATTCAGTCAGATGATATTACGGTGAATATTAGTTCTTCAGACTTCATGAGGCATATGGGCTTTACCTTTACTAAGTGCTCTGAAAATTTATAGTGTCTGGACTGGATGCATGCTCCAGGTTCTTATCTTTTAAACAGGAAAATGCAAATAGGCCTGTTTCACCAAAGAAAAGGAAATGTACACTTGAGATTACGGCTTATTCCTGTGACTATTCTCCAAAACAGCGGTGTGGCTTTGGCAAGTGGGTGTTTGATTTACTGGGCTACTCTACATCTCCCCTTCTCTCTCCCTTCGACAACAGGGCTCTTTAGCCCAGCTGCCTAGGTCTCAACCTGAAAGTGCAGAGACCTGAGTCTCCCAGCAGCTGTCGTTAGTGGTGAATGTCACATACGGCTGCCAAGTCACGCCAAATAGACCCCATCTACTATGGCAGCTCTCATATTTCACTGGCTCTCTCTGGGAATAACAAAAAACACAGTGTGAGTCCAGTGCATTAAGCTTTGTTACACTAGTGTTATAAAGACAAAGCCTCATGCTACTGGAGGAGATGAGGATAAATATCCATAGTACCTATGATTTGTAGCTTGTTTTTTTATATTCTAGAATGGACAAAAAGATAATATTTGATCAAGTAAATGGACAAACTGAAACAAATTATACTCTTGCATTTGGTAAAGCAAAGCTATATTGAAAACAATGAGCTTAATTGTTAAAATATGGCTCTACTATCATGTGCATTAACTGCTGCCCTTAAATGACTCTTGTGCAAACTGTGTCCATTGTTTTACAACACTGATGACACTGTGTCCATGAGTCCATCCTTACCCCCAGGCTTCAAAGCACTAAAGCAACTGACCGGCTATAAATGCCAGCAAATACATAGCTGCATAGGCAGTAACTATGGGCAATGACTGTGTAGATTTCTACAACAGCACTTAACAGCCAGGTTCATAACTACACAGACTAGATGATAGGGTGAACAGGAGGGAAATATATAGAAGTACAGAGGAACCTGAAGTGTAATTACAGGGCAGAGGACGGGATAGGTGAAGCTGTGGGAGAGAGAGGGAAACCAAACAAAAAAGCACATAGAGACAAAGGCACTGACATCTGGAGGGAAAGGAAGCTTTGTTTGGGAATCCAGTTCAAGCCAAGCAAGTTGAGTTATATCATAAACTGAAACAGAGTGCTCATATCCCTGGTGGACATCAGCTACTAGAAAGAAAACCAAAATAGATCAAAGCGTTATAACTTCCAGCAGGAATCCCTCTAAAGTCACAGCAACGCGGTGCCTCTGGTTTAGTTTAGTGCTCTGCTTCCGGAGCAAAAAATAGATCTCCCCTGTGAATCTAATAAATTATGAAGAGAATGCAGCCACTACTCCACATGTCTTTAAACAAGCACATTCAAAGTTGTGCGTAATTGGTGTGAGTGTTTGTATGTTTGTACGGGTACAGGCGAGCACCCACTCAGCTGGGATCTCTGGCTTTGTTCTGGGTTTGCAAAGATTTTTTTTTTTTTTTGTCAGTGTGGGTGTATCCAACTGTGACAAGCTGCTTGGCTCCGTTCGGTCCTTTGTAAACCCTGGAGTGTCCCATAGGAATGGAGCTGCACTGTGAGAGCAGCTTAGCACCAGTGTTCACCTCTTGACTTAGTTACTGATTTACAGATTCCACTGAGGGCCAGACAAAACAAAGGAGTGGTCACATGGGGTCGGGAAGTGTTATTCACCCACTTATCTCATTGTTAGGTTTTTCAGGGATCAGATGCTTTATATGTGACAGAGTGCAAGAAAGGTGGGAACATCAGTTTAGTCCTTTAACTCAAAACAAACTGAGTTAGAATGATGCTGACAGTGAGTTCAGAGTTGTTAAGTGTTTTTAGTTAATATTTAAGCAGATATTACAAATACAAGTAGAAAATATAGGCAAATGGAACAACTGGTGTCATTTTTCCACGTCAGTTTGCAGCATCCATATATATTGAGATTGTCATATTAAGCTGTAACTCTATGCACTTCTCCCTGCACTGAATTCAGAGTATGATTGATCACAATCACCTTATCTCTTCTCAACAAGCCCCGCAGAAACCGACGCTAATCCAAACATCACATTATAAAATTAGTAGATCTGCCATAGACATCCAAACATCACGTCATATGAATAAAGATGCCGTCTGGATGCAAAGACCATTTGCCATCCATCCAATGGAGCCATGCACATTGCGCAACTCCCATATGGTTTTTGAGTACTCATTTGTCAAAATAACACATTTCAATTTTAATAACTTTGACATAATCATAAAGAGGCTCTGTGTCACTTCTGATTACAATGCTGGTGCTGGTATCCCGCTGTGGCATTTTACATCTGTCTGCGTCTGACAGCAGCAGAAAGGAGATTAGTTCAACAACTTGTTGCCCGAGCAGCTCGAGACGTTTCATCTCCAGGTTCCAGCACTGTCTCAGTGAAACTACATAAAACTTATGAATAGTTTTATTCATAACATTTACAGTTTAAACTTGTCTATTTTATAGTAGTCATTTTGTGCGTGTTGTTAAATCATTTTCTGTATATAATCTTTTTAATGATATAAATTCTGAAAAAGAAATACACTCATGGTATCATCCTTAGAAAATATACATAGAATCTGCGTAACTCTCATTACCACTATCTGTTTAATGGTAGTCATTTAAGTCATGTGTTAACACCTTATGACTTCAGTTGTGTTTCCCCTTTTATTGAGGTTTAGAAATTTCTCCTTTCTTCTGCTTTATGACAACCTTTCAAATTAGATAGAATAACAAGGCAATTTTTCCAAAAGAAAAACCTGATGTTTGGGATGCCGACTTTTCACCCAGTGCAGATGAAAAGACAACTTTCATGCTCTTTTCTGCAGCAACTGGCCTGAGAGCTGTCTTTTGTTTTCAGGTGGCGCTTCCCTCTTCCACCTGCAAACAGGCAGCTGGCTTTTCTGTTGTGACAAAGGTGGAAGCCTCCAGACAGCCTTGTAACAGCTTGGCTCGTTAGTGGGAGATTTAGCACTCTGACTTTGGGGGTCTGGAGGGCTGCTAATGTCCTGGAGGGGTGATTGACACAGGGAAGGAGATCATTATGTTGACCACCTCGCCTGCCTGGGCAGGGCTTGGCCTCAAAGTTTTCTGTGTAGATCGTCTTGGTCCAGGCGGTTGACCGGACTACAATTGCAGAGGGGTGACTTTTTTTTTTGTTTTTGCCTTATTCATGGTCCACTTGACCAGGTTAGACAATGTGGTTAAGGAAAAACAGGAACCTGATTATAAGTGCTTTCTCAGCAGAGTATCCTGAGGTCTTCAATTACTTATGAAATGAAAACTTTTTGAAAAGCATTTGAAATAAGTTTTTGGTTTTAAGATGACTGAGGCTGTCACCCAAAATTCACGACATCTTGAGCTGCAGATGCTCCATTCAAAGAAACCTTTGCAAACTATTTCTTATATGTGTAGTTTAATATATTAAATATATATTTTTCTAACGTATATTAGCAATCTGCACAGTCAAATCTAACTCACTTATGTTTTAGACCTTTCGATGAGTTGCAAAGCATTACTGAATCTTACCTTGATTTATAGCTTTATTGAGTGACACAATGTTCATAATTAATAGACGATTTTTCTTTAAAAGGCCATGCATTTTGTGGTTGAAATGGATACTCTATATACACAAACATTTTTCAAAGGAGGTTATCAGGCTTTGGATAAAACATGTCCTTTGAAGACGACAGCTCTTTTTGCCAGAATCATAAGCAGCTGTAACTGGTTCCAGATGTGATAATCAGGCTCAGTGATGGAGCACGATTATGCCAAATGAAACATGCCATACAGTACCTCAAATATTTAGCCTTTTTTTTTTTTTCTTTTCCTTTCCACCCCGAAACATCAGTCAGTGCCTATAGTGAGCCTATAGTTGGTTTACATTAACAGGAGGGCTTTTGTGGGAATCTAAAGCTGGATCCAATTATGTTTTCAAAGGTTGCATAGCATATTTTTCTGAACTTGAACATAGCAGCCGGCAGTTGTGACCCAAGGCTTCACTCAAGGCTCCAAAGACATTATTTACTTTTTAAGTACACACACAGTGTTTGGCCAACTTAGATATCTAAGAACATAAATCAGGAAAAGTTACAGTTATAACC
This sequence comes from Seriola aureovittata, assembly GCF_021018895.1. Classification (NCBI taxonomy): domain Eukaryota; kingdom Metazoa; phylum Chordata; class Actinopteri; order Carangiformes; family Carangidae; genus Seriola; species Seriola aureovittata. Next base: position 20,112,128 of record NC_079366.1, read on the forward strand.
ACTTCCTTACACAATCGATTGGCCTGTGTCTCGGAGGTCCATGAAATAATTTTTTTTCTACTAACTTCTTAGACTAACAATCTATTCTCACTAATAGGCGTGTAGTGTGAAAAATTATGAGTTATGACAGAACGTCTCATCAAATGCCTGCTGTAAGTAACGCTGGCATAGGCATTTAACATCTCTAAAACCACCATTTAACATTATTCAACCTGATCACAAAGGAATGTGAATGTGGATCTTTTCGGTAGCTGGTATTTATAAATTCATTAGGATCAGGTTATTATGTGTGTTTTTTTTCTGTTCTTTTGTCATTTTCTAATAACTTGTTACTAGCTGTTAATGGCTGATTAATAACATATGTTGACTTAAAAGTACAAAATACCAGAATCAGACCATTGGCTTAAATAGTTTTAAATTTGTGTAAGTATTCAGAGTAGAAGGTGGCTGTGATGCTGCAGGATGGTTGTACATTGGAGGACAAACCACTAATTCAAGTCAGGAAAATGCATCTGTCTTCAACGTATGCAGAAAAGCTCAGGGACAAGCACAGTGTGTTTGCAAAGATGGCAGCCGATATTGTGTTTGATATTGATTAGCACAAGCTAAATGGAAAATCTTTGTTAAAGTCAATGAACAGTCAAAACCAGGTAAATAAACTTCAGCAGTACATACAGAGATGTATACAAGACAACTATGGGAACTATGTAACAATGGGAAGAGGAAGAGAAGTCAAATTGATTTGAATCACAGGTTTGTGAACTATATGTATAAGGACATCTGAACTCCCTTTATCTCCTGCCAACCACAAATCTGAATAATCAGTATAATCAGCTTCTCTCTCTCTGTTTTAACACTAAGTCTTTTTCTTTAACACTAAACACTGAATCTTGGCCCCTCTTGGTGCTCATCAGCTGCCCATTCCTTTAGCATCTGCATGAGAGTTGCTCATAATTATGATGGATTAGACTGCGGCTCTTTGTGCCTGTGCACTGCAATTGTTTTGCAGATGCTGCGGATGTGACATGCATTAATAATGGAGGGCAGCAGACAGAAATCAATATTCTACTGGAATCACTGGAATCTATTTGCTTTTGGCAGAGAGAAAAAGAGAGAGAGAGCGCACAGGGGAAGCAAAATGAAACCATAAGCTCAGCTTGCTGCTTAACCTCCTGTAGTGATCTTATTTTCTACATATCACATTTATTACTTATTTATATTACATTGTCACTAGGCCCACAGCTCCAAAGTTATAAAAATCAAAAGCTAGCTCTCAGTTTTCAGTTTTATTTACCTATCTACCTATTTTTTCATGCTCTTTTTCAAGCCTGGAAATATTGTTGATGTAGACACAAAATTTATGTCATGTGTTGTAAATGCTACATTTAATGCTCAGCTGAAGCTAGACAGAAATACTAATTAAGATCTCCATGGGAAATATACACCCACATTTTGCAACCAAACCCTTATTTTGAGCTTCAGGGGCTTTATTCTTGGAACCAACTCCACCACACATTTAATGACATTACATTAATTTGGCAGACGTTTTGTGTCGAGTTGAAAAAACATTAAGCAAAAAATGTTATTAGGATGATTAAGTCAGTGTGGGGGTGAGTTTCGATTCTGTACTCATTATAACTTCATGACACAATTCTAGAGTTTAGCCCTGTTAACAAAGGCCTCAAACTTGAGAACCGAATTGTATTTGCATATTTGACATCACAATGTAGTAAGGGTGATAAATACAACAAGTGAACAGCTGACAGGCAGCCAACTCCTCCTCCCATCTGCCATCTGGGACATTAACCTTGAATCCTACTGCCTTTAATCAACTAGACTTATGTTTTGTTAAATATATTCTGTCTTTTGGTATTATAACTAATGAACCGGAAAAAAGTCGTTCATTAAAATTTTACTCTATATTGGAAGTTACTTGAAACCTGTGCAAAGAAATGTTCCAGACACCTCTGCCCTGGATGATTTATGTGCATTTTAAATTTAGCTTTGCTCTCACCTTTTTTTTCTATTTCCTCTTAGAACACGTTCCTGGTGTTTTTTATTTAATATGATGTTTTTTATGCTTTGTATTTATGGAGGCAAACTGAACAACTGGTTGATGGACATCTTTGGAAACTAAAATTTTGTTTCAATACATCATCGTCATAGCACTTCACTAATATTCCCCATTTTTATCCTGCAGAACAGTTGTACAGGGGACAGAATTTTTTTATTTAGAATTGCTATCCACATACAATTAATAACAGGAAGTGACATGTTTTTGTTTGAGAAAAGTGTCTTCAAAAGGAAACACATATTGCCATGCAGTACAGATACTGGCCACTGAAAATGTGGCCACAAAACATGGCATACATTCAGGACAGCCTTTGCTGAGCTGTGTCTGTTAAATTCAGAATGGTGACTCACAGTCCACTGTTAGCCAAAATAGCCCTGTGATAACCTCTAATCTGTATCCTCATCTTCTTACTCACTTTCTACTTGCTGTCTGGTCTTCAGGTGGTTGAGGGATGAGGTCAGGGTGAATCTAATTCTATGACAGGATTGCCTTCCCAGCTGATACACATTCAGAGCCAAGTGGACACACATTACTCTACTGACTTACCCCTCACTAAGGCCATATTCAGACTTATTGTCGACAAAGCGTGTTCAACAGTAATGAAATCAGAGTTGGTGTTAAAGGACTAAAAGGGTTGATCTTCCTCAAAATTCTTAGCTAAACTTAAATGGTTTATGAACCAAACCACCACTTAATTGACTGCTTATACTCAGAAATCTTAATATAGAAAAATGAACTGTATCAAACCGTGTCACAGGATTTGGCATACTATCTGTATACTTGAAAGTTGACTTGTTGGTTCTACAACACAATAAGAAGCACATTTGCTTCTACACTATACTACCTTTGTTGACACATGCATGACCCAAGTGCAGCTTTAATGCATTGGGGATCAACCACGTGAAGCATATTTTAGTGGGAACATTTAAATATCAGCACAGCACTTTGTATTTGTACCTTCAGTATTACTGAATTTGAAAACATAACTGTGGCTAAAGAATGATGTAACAAAATGTGCCTTCCGCATTGTGCCTTGCAGGACGGACAGAGGGCAGCCCTGTGGATGGACTCTGAGCAGGCCAGATGGAAACAGAACAGGCCAGACATGAGACGGAAGAAAGTCTGATATTAGCACAATTTGGCACATCTCGCAACATCTCTCACAAATTACAGAATGGAGGCCAGTCTTCAGAGGGAAATTCTGTGCAGATCACTGGGGATACGAACTGGAACCATTACAAGCCCAGCACAGGTGCCAACTCCATGAAAAGGCACAGGGAGAACTGCAACAGCCCCGCTTCAGGACAAGTGCTATTCGATCAAGGAGCTTACATGATGAATGGGGAACTGATGAATGGAGAGTTGAAGCATGCACTCACTGAGCAGCCCTTACTGGTCCACCAACCCAAAAAACTTAAAGTGGATTCTGAGATTAAAGGAAATGTCGACATGAATTCCAGTTTGGTGGACAACTTTCCTGAGTTGACAAAACCAACTGATTTTGAATGCAATGCCCCTCAGACAGATATTAAGTTAGACAAGAGGAACTGTAATTTTCAAAATGGCGATCTTTTCTGTCTACCAAGGGGTAAACAAGTTTCGATTCCAAACGGTGCTATATCACCCCCTTCAACCATAGAAAGCACTCCGGGTGATCTTTTAGAAAAAACCTTGTCTCAGTATTATCCTGAGCAAGTGTCGATTGCACCACAAACATCTGGGTCACAACTTGATGCTGTTAATGGCTCACTGGCAAACAAACTGCCCAGTGAAGGTGCTCAACCCCCGTCTTTAACCTCAGGATTGTCCAATTCAGCTCAGATGCCTGACTCACAGCAACAGCAGTCTGGGGCATCTGGCGATGCTGAAGGAGGCAAAACTTACAACTCTGTCAACTACATAGTGAATGGATACTCCAACAATTTTGGAGCAGACCACCAGCAGCAACCACAACAACAGCATCAGCATCAGCAACGGCCACCCTCTTACTCTGGTCAGGAGCTGTCTCTAAGTCAGATGCCTGGTATGATCTCACCAACAAATACTGCCAATAGCTCAAAACAACATCAAAATGGCCCACAGTGTTATCCAAATGACACAAACCCTCAAGGTATATATGTGAAAGCCAACCAGGAGTTTAACCAGAACTCTTTTCTAGAGCGCAGTGCTCCTCTACAGGTAGCAGAGGCAGGTGGATACGGACCCTTTCCCAACTCTGGGATACAGAAGATGGGGCAAAGTGAGGGACCCGGGTCTGGTCAGCGTCAGCACCATGGCACTGATGGGGGCCATCAGTATGGAATTCAACCCCAGAACTTGCAACAACATGCTGGGAAGCCACGTGGAGCTGACAGTATGGGATCCATGGGGCCCAGTCTCCAGCAGCCACATCATGCTGGGTTAGAAAATGGGATGGACAACGTGTCTCAGCAGAGAGCCAACTTATCATGTTCGACTCCCCACCAGAGAGGCTGGATAGAGCTGAACTCTTCACATTCCCAGCAGCAACCAGCAAGCGGCCCATCGTCTCAGGCACAAGAGCAGGACATGTGGAGGGGCTTCTCTGCTAAACCTCAGTCAGAGCAGCAGGCAGCTAACCATCAGGTTCACAGACAGATGTTGGAGCCAAACCCGGCGCAAAGATTCCAGACACAAGGAGTTTTCACAGATAGCAGCCAGGGGTCTAACAGCTTCCAGCAGCAACAACAGGATTGTCTCACAGCCCAAACACACTGTGCTCCAGCCCAGCACAACACTGCCCCTGAGTGGCAGCAATCAAATTCTAAAGCACCTCAAATGCAGCAGCCTCTGCCCCAGAAATTGCCTGAGCAGCGCAACTTCCCCCAGACTCAGCAGGCAGATGGCCACTACCACACCCAGATGCAGTCAGAGCACTTATGTGAAGACCCTGACCTGCAGGATATACTGTCACCTGGGTTTTTACCAACACAGCAACAACAGCACTGTCATCTTCAGCGTCCACTGTCCCACCCACCACAATTTGAAGGGCGGCAACTCACGTCTCCCAATTACAGACCTCACAGTCAACCTCCGCCAGGTCAGCAACAGCTTCAACCCAACCAGCCTCTTAAAAACATTTCTGCTCAATCCAACAACCAAAACATCCAGCACAGTAACCATACAACATTCAATTACAATAACTCAACAGAAACGCAACAATTACAACATCAAAGGCAGTATCCACCAAACTCAGGCAGCAGCAACCTCAAGCAATTTCAACCACAGCGGCCTAACAACCACTGCCACCAGCCCAACCACACGGACTTCTCCCAGACCTCTACACAGTCACAACCTCACTTACCACAAGGTGCGTTAAACCAACAGGTTTCGACACAGATGTATCCTAAAGCTGAACAGCAGCTGAGGACGCCATGCACTCAGTTCCAAAGGGGACCTCGACTACCTCTGGGACCTGTAAGTCCCCATGGAGACTTTCAGAAGCATGCAGCCCTGCGTATGCACCTGTTACAAAGGCAGGAGCGCCAGGGCCCTCCTCACCTCCCTCAGAGTACTAGTGACCCCAAACACGGCCTGAGAGCTGTGAAAATGGAAAACGGACCTAGATTTGAGTTGTCTGGTTCACAACAGCAGGAGCAACAGTTACAGATGCAAGTGGAGGCAGGCATGGGTGGAATGCAAGTCAAGCAGGAGAATCAACAATCCCTGTGCGCGCAAAGCACGAAGCAGGGAAGCATCCTCGCCTCTATGGAAGAAAGCCTGAACCAGTACCAGCTTTCACCTGTGTTTGAGAAGAAATCCCTCGTCATCAATGCAGCAAATAAAGTCAAGGTGGAGTCTTCTGGGCCTGTTACGATCCTGTCAGCCAACACTGACTTGAGTGGAGTGGAATCATCTGCAGCTGCATCAGCCACCACTGTAGCTCTAAAAAAGCCACCTGATTCCACCCCTAAGAAGGAACACCTCCTACAAAGATTTATGGACTCTCCTATGAAGCTACTGGATACCCCTATTAAGAATCTACTGGATACCCCAATGAAAACCCAATATGACATTGCATCCTGTCACTGTGTTGGTGAGTCACCATAATTTTTGTTCTGAAACATGATTAATCAGTTGGTTGTGTAAATATTAATGAATGTTCTTTTGTGGTATTTAGAACAAATCAGTGAGAAGGATGAAGGCCCATACTACACTCACCTGGGGTCAGCACCTAGTGTTGCTGGTATACGGGAGATGATGGAGAAAAGGTTAGCCACAAATTTAACCTCTTGAAAAATTACTGTAAACGTAGACTGTGTTACACAACCACTGTGTACTATTGTACTTGTGTTTACTTTAATGCCTCTATTCTGCTTTAAAGATCTGGCCTAACTGGTCACGCCATCAGGATCGAGAAAGTAATATACACCGGCAAGGAAGGAAAAAGTACACAGGGGTGTCCCATAGCCAAATGGGTAAGAATCATTCTTGTATTCAGTTGAAAGGAAGTAGGTTAGTCACCTGCTCTTGTTTTTGCCTCAAATATGTGCATGTGCACATACTATCATACCTGTCATGTTTCAGGTGATTCGTCGATCCAGCGTAGAAGAAAAGCTACTGGTGCTGGTGCGGGAACGCAGTGGTCACACTTGTGTAACGGCCTGCATCATTGTGGTAATCCTGGTCTGGGAGGGCATCCTGCCCAACCTGGCTGACCGCCTCTACCTCGAGCTAAGTGAAACTCTAACAAAGCATGGAGCCTTCACTCAGAGACGCTGTGCTCTCAATGAAGAGTAAGTGATAGCACTACAGAACTCAAGTGGGCTACAGTACTTTGTTTTTAACCAATGACAGAAATTAAGATGATCACAATAATTGTCCTCATCATACAACAGATCTTAAATCAATGTTTGCTTCTTTTCCAAATATACCTGTTTAAAGCCTTTCATGTGTACTAGTATCATGCAAGATATGCATATACACACACATACACATTTGGTTCTTGGTTCTTATTTTTTATACATTAAAGGAAAATGTAGGTATTGCTTTTGTTTTGTTCCATTCCTTGTTTCTTTGCAGCAAGTCACCGGTCATCAGTTTTGGCTACCACGGCAATAATGTTTGAGCACTGAATTATTGGGCAAAAATGACACATTTTTATTTTTTGTGTTCCTCCTTCAGGAGGACCTGTGCATGCCAGGGGTTAGATCCTGAAGCCTCTGGAGCATCTTTCTCCTTTGGCTGTTCTTGGAGCATGTACTACAATGGCTGCAAGTTTGCCAGGAGCAAAATCCCAAGAAAATTCAAGCTACTAGGAGATGATATGAAAGAGGTATTTCATGTAGATTTATAATATTAGTCTAAGTGTGCACGTTAATATAACATGTTAATTAAAGTAACTTACTACTGCCAATTTTTGTCTTTCAGGAAGAGAGACTGGAGCACAACTTTCAAAGTTTGGCAACCTTATTGGCTCCCTTGTATAAAACTTTGGCGCCTGAAGCTTATGGAAACCAGGTGAGTATATGTCGTTCCTTACAAGAGTATTTCTGAAAGTAACTATATGATAAATCAGATTTATCATATTGTTTAGTGACCTTCAGAAATCCATAATATCTGATTTCAATATACCTCCTGCCATTCCTGAACACAGGTGGAACATGAACACAGGGCACCAGATTGCCGTCTGGGGCACAAGGAGGGACGTCCCTTCTCTGGGGTCACAGCTTGCATGGACTTCTGTGCCCATGCTCACAGGGACCTTCACAACATGCAGGGTGGCAGCACTGTGGTAAGCAGAACCTGGGAAACATGTCTTTTTAATTATCTTGTATTTGTTTGAGGATGGAATAGATACTAAGACTGGGACATTTTATTTTACGTCTATGACTTTCCAGACAAAAAGTATCTAACTTACTCTGTTTTTCCAGGTGTGTACATTAACAAGGGAGGATAATCGAGAGATTGGAAAGATACCAGAGGATGAGCAGCTCCATGTCCTGCCTCTTTACAAGACTTCCAACACTGATGAATTTGGCAGTGAGGAGGGTCAGCAAGAGAAAATCAAGTCAGGCGCCATCCAAGTCCTCAGTGCCTTTCGCCGCCAGGTGCGCATGCTTGCAGAGCCCGCCAAGTCTTGCCGGCAAAAGAAGCTGGATGCTAAGAAGGCAGCAGCCAATAAGAATGCCATGCTGGACAGCTCTAATGATAAGGCTCTACTTGCCAAGTCAAAAACTGGCACTTACGAGAACACCACTCACAGCACTCTTATGGCAGGTAAGGAAATATTTATTTTGACGCATTTTATACATTGTATTTAAAAAAAAAAAAAGTATCTCTTTTTAGGGACATATTGCTAATATATCAAATAAACAATGAAAACCCCAAGAGAGACTTAAAAAAAGTGACACTTGAGGAATTGGAAGTTTGTGTAATTGCTACTGCTTAGGCCTTTATCTTTTGGGGCATTTTGTTTTCTAGGACCTATTCCAGGTGCTCTGGGAGCAACCCTACAGCCAGGTCAGCCACCACACCCCCTCGGGGCCCATCCTCAGCAACTACAGCAACAACAGCACCAGAGCATTCTTCCCCCTTATCCTGGCTCAACAAATGCAGCCGGCTACCCCAGATTCCCTAACCACCCTGGGTCTTTTCCAAGCACTTCCAAGCCAGGCAGCATGTATCCTCCTCAGCCACAAACACCAACCAGCCATTATCCCTCCCCACTCCATGTACCAAACACTTACATTAATGGATCAAATCGTCCATACCCAGGTTATCAATGTAATGGAGGAATGCCCCTTGAAAATTACCATCCATACTATGCTTCGAACCCAAAGCACCTTGAAATGTATCGTCAACAGCGGCCAGCGCTTTACTCAGAGCAGCAGTATGGTGTACATCAGCGTTATGAGGTCAATTATCCGCCAAGGTATAGTGAGCCAGGTTTACAGGTCAATGGTTACAATGCCTGCAGCATGAGGCCAGTTCACCCCATGAGACCATACGCCCCTTATGGTCCTAATGGAGCCTCAGAACCCCAGTTCATGGACCCCCTCTCAAGAGCATCCTCAGCCCATGGAGGTCTGGACTATACAGCTGCTGTGAGCAAAGGCAATCAGTTTGGAGGATACCCAAATCCATACCTCTCTCGGAGCCCTCAAATCCTACCCCCAGGCAAAGATCCTTTCCATATGCAAATCAAGACAGAAATGGGCATGCCTGGCCCACAGATGCTTTCTTCTCAGTTAAGTGGTGGGTGTTTAAACCCTGAGACACAGTCAGGGTTAGGTCTGCCTAATGGAGGCCTCATGGTCTCTGGTATAAAGCAAGAGCCTGGAACACCACAGACACCCACAACACCACAAAAACCCGAGATGTGGTCAGACAATGAGCACAACTTCTTGGACCCTGATATTGGTGGTGTGGCAGTGGCACCTAGCCACGGTTCAGTCCTCATTGAGTGTGCGAAACGGGAGCTCCATGCCACAACGCCCCTTAAAAATCCAGACCGCAACCACCCAACGCGTATCTCCTTGGTCTTTTACCAGCACAAAAATATGAATGAGGCCAAGCATGGCTTGGCACTATGGGAAGCCAAGATGGCAGAGAAGGCACGAGAGAAGGAGGAAGACGCAGAGAGGAATGGTGGTGAAGGGACACCTAGCAAAGGCAGCAAGAAGGGGGTGAAGCGGGAGCATCCAGAGTCATCAGAAACCACCGGAGAGCCTCCTTTCAAGCGTTTTATCCAGGCACTAATGGAGGGGTCCTTGTCCTGCACAACGAACACCTATGTCAGTACATCTCCATACGCCTTCACCAAGGTCACAGGGCCTTACAGTCAGTTTGTGTAGAAAACACTCATGATGCAGAAAATTGAAGGTGCTTTATTTATGACAAAGACCACAATTGCCACTGGCCTCATCTAAACACTCCTTCCTATCAATAAGATTAAAAACAGCATTGCATAGAAAAAGGAGCCTGTGATAAGATGACATATAAATCACCTTTCACATCAGGTGTTTCACCTCTTCAACAATCAAGCTTTACTAGTTGACCCTACCAAGGATGTATTTATTTTTGTTTGGCAACTTTTGCAAGATACACACTGTCAAAATCTCTGGTGCTTTTAGTCTGATACATAAGGAGCTATTTTTACTGGAAACAAAGTTTCATTTTTGGTGGCTTTATTTTTCTTACAAAAATTGTTGGAGATGTAATCTTGGCATAAAACACTGACTTTGAAAATGACAACATTCACGGTGCTAAAATGTGTGCTTATTACCATTTTTTTTAATGCAAGGCCTTCACACTATAACCATAACACACTCTACCAGTGACACTCAATGACTCATGTCAAATGGACACTGAAAATAATATCTGTCACTGTCAAATCATCACCATCGTAATGGTTTTTGGCAAGTCAGTGTTTCTTAGAGCACTTTTTGATAAGACTTAAATGTTTTGGTAATACCTTTAAATCATAAAATCTGGTTATACTGTATTGCTGCATTGATAGCAACAAATTTCATAGCATCAGTGAACTTAAATTGATGAATTTATAACAGAGGGTTATATGAGCAATCCATGAAACAGCTGAGTTCATGCAAAAAGATTTTTTTTAACTATCATTGTGTTGGTGCTTCTTTCACTTTCCTGTCATTTATACTGTAAATTGAGCCATTCTAATGGTGCATTTTTAACATTTTGAGGAAAAGAATTTCCATGTTTGTGTGATTTTACTTTTTTCCAGGTTTTCTATGTTGTCAACAACTGTTTTTAATGTTCCTTACAATAGGTTCATTGAACAAACCTGGATTGTGAATATTACATGTAGTTTTATGTCTGTTGTGCTTAGTAAATGTGCTTTTTATACACTGAGGAACATGAAACAGGGTAAGCTCAGTGTCAGTTTCAGAGGGCAGCTGGCTTGCTGTGGGGTCTTTAATTATTGTAAGATAAAAAGGTGAGATTTGTACAGTAAATTAATTTCCCTTTTTGGAATTACTGTTATAGATTTTGTGTTGTAAAGAATGCTAACAGCCTATTTCATTGTATTTCTTTGAGTTTCAACTGATTTTATTTCATAAGGTGCTATTCAACCTACTAGAAACATACAAATGTGAGACTCTTTGGGCAGTGAGAAGGCTTTTAAATAATGTACAGTACAAACCTGTCATATACCTCAAAACTAGTTTGGCAATAGGATTATAACATATTTTTCTTTCTTCCTTTGTATATTACTTTCAAAATGTTAATAACAGTTAAACTTCAGGCCACCAAAAGGCATAAAAGTTCATTTCTTACTTTCTTATCTAGTAGGAAGTTTTACCTGAACTTGAATTTTGATGTTACTGTAAAATCAGGGACATTTTCAACTAATTTTGTGTACATCTTCATCGCCTGTACTCATCTTGTCATAATTCTCATTCAGGGACTTGCCATTGCATCCTGAATCCCAATATGATTCTTGTCTACTCCACACAGACAAAAGTTATTTTGTGAGGAAACATAAACTTTCCTGCAATTCTTTACTTATATTTTAGCTAATAGGATGGTGGTAATCTTTTAAAAGTAATTTGAACATATATGCACTGAGTTGATTAAAGGGAAAGTATGACATTGACTAAGTATAAAGTAATGCATTTGCTTTTGCTATGAGACAAGACCAGGGCAATGATTAACGTAGTTGCACATCTTTGTGCCTGTGTATAGTTAAATTTATTTATAACCACTAAGCAATTGTATAGTGATTTTTCTTCCCTGTCTATCTGATTTAATTAATGCGATATATAATGGAATGACTGTCATGTTATAGTAACAACTCACCCCACTCTTAAAACATATTCATTTTCTGAAAGCACTTCGTTTCTTTTTCAGGAAAAAAAAATATGTAATAAAGAATTGCAAAACATTTTATTTAAACAGATTGTAAATGTGTTTTAAAAAAAAATAATAAATTATGTCACATTGTACATACCAAGAATTTGTATTGCAGGAATACAACTCATTCTTTGATGTTGATGTATGTTCTTCTTCTTCTGTCAAACTGACCCACAGCTCCTCTATCAGCAATCCTCATCATATCTTCCTTCCATATCCATTGACTGTTTCAGGTTAAGAGAATGATCATGGTTAGAATATCCAGGAAGTCTTTGTAAATACTACGCTCACTGTCACAGCAATGTTTACAGTCATAGTATCCTGTTAGCTCAGACTTTAGAAGGTCTAGTTTTTTTTTAACTGTTCCAGTTTTGTAAAATAAATCTACATTTAAAAAAAGTTAAATTTCATTGTACAGGACCCAGCTACAGTAGCAGGTTGTGGTTGAGAAAGCCGAGGTGTCTAAGATATAGCGGGTTACAAGCATAGCCATACTTGAAGATGCTTCAGAGTGTTTCTGAGTGAGTCAACATTACTTGAATGACTTTCTGGGCTTGACTAGTGCACTACATGTGCTCAGCTCAAAGGTTAAGCTAGCAGTTGATACACACTTGGTTTTTTTGCAGTTGGACACTAAAGGTATAAAAAAAAAAAAGTGCAACTTTTCGCCTGTCATTTTATTTTTTAAGGCTTTCCTAGTTCTCCTGAAGTTTGGTATGCTACAAAAAAATGGAATTAAGGATGGGTATTAATACTGTAAGTATTGTAATGTACTGAATGCAGTTTATTTGAAAGCTGTTTATTATATCATTCCTGATATTGCTGAGATGTGGGTGTTTTTCTAATAAAATTTATATTTATTTAAAGCAATCTGATTTGTTACTCCAAGTTAATACTAATATCTAAATTCTGTGCAAATGTTGTGTCCATGTGTTGAAGCTTTTAAATGTGTAATTACGGATAAAACTGGAAAGAGATCTTGTCATGTTCACACCTTAATTTTATTATGTATCCAAACAAGAAGAAACTGTTCAGTTGTTACAAACAAATGACATTTGTGTTTGTGGTTTCAAGTACAAACAGATTAGAGACTTAAAGGCAAATAAGAGCATATCAGCATGAATTTCAGTCCTGTACAAAGAAAGACTGGACCTGGACAAAAATACTGCAATACAGATATAAAATAATTTACAATTTAATAGAATTTCATAGAAAGGAGTTCAATAATTTTGTGTTTAACCTCTAAAGTATAGTTGGTGTGACCAGCAATAAATCAATATAGTGTCCAACACGACACCTGAAAGCACATCTTGCTTCTGGTTCTCTTCTCAGCATTAGAAAAGTAGAGATCTTCATTGGCTCATTCTGTCAGTGTACTGGGTATAATCCTTTCTTTCCTTTTTTAACAAATTACTGGATGGTAAATGTAGATGGCACTTTATACAGCTGAGATTGAGACCTTACAAAAAATAAATCCTTCCTTCATAAGATGTTTAAATTTCTTCCCCATTTCCATATTGTCTTTGAGGTTTCAGACAAAATGCCACTTGTCCACTGTACAAGAAAAGAATGACATGAGAATATAAGCATTGAGCCATAAAACACCTCAAATAAAACAAATTTAGCGTGAGTCAGTCATTTTTTTATTTTTTTTATTTTTTTACTTACCCTCTGGAGACACAGGATGTGGGCTACCGAATGCTGGGGCCTGCGGAGTCACAAAACATACATGAAAATGACCAGACCTAACCCTTGTACAGTTTTATATGCTATTATTGTGTTTGCTATCATCGACAGCATATGGAAGTTCTCACCAACTGGACCACATCTCTGGCCTCATCTGCGCTGCACTTCAAAGGGCTGTCACAGCAAGAGATATTTTTGCTGAACAAAGAGGAATTGTCCAAAATTAAAGAAAAAAGGAAAAGTGAGTACTGTTCACAACACACACACACAATTCTATCTGTACACCACACACACTGCGGATGCTTTACGTACCATTCAATCCCTCCACTATTTGTCTGCTTCTGCACTAGTGCCCTCCAGTGCTCATGGGTGGACTTAATGATCGCAACTGCAAAGTCCTATAAGAAAGGACAAAGGACATCAGAGAAGAAGACAACATTTGGATTTCTTAGGGAGCAATCCATTTCAGCCAATTCAGTTTTAACCACTAAAACCACAGTGGACTGCAACCCCTATACCAGCTGTCATGGCTTATTTGTGTATCTTGTATTACAAAGGTCTCAGTACCTTGTCTTTGAATTGTCCATTGAATCCAAATTGGTTCTCAGGCTTCCCATCCGGCACCTTATATTTCCTAAACCAGTTGACGGTGGCCTCTAAATGACCGGGTCGACTCTTGCGGACATCCTCTATGTCTGAGAGACACAAACGCATTCAACAGAATAAGGACAGAGAGACCAGAATTTGCACCTTGTTTGGTGTGAATTAGATATGAATCTGTGCTGTAGTTACACTTGGTATTAAGTATTTCCCCAGTGTGGGATTAATAAAGGATAATCTTATCTTAATACATTTATAAGGGGTCACAAAAGATAGCACTGCTCCACTGCTGATGTAAACAATACAGGCAGAAACAGGCTTTGCAAATTAAGTATGAGGCAAAAAAAAAATGCATTCAATATGACTGTTAGGCCTTAAGGATACACACTAAGTTTTGGAAAGAAAGGTTGAATGTAAACAAAACCATGTTGACAATAAAAATTCCACAGGCTATGTACTAGGTTTGTGTTTTAATAACACACATGGTCTTACTGTCTGAGCTGCCAAACATCTCAAAGGACTTCTGTGTTGGATATACAAATATTTCTTTCCAAATTCAATCATTTCGATCTGAAGTGAGCAGTGCAGGTGCATTAGTACCTTAGTCTTCGTATGATGTCAAGTGCAAGTTGTGGAGGCTAGTTGGGCAGCTGATCCTGAATGGCTCTGCATTACTTCCCTTAACAGTTGTATCTTATTATAAGCCTTTACCTCTGTACTTGATCGTCTTGTTTTGCAAATTCTGAGACAAAAATTCAAATTTCCTTAATTTATGATAATACTAAATTCCTTTGGGGCAGAGAAACGATCAGAGTAAGGCAGCTGAGGACTGTTGATATGATCACACCCACTATTTAGGTTTTTGGCATCCGGGTCCTTAGCATTGATGGCGATGACCTTCCAGTCCATTTCTCCCTCATCAATCATGGCCAAGATGCCAAGCACTTTCACTTGGATCACCTGACCTGGGAAGCACACCTGGCCAGGCCAACAACGTATAAATAAATAGTCAATCAATTAACCACAAAATACCATAAGTTATCTGTGAAAAGTGTGTATGACGTACGCAAAAATAAACATCTTAAAATGATAGAAAGCAGTCTTACCTGGGTGCCAATGTCACAAACGTCAATCGGATCATTATCACCGCAACACTTAGTTTCTGCGTCTGTGTGGTTAGGGTCCTCCCATGTCTTTTCCAGGGAACAGTTCAAAAAGAAATCAATTTCTCTAACAAACATTGAAACTGACGAATGAATGAGGGAATAAAAAGAATGCTATCTAATACACTTATAACATTAATGACTCACGGATAACTTATGAACATGAATTTTGTGAAATGAAATTTGTCGAGCACTAAATTAAATTCATCATGAAGTGTTTAAATTGCCATATTATTTGTCAGTCGCTGACAAGGATCAAAATCAACACAGCGTGGTGATGATGGACATATACATAAGCGCTGAGATTCCTAAGTTCTAATGTAACCCAGACCCACTTTCCTCACCTGCGGGAGTGCGCCGTAGTTCCAAATGTAACCTTTATGGGGAAATATGTTGGCAACATATCGCAGCTTGCCTTTCTTTACATCTTGTTTAATCGGATTCAGCGACTCCTTTGTTGCAATCTGGAAAGTGAAGCAATTCCAGATGTTTATTTAAGTCGCTTCAGGCTTCTTTTGTTTAATCTCTAATTTACATTTTTTGCTTCTATGTTCTTCTATTTGCTCATTTGTAAAGCACTTTGAGTTGCTTCTGTGTATGAATGGTGCTATATAAATAAACTATAAACAAACACTCTTGGGAACATCATTGTACACCTGTGACATTAATGCTTTAACGTTTCAATGTGAGACAGCCTTTACTGAAGTAGCATAAGTGTAATAATCAGATTATTTAAAAAAAAAAAAAAAAAGAAAAGAAGTGAGACAGTGTATTTTAGCCTGTATATAGAAATGGATATGCTGGATCTACACTTACCTCCATTTTAGCATTTGACCATCGAGGTACCTCCACAACCATATTAAAGAGCACCTGAAAGTAAAGAAGCTTTATACTTTTTCTGCTGGTGTGGAAGTAAAACTGACATAAAACATGAATTGGACGATACCTCGTTTTCATTATTCTTGGGTTTCTTAGCTGGCACCCCATGGTCCTGTTGAAAGAAAAAAAACCCTGCTAATTTGACTATGATGTTTATGTAGTTTATTTAGCTAAAAGTAGTCTTGAATTTTCTGCTGCATTTATCAAACAGAAACTAAAACCTCCACTATCAGAAGACTTACCTCTTCTGTCTCTGCTATAAGTGGAATGTCATGGAACGGTGAAATGTATTTCCCTTCAGAGGTTTCTAAGAAAAAGAAAAAAAAAAAAACTAGTAAAAATACCAAACAAAATCTGTATACACATAAACACATGGCTCAATGAAATCCCAGGATAGTGTTTGTTAATACAATAATTATACCTTGTATAGCTAGTTTGTAGTGCCCAGGCTTGTCTGTCTTTATTTCCTAGATTTGTGACAAGGTTGAGTTATGCAAAAGTGGACATAGCTAATGGCATGATAACCAAAGGTGTGCGGATTTGGCTGCAAATATTAACAATAGGCAGACCCAACATTTCACAGAGACAAATATTTAATTTTTGTTTTGGATTCAGTGTATATTAAGCCAAATACATCATTTACTTTTTTGACTTAAGACATATCTATTTATAGTATAGTTATTTTTGTCATACTCCAACATTAAAGTTGAGAGTAAAAGTTCATTCTTGACACTGGAAAAAAGAAAAAAAAAAAAAGAAAAGAAAAAGTTAACGCAACATCTTCTTTCCAACTCCTTCTTGTGCTTTCAGTCACATCTCATGGTCTTCCTCAGCAGGTTGAGTTTGTACAATTGTCAGTGAGATAGCTCAGACTGATAAGAATATTAAATTTCTTCATGGCTACAGAGCAAATTCCATCCACTTAGGAAGATCATGAAGATGCAGCTGAAAGCTCTGGAATAAGCCAGTGAGTTAAGATGTTATTGTCAAACATTTAATTTCTGGCTGTATAGCAGGTAGTCGTGTACCATCAGTCACAGTGTTGAGTGCTCATTCAAACACAAATAAAACCACTGTTCAAGTGGAAGTATCTTAGCTTGGGTCTTATAATGCAACTGCATCTTTTATTAGAAGTCTCTCTGCATGGTATAGGTTGGCCTGTAGGAACGGAGCTGAGCTGTGAAGCAATTTTGGTGCAGTCGTTCCACATGGTTACAACAGCTTCCACATACGTGATGCACACTGGGCCAAAAAAGCATTTTTCCTTGCACACAATCATTGGAAACGAGGTAGCTGTAAAATGGTGAATACATTTTTTGAAATTCACAAAGCCAGCAAAATGACCCTTTCCATTTGATCCATTCAGTCCAGTAACATGTCTAGAAGTTTGATTCAACTATTTATTTTCCACATTTTATGATGCATAAGACTGATCACCTCTGCAATGTAATCAGTCTAACTTCATCTGACATGCCTGACTGGATTTTATTTCTGCTGGTGGGAAAATCACCCGTTTTGCTGGTTTGAGTGTGCGCGCGTGTCCTATATGTCCACGTGACCGCCAAACAGGAAGCAAGACCGCGTGAAAAGAAAAATCATTTTCCCTTCCTTTTTGCTTATGAACGACTTTAACATACTGGAAACCGGGGACTGAAAGTAGCAGGGCGTTGACTCTAAAGCTAAGTGGTAAATGTGCCATATGCCAAGCTAAACCCTGCACTCTGCAACTTAAAGGTCAAGCGTTTACCTTGACGTGGAGGTCTACCTGTGGTGTGGTTACCTATCAGACACCGGAACTTGGTGCTACATCGTTATACTACGAAATGCAGGAGAAACACATGGCTCCTCACTCACTCGCGATGATTAACTTACTAAAATAAATCCGGTAGTCAGTAGAATTGGGGCGTCCTCTCTCCTCCGTTTGATAGTGCATCGTTTTTCTCAAATAATACAGATGAGGAGCAGCTGCTGCTTGTGTGACGAGTTTGTTTCGAGAAGCAGAAAATGAGCCGAAAACTGTCACCAGGCAGCCGAGCGACGAGCGCAGCAGCAGCGGTCTCATTATAAACACAGTTCTTCCTTTCCTCGGTTCCTACTTCCCGTCCGCCACATCCAGAACCAACAGTTAAGTCTGCCAGAGTTAAGCTGGCACTTCAGGTCAGCGATTTTTCAAAATAAAAGCATGAACAGTGACACTAATGTTATTTAACCCTCACCATTTTGAGCTATATTACTTAACACCCTCAAATACTGGAATATCACTATGCATGTTATGTTTTTTGATGTTCATGTTCCCGAGGGGATAAAAGCCTTAAAGCCTTAAAGATTTTTTTTTTGTCTTAGAGCTGAGCAGTACCGTTAGATTTTACATTTGAATTTCCATTCAAATCTGATAGTTAGATTGCCTTTAAAAACAACAGCCTGCGCCCTTTAGGATAATCGTGAATATTTAACATGAATTATGCTGCTATCTGTTCATTCAATTTTGTTCTGTCTTTTTTTTTTTATGATAGAGGGTCTTTCTTTCGCCTGATGCATGGTGCTATAGGCCTGGAGGAAAGTTAAGCATTGTCATGAAAACATATGCTGAATGGTGGTAAGTGTCACTAACTACACCTCAACAGGCTACTTAGCCGCTTGCCAGCTATTAATATTATACTTTTATTTTGATGATAAAATCGTTGTAACTGGAAGTCGGTTTGTTTTTTCCTATGTTAACTTGATGATTCTTCCAATGCATGCTTGCGGTCCATGCAGAGTAGCTTCATTTTACTGCCACCTAGCTAGCCTCTCTAGTAGAGCCAGAGTATAACTGAGTGACTAACTTTTTCTTTTCTTTTCTTTCCTTTTCTTTCCTTTCCTTTCCTTTCCTTTCCCTTCTTTTCCCTTCTTTTCCTTTCATTCTCTCCTCAGTGTTTCAATGTGTCATTTTCTGTAGTCCTGAAAATTATTATAACTGCTAATGAAACAAAGAGGAAGAAATGTAGATGCAAGACTTTTATGTGATTGTTTTTGTCAAAATAAGCTAAAACACATCAGGCTTATGCAATAAAGTTTTCCATAGTGAATAGAGAACTGAGCAGGTTTGTCGTCCATTTTGAGACCTTCCATAAAAGTCTCTGTCACTTATGCTCTAACATCCCCTTGCTTAAGTGTTTACAGCCTGAAGGTGATGGTTTTGATGGCAATAATCTCCACAGTACATCACAGGATCAAAGTCCATATGTATCTATTGTGCAATAAACAATCGCACACCCCAGCCGCTTTGATGTGTCTCCTTTACTGTCCTATAGGTTGTTCACTGTTCAAACAAATGACACATATTGGCAGCTATTAAAAGTGGGTTCATTAAACTCTTAAACTGCATGCTTGCCTTTGATAGGCTACTATTGCCAAAGGGCTTTGATTATGCCGTGCACAAAATCCTATTCATTCTGTGTGAGTCAGCTACCAGGACAGTTTTGACAAATCTTGCTGAAGTTAGTAGAGGACAAGAAAATATTTCATGCTCAAGTGACCAGCAGTAAAAGTTTACAGCTCTAAAGGATAGGTGAGTTTTTATTTTCCCTCCCCCTATTCATTGACCCATCTCCTGTAGCTAGTTTCTGTAAACATATGCTGTTGGTGGTCATGATCATTTTTCAAACAGCAGATTATTATGATATTTTTTCTGTTTTACTATCGTATTTCACACTAAGTGCATTATATGGAATCTGTTATAAATCTGAATCATGTGAAGTTTTATCTTTGGTGTGAATTCATTCAAAAGAGTACACCTCTGTCTTTGAGCAGGTCAAGAGTAGCCACACCCTGAGTGACATGATGTCATATAAGCTCCCTCAGGGCAAAACAATTAATACTGCCATGCTGACGGCTCACAGGAGATAACGCTGTTTACTGATTTGCATATTTGTTGAGTATGTGATTGTTCAGTATTTGTTTTTACCAAGTCTACTTGGTTACGCAATACTGCTCACACTGACATCTGCTATGTTGTAGTACAGTTAAACTGTTCCTGTTTGACAGGAACAGTTAAATTCTTAGGTTTTTCTTAATTATAGACATAGATGATGATGGTGATGATGATACTGATAAAGTAATGTGACATACAGTGATGTGTTGATGACTACCTGACATATAGTTGGGACCCGTATGTGTGTATCTAGTCTGATAGGAGTTAAACAGGTGTCCTATGAACACACCGCACAGTGATCTGAAACCACAATGGGAGCCTTCATTACCCGTGCTTCAATGGGGAGGAAATGCATCCATTCATTGTTCTGGTGAGAACTCACAGTATCTGGTTGCTACGACCAGAAATCATTGTGGCACCGTGCGTGTCGATGAATTTCCCGTCTAACTAGATGTGACATCATATGAGTGTCAATTTATGGGTTATTTCCTCATAAATGGAAACAAAGACTTAGGCACGGCTTATTCCATTTCTCAACACATATGAGTGTTTAAATGTCCTGAAATAGAATTGTGACATGAAACTTTCAGAATATCAGTACAATGCATGTGCATATAGAAATTGTATGTTTTAGATTTTTATTCATTCATTTCACGTTTCACAGACTTACTGAATCCAGTTCAGTACATTATAAATCATTTGATTTAGAAATTCATTTATTAAATACTGCTTGAACAGAACACTGTATTGCCAAGTGTGATTTACAGCACCCAGGGCATTTACATAAATACTTCCCTGTCAGCACTGTGAATATCTCTGAGAGGGTTCACATTCATTTTACTTTGAGGATTCCTGTTTTAAAAAGAACAAAATCAAAAGTAGCTGGTGGCCATCACTCTGTCCACAAAGCTTTGAGGGAAAGTGATGAGATGCACTTTCTCTGCCCCGAGGGGAAATGATGATCTAAAGGGAGAAGCATAGCACAGCAGCAGAGAGGTGTGGCCACATAGCTCTCATGACAGGTAGACACAGGGAGGAGCTACATTACCTGTGCAGAGCAGGCAGTCAGTGCATAGTGAACAGTACACCTGTTGCACTTCCCAGGCTCTTTCTTTCTCTGTTTCTCTCCCTTTTCCTGCCCCTCTCTCTTTTCCCCCTCTTTTCTCCGTCTCTGGTCTGAAAGCACAAGGTGGCCGACGGCCTCACCATGGATCCCAAGGAGGCCAGCGGGAGTGAGAAGGAGAAGGAAAAAGAGAAGGAGAAAGTAATAAAGAGGAGGAACCGGCCTGTGTTCTTGCGTTACCTGGAGAGGAGAAAGACGGACACTATTGTGGCTGATGACACGGCCAAAGGTGACATCAACCTGGGGACCCTGGTGAGGAGGAGTCAGTCTGACAAGACGGAGTACAGCGCCAAACTAAAAGGTACATCAGCTAATGATCTCCCCAGGGGTCAAAACTATAGCAACAGTCTACACACATGTGAGCCAACACTCAGTTTGAAACATCTCTCAACTCTTTACACTGCAAACTTGTTGCATGACACACTGACTAGGTGAACTTTTAGACAAATATGTCCACTATATGGACACTGATGGACTGTAAGAACAGCATCTATGGCTTGAGGGCAAAAATTCAACACACACACACTCATATAGTATACACTGCTCTAGAGCTCTGGGTACTGGGCACCTGTTGTGTTACTATGTGTTGAGCAGGAGATACTCCCAGAGGGATGAAGCCACATATGCAAACTGTTCTCCAAACTCAGGCACAGAGGAGTGGCTTTAGAGGTGTTCCAGACCAGCTCGTAAACAAGACCTCGACACCAGAGATGTGTGAGGAAGGACATTATATATTTATATACTTACACGTATATTTTTCTTCAAGTTTAGTCAGAGAGGTTCACGATATTTCAGGCACTTGGTCTTACAGTTCTGTTTACATTGATTATAAAATTCAACTAAAGAACTGTAGTGATTGGCCTGTAAAGTAAGAACTAGTTGGGAAAAGGAAAATGGGTTAATATCATAGATGCAGCTTTATGTTGCCTCATCATAACAGCTGACACAGTCATTTCACACATTTCCACGTTGCAGAGAAACTGGCTTCACCTGTCCTTACAGTGCTGTCAGTGACTGGGAATGCTGCACTTCAGGCAAAATGGCTGACATGATAGTGTCAGCGGGGGTTAGTATAAAAGATTAGCTAAAGTATGTAGGCTTTCCTGTATCACTTGTTCCTGGGTTTCCTTTCCTGTGAACAATACACATTAAATGCCAAAATGACTTGTGTCACCTTGTTCAAAATAGGAAAGTACTAGCAGCGTACTTCTTACTTGGCGTTGCACTGATAAGATATGGTAGCTTTCACACATACTTGCCTTATCAGCAGCTGCCCTGTTTACCTGAAATACAGACACTCTCTACTTCTTTGCACATTCTGTTTTCTCAACCAGCCTGCATCATGACAGACAAGGTAGTCAAAAAAACACTGGGTTGTTTTGAGTAAACCAATCAACCACCCTCTTTGACTTCAGCGTCACACCTGACAAGCAGATATTTACAGTGGCATTACCATTGCAAATATTGACAGAATAATGACTTCACTTAAAAAGGGCTAAATGCTCAACTAAATGTCTCATATTTGATCACTTCTAACCTTTGTACTGATTTAGAAAATCTGGATGGAGAAGCCAAATGAAAATGAGTGTCCCTCCCTCCCTTCACTTTCTGTCAAAGTGCCCATAATAAGCAAAGCACTCAGCCGTGACTTTTCTAGTGATGGTGCCCAAGTGGCCGGCAGCAAAAGTCTACGCCTGTAAAAGACAGTTTCAGGCATGAGTGTGTTTTTATTTTCCCTTTCGCTATTCACTGATCCGGCTCCTGCAGCTCCTGAGAAAATAAACTTCTTTTTATTTTGTCTGAACAAAAAAGTTTTTAAATATTGTTTCTTGTAGCATTTTCTTCTTTTGATAATTTTTTCTCCTTTTTGGCTGAAAAATATGCTGTTAGTATTCTCATCAACAGCAGCTTATTATAATAATGTTTTTTCTGTTATACTAATATATTTCACACTAAGTGTATTATATGGGATCTGTTGTAAATCTGAATTATCTGAACTACAGTTGAAACAATCATGTTGATCATGTTGATCTCTTGATCATAGACTGACTGATGTCGATTATGAAGCAAACTAGTCAACCATTCTGCTGAAAAGTGAGGATTTGCTGTTCTGGCAAATTGTGATGGGACTATTACTATTTCAAAATTTTATAGACCAAATAATGACTTAAGAAAAGGATTGGCAGATCAATCATTAATTTCAAAAAATCATTCATTGGAGTCCTAATCTGAAGCCGACGTGAGTGGCCTCACAGCTGACAAACAGTATTACGTATTTACAGTGGTATTACCATTGCAAATATTGACAGAACGATGACTTCACTGAAAGAGGAAACATGTGAGCTGCTGCTCCACAGTCAGCTCTCATGTGCTTGTCAGACAGGTTGGTCGAGCCACAGACCCATGGCAACGTGATATCAGTGTGTCTAATCATTTACAGTAATATAACTAAATATAATAGTTCTGGCAATGGTTTACCAGCACAAAACTCACATATAGGGACAGTAATAAATAATATACAAATATCCCTTTGTATTTATCGACTAAACGTGCATGGAACAAGTTACTTTGTTGTGGGTTGATACTGTTTGAGGACTGACTTTTACTTTGTTTGTGTCTGTGTGCGTGTGTGTGCGTGTGTGTGCGTGTGTGTGCGTGTGTGTGCGTGTGTGTGCGTGTGTGTGCGTGTGTGTGCGTGTGTGAGTGTGTGTCTGCAGCCCAGGTATTACTCATATTGTGGAGGCCTGAATCTGTTTACATAGTCACATTATTGGGACATGTCTTCCTTATGGTGACAAAGAGCAAGTCCTTATAATGTAAATCATTAGGGTGAAGACATGTCTTAAGGTTAAAGTAAGGTTAAGTTTAGGTTAAGGTTAGAAATAGACAGGGTGTAGTTATGGTTAAGGTTAGAGCAAGTCTCCAGGAAATGAATGTAGGTCAATGTGATGTCCTTTGAAGGCATGACATGCCTGGTTGTGGGTATGTCTGTGTGTGTGTGTGTGTGTGTGTGTGTGTGTGTGTGTGTGTGTGTGTTTAGCATTAAACCTTTCATGGCATTTTTTAGTCATTTTTATAGTCATATATGGTATCAGTCAGTATGATATACGGTTACAAGCTTAATGATAATTGTCCAAATTTCCCATTACTGAATATCTTTTTTAGTAGATCTTCAGGCTTTGTTCAATTTCAGCAAATTTCCAAAATATATTCTCAGTGATAAAAATCCAGTTGTGAACTTTGCTGTGTGGCAAAGTCTTAACGTGTCATTCTTCTTGCTGGCGATACATGATACACCATGCCTTGTATTCTGTTCAGTCTGTCTGCTGGATCCTTTTCAATGGGCTGAACACTGAAAAGCCCTGTATCCACTTTCATGGGAACTCCTGTGCCGGCAACCATACCTCACCAAACATAATGCTGCATGGCGAAAGGATAAGTCAGCGCAGTCTGAGATCTGCTGCTGAGTTGTAGTAGGCTAGAGTACATTTTATTCAATTTTTTTGTCACACTGCGAACGTGTCCGTGTGGAAGAATCTTTTCAAGGCCAGTTTTGAATGAGATTTCATAGAAGATTTCAAGGTGCTTTTAAAAGAATCTGTTTGACATTTCTCTTACTAACAATTTGTACTGTGGCAAGAAAATGTTTGAGTAAAAAAGTGATGAAGTGTGAAAAGAGTTGAAATCAGATTAAAAATATAATACATGTCCAGCAAGCCATCAAGATACCTCACCTGATCTCTCATTGGGGAGACTTTTCTCACTGGTGGAAGTTTTCAGAGATTCTGGGGCGATTCTTTTCACGCTGAAAGCCCATGTAGATATATGGCACTTGATGATACTGTTGAAACATGAATGTGATACTTTTTTTTATATAACATTTCCACTAGTAAAACAGTGTCTCTGATACTTTTACTAGAAATTAAGAAATATTTTTAAAAAGGGATTCACTCCAAAGCTTCATTGGACTCATACAAAGGGATGAGACTGTCATTTTCTGGAGATAATATCAGACACAAGTTCATTTATAATGATTACAAATGACTGCACAGCTACGTTCAGTCTTATGACAATCGATCTCACACTGTTTACTAATCATGTTTTTATTGTATAACAGCCCAACAATGTGAATTCACACATACACATTATAGATTTCACCTGTTGAATTGTCTTTGGTCATTAAGAAAAGATTGAAACAAAAGAAGGAAGGAAAGTTAAGCAACTTTATTTCATACACTGACTGTACAAAATGCAACCATCAAGATACAAAGGAATGATATGAAAAATGAACACTGCTCAACAATGCAAGGCTTATAATATGTAATAATATAATGTGGTCATTTTGTCCATGTATCAGAAAAATGTTGTAAAGCTGTAACAGTAACCAGACTGTGATCAGACCTCTGGTGCAGTCAGCCACCACAATTGCATGACCACAATCTGTGCGATGTTTGTATTCATAAGAAAGTGCATAACCTCTTCTACTCAGCCTCAGCAAAAGTTTCATTATCTGCACCTTGTCACATTCCTATTCCTGTACAAAACAAAAGACTCTTTGGAAATGAAATGATAAAGAAACAGAAGCTACAGCTGCAATACTTGTTTTTCATTGATAGTGCAACTTCCTTGCTTACTTGCCTAAAAAATTAGATCTGTTGTAAACCCAGAATCAAAGAGAACTCATACAAATACCATGTGTAAATGGTCTAATCATGATCCACATAGTTAATACGTGTAGTATTCCTGTGCAATTGGTGCCTTGGGTGCAGATAACCATACTGTAAGGAAGGTCTTCATAACATTGGTAATATAAGTGGCATACAAGACTAAGTTGATATTCTTGTGGTCAAATCTTATTCATGTGCGTATGTGTGTAAAATGATTAAAGATGAAGTGGATGCATTTTGTTGACACATGCATTCATGACTGTGTGCGTGTCTTTTCTATGCATCAGTGTCAGAATGCATTTATCCTTGCATATGTAGGTGTGTGTTTATCACTGCCTGCCACAACACACACACACACACACACACACACACACACACACACACACACACACACACACTCCCAGTCTGAGCAGATGGAATGCCTGAGCATGCCGTAGCATTACATCAGCGGCACGATTTGCTCTGTAACCTGACACAGGCCTCGCAGCCTTCTGTCACCCTTCCTCCACCCCACCCCCCTCTCTCTCCCTCTCTCTCTGTTCATCTCTCTCTCTCCCCCCAGAGGAGGAAGTGGTGCATGGTGTCGATTAGGCAGCAAGGAAGCATCCCTCTTCCCTGAACAGACAGTCCTGCCTGCCTGTCTGCCATGCAAAGCACAGAGCAGCCACAGACTGATTAGGAAGCGGAGCAATAAAAAAAAAAAAAAAAAAGAGCAGTGAGCCTGACTGGCATGTTAAGTGAGGCCTTTTGGCGTTCGAGTCAAAATAATTAGATCACCGTGAAATACTGATGGCTGCTCAGGCGTCAAGCGGATGTGTTAGAAGAGATATATGTTTTTCTAAGCAGACACAGCCCACAGGGCCGGGGTGTTTACCGCCATCTGAGCCACAATTGGCATGAAATGCTGGCGAAAACATAAAAGTTTCTTGAATTTGCAGATCTACACCAAAATGTAGGTGTACTCACATCATCATTAGCTTTGCGTGACCTTGTTTGACGTCTGATGAACTCATTAAGGCTGCCAGGTGCTGTGATTGCTACATTAGAATACACCTCTAAACAGACCGAAAACAACAACAACAACAGCAACAACAAAAAAAACCTGCTCATCTTCATTTATTTTATAATAATGCTGTGATGCCATTTTTTCCTCTCAGAGAAAATGACACCACATGACCTGTCCACACCCCCGTCTCCAGCCGTGGACCCAGAGGAGGTCCGCTTGAGGAAGATGAACCGCAGGGCAAAGGTGATCCAGGAGCTGGTGCAGACTGAAAAGGACTACCTCACCGACCTGGAGCTGTGCATCAGAGAGGTGGTCCAGCCTTTACGAAACATGCAGGTAGATGTTTTCTTTGCTCAGATAAGACTCAAATTTGTACAACTCAGCATTAATTCTCAGCTAGCTTAGAGTAAGATGATGTTCAAAGTGTCACTTGTTTATTTGGTACATCTTATACACTATTTCTAACATTAACCTCAATTCTGACAGTAACCTCTATACACTTAACTTCTGTACATCGTTTTTCAGAAAAACATGAGAATTGAATTAAACTTTAGGGACATTTTACTAACACAGAAGGAGTCATGAATCAATGCTGAAAAATCCACATAAAGATGACCTAAAAGGATAATCAATATTAACCACAGTTAATTTTTTACAGTTAGATTAATTTGACATTTGGACGTAAAATGTAGCTACTACTCGCATATTGTGAGTCATTTTTTATAATTTCATTTGGTTACAGTGGGGCAAACCCATATTTTACACTGTAGTGTCCTCATCTTGTGTTAGGTTGTGGATATCGATCGGCTGTTCACCAACATGGAGACAGTGTGTGAGGTGTCTGCGGCACTCCTTCACAGACTGCATGAGGCCATGGCTGACCCAGATCTAGAAGCGGTCGTCATAGGTAACGCCGTTTTGACTCTTGTCTGGTTTAATTTCTTGTTGACTTTTGTTGCTCTGGATAATGTTAGACCAAAGATCTCATGTCCCATATATCACTGTATTTGAAGGAGACGTATTCATCCAGGCGAAAGCAGCTTTAGAAGATGTATATAAGATTTACTGTTACCACCATGATGATGCCAACATGTCACTCAAATCCTATGAGAAAGAGGAAGAGATAAAGCAACATTTCACTACATGTGTATTAGCACTGAAGTAAGTCACGTCACTTCCTCCAATCACATCATTTAAAACTTAACTTCCCCGATATTCTACATGTTATGATTTTTACTGATTATTATCTTTGATGGTGACTGTATTTCTTTGTCTTTGTACTTACAGGAAAATCTACGACCAAGAGTGAGTATCCTACAATGAAAAATTGATGGTGACATTTAAAAGATATTGAAATTCATACTGAATACTCAATCAAATACAGATCATGATTGTTGTGTTGCTCCAGCAGTTTTGCTCCTGTTTTGTTGTTTTTGTTTTCTTTCCTGAATCTCTGTTCTGTAGGCCGTAACAGTTCATGCAGATCACTGTTTACTATCTAATATGCTTATTTACACAGAGGAAAACCTAACTTGCTGGACATGGGTTCACTGCTCATCAAACCTGTCCAGAGGATCATGAAGTACCCGTTGCTGCTTAGGGAGCTGTGGCAGGCCACGCCTGAAGACCATCCTGACTATCGGCCACTGCAGGAGGCGTTCACTACTGCCAAGATCATAAATGTGAACATCAATGAGTTCAAGAGGCGCAAAGATATAGGTGAGGTGTCTTTTTTAATGAATTATTTTGCAACCTGTGATGTTTAATAATCACCAATGAAATGATATAGGTTGTGCTGCTAAATCATCTGCTATCCTGACCTAATACCACGTCTTTTCAACTTTGGCCTCATATTTTCATCTATTCTCAGTTATGAAGTATAAGAGGTTGGAAGATGAAGGCACACTGAGGGGAAAACTAAACAAGTTAAACATACATTCCATCCGTAAGAAAGGCGACAGGTTTGCTGGTTACCTCAAGATCCTCACTGGAGTTGAACCACAGGTAAAATACTAAAAGTTTTTATTTTTTATTTTTATGGTTCACTCCACAATCACTTTAACCGCAATTAAAAGACGTAAATGGAATAAAAAGGTACCAAGCTTGTGGACTTGACAGTTAAAATGAAATTAAGAATTGCTGCTTTTATATAGCCCCCCTTTTGGCATTTGCAAGTGCAGACATTTAAGGAAAGACAAAGACATAATTGACACTATTTTTCTATTATAGGTGAGAGATGAAGTATTTGATCGAGAGGAGAAACTGTTCAGGAGTCTGGAGAAGGCTGTGAGGCAGCTGGTCAAGAATGTTCACTGTTACCTGCAGCACACTCAGGTAGGTGTATGTTAGCAAATCATCTCCCATTGCAAAAATGAACATGTTTAATGCTGTTTCAATGTAAATCTTCTGTCAACTTTCTTCATTTTTTTTTTTTAATGCATCTTCTGCAGGAGATGGTGTCTGTAGCTGTCCAGAGTGTGCAGGACATGGAGAATATTGTCAAGGATCCAAACAAAAATGGGATAAACGGCTCATTGCACAATAATGGCAATGACCCCTATAAGCACTTTGTAAGTGTGGCTTTTGTTGTACTTCACAACAAAAATGTCGTACTATCCAGCTTACCCATGCCCCCCCCCCCCCCCCCCCCCCCCACCACCACCACCACACACACACACACACACACACACCTGAATCCTCTGTATCTGGGCCTGTCCTTGCTTCGCTCTCCTGTTCCTACATGACCTTCCATTCACCCACCAACTGTGACTCATCTGTCACTTTGCCCATAGCTGCCTGTCTTCTGTCCGTTTTATTAATCCTTTTCCTCTGTGCCTCTAACCTTTCTAGTAGATCCCGCAGTCACTCTGCCACCTTCCCTTTCCCACTCTCTTCTCTCTGTGGATTGCACTGTTGCCAATTCTGATATAACTGCACCTTTGAATAAGACTCTTTGTGTAGCAGCTCTTCACTGCAGCAGTTCAGCACTGCTCCCAAGCAAAGTCTGTAATGACCTTTACAAAATAACTGTATTCACAAATGCACATAGAGGAAAAGCAACAGACTTATTTTGTATGAAAGGGTTCCATTGTGTGTGCTACAATCAAAACATGACAAGTTGTAACTGATAGATGGTTTCATCAGAAGTAGAGCCTTTTCACCAAATGGACAAATCTTTTTCTCGGTGCAGTACTACCCCATTCCATGCTCCTAACTCATATTGTAAGCTGAACAACATCAGTACTTTTTGTTTGTCTGCATGCAAATTAAGCTGTAGCAGCTCTCTTGTTGTTATGTATTCAAGGTTAATGTTAAAGCAAACTTTACTGTCTCCCCTTGGAGAAAAATGTTGTGAAATAGAGTATGCAGCGGCGCATACTAAAAACAAGACATTGCATACTTACTACAAAAAAATCTTTTAATATCACAGAAATACACTAAAAGTACCTGTTTACATCTACAGAATATATAATAGAGAATACATAATGAAAAGAGGCAGACTACTGCTGTGAATCGCTATTCATCTTCTGCTATCTCATTGACTTCTTCCTCCAGAAAGACAGTATGGAGCGCCTGGTCCTCGCTCCCCTCTCCTCCCTGCAGGGCATGTTCACAGCCCCGCAGAAGCTCATCCAGAAGCGTTATGACAAATTGCTGGATTACTGCAGTCGCCTGGAGCGCTCTTCCTCCTTTTCATCCTCATCCTCCTCAGCCACCACCTCTTCTTCCGCTCCCTCACTGGTGTCAGAGGACCCGCCTGGTCCTGCCAGGAGAGACTATGAGGCTATCAATGCCTTGCTAGTGGAGGAGTTGCAGAGGTTCAACATGGCCGCCTATACTATCCTGACCAACTGTGTGGTGTATCTTGTTGCCCTACTCAGAGAGCTGATGGATAGAATACTACTCCGTGCTCCATCCATGCAGCAGCTACCAGTGAGGATCCTCGCACACATTATTAGACGCATTTCACATTTTGGCCTATTTGATACTGAAACTTAACTGTGTTATGTTTGCTTTTCCAGGTTCCATTGTCAAACATTGCTGAGGTGCAAAACAGCATCATGGATGAGCTCAATAATCTGGCTTTTGTTAAAGATAATGCACAGAAGCTGATGGAGCGCAAAGTCAGCTTTGAGAGACGAGACAAGAAAACAACGGTAAGAAAGTGGATATAATCTAGAGTAGATTACGTGTCATTCTGTCATGCAATCCGCACCATTTAGATTCCTGATCAGTTGAGTAAGCATCCGTGAACTCCACATTAACCCCAGGTTAAAACAAAACCAACGCATATTCCTGACTCTTTTAGAAATTAATTAATCTATTTCCAAGTCATAAATGAGCAGCTACAAGTCTTATCAAAGGCAGACACAGAGAACAGCTCTTGGCTGTGATTATCTCAGGCACTTGGCAACCTAAAGCTCCACCAGGTATCAGTCCCCTGAGATTTGCATATCCATGTGTGTGTAGGTTTGCACATATGCCTACAAATCTGTACATACTATATGCGTGTGTTTGTACCTTTACATGTAAATAGATCTACCTGAAACTCCTACCCCCAGGATCTTATTACCTTTCGCCCTCCCTAGAATACTCTTGAACACTTGTAACCAACAACATGCTAGCAGGTGCACACACACTATATACTCACTTCATATATTTACACCCCTTTGCGCCGTGCTGTCCTCCAGATGCTGGAGGTGCAGCATCAAACTGAGGAGCAGCGTGCCTGGCTGTTGGCAGAATACCCACTGAGCCGTCTGTACCAGCTGAAGAGGAAGTGTAATGGCTGCCAGGAGCAGGACCTCAGCCTGCTGGAGGGAGAGCTGGTGGCCCTGCTGGAGGATACAGACCCATTAGGCAGCAGCAGCCGCTGGCTGGTTCACGCTGGAGGCAAGTGTGTTTATGTGTGTGTGCATGCACAAGGACAAAGACCCTTGAGGCAGAGGTAGCTCTTGGCGCATATTCTTAATAAGACATACAAGGTGAATTAAGTTATCACACTAAATCATCTGCAGGCATGGTCGGTATAGGTCTCCTTTAAAACACATTCCTCTGTGAATACACCTGCATCTATTAGATGACTGAGGCTCTGTAGACACACCAAACTTTAAACTTTACTTTCTGACTCTGACAAGTCAGCGCACAAGAATCAGTCCCAGGAGCCCCTGTGATGTCATGGTTGCTGGTACCTCTTCTCCTGCCTCTGGAGATGGTTGCCTCAAAACAGGGCCAACTCCATTGCTTGTCTCTATCTCCCCTCTATGTCTTGCAAGAAGCACCTGAGATCCCAACGTCTTGTTTGGAACAAACTGCTGTGCGTTGTAAGCAGTGTTACTTAGAGTTCAAAGCCATTCCCTTTGGGTATTCAGAAACAAGGATGGAGAGATGCTGCTTGCGTGCCTCTCTGTACTCTGCAATAACAAGTTCTTTTTTTATGAGCGCTAGAAAAAAAAAAAGGTGTGTGTATGTTTCTTGGTATAAAGTACATTCTTCACAGTCTTGTCTTTTCCTTTGGGATTACAAGCATTCCCAGGAAGTTGTTGTTCATCCCTCTGTTGATATCAACACTATGAATATGCTTGCCTCATATTTACACACTCCTCAGGTCGCTCACTGTAACTGGATTTCAGATTGTGTAAGCAAATACTCTAGCTTATGCTTACAGCATAAATGTGAGAAATGCAGTGCCACATATTAAACACGCATTTATCCTCTCGGCAACAAAGGAAAATGTCAGCAGTTATGTCAGTGTTGGACATGTAAAGGGTCAGTTCACTCAAATTGCAGAAGACCGTGTTCTCACTAGTAATATTTAGCCATGGAGATTTTGAAACGCAATGCTTAAAGAACTGAAAAAAATATATATTTGAAGACAGCAATATACTTGTTTCTTGTTGTGGACATTGTCTAGTATTCATCCCCATTTTATTGTGGTGGAGGCAGAAATCTCAAAGATGGATATCTGGGAATAATAGAACTATCTGCATGGTTAGCTACCACTGCCACTACTTTGTAATT
Source organism: Seriola aureovittata (assembly GCF_021018895.1). Taxonomy (NCBI): domain Eukaryota; kingdom Metazoa; phylum Chordata; class Actinopteri; order Carangiformes; family Carangidae; genus Seriola; species Seriola aureovittata. Next base: position 20,145,103 of record NC_079366.1, read on the forward strand.
TGGGTGAACCAGCCCTTTAAAAGTGAAGAAGTCAGGCATCCTGACAGAGTGTCACTGTGTATCACTGTTAGGGACACAAGGCTACGTCTATTCCACATTCCTGAAGCAGTACAACCCTCTGAGGGACTCCCAGCGGGCAGGCCAGATGGCCAAAGAGCAGCAACGGCAGCAGCCACCTGCCATGGTGGACGACGACTTCGACGACATCAGCCTGTTCGTGTCAGGCAGTGGCAGCAGCAGTCTGCGCAGCTTCAACCTCAACACCACCGACAGCAGCTCGACCCTCTCCGGTCTACAGGGGGAGCCGGAGAGCCCGGAAGACCTGGAGGACACAGTGGACACAGAGGCTCAGCAGGTGTGTGTGTGTGTGTGTGTGTGTGTGTGTGTGTGTGTGTGTGTGTGTGTGTGTGTGGTCGCCTGCGTGTGTTTTGTTGACTGTTCCTGCACCATATGGATGTCACTTTAAGATATTACATCGCTCAACACTGGGGAGGATAAAAAAAAAAAAAATCTTGGTTCAGTTCAGTTTAATTTCCACCTTGAGAACAGTTAAGGTCAAAAAGATGTTGTAAAATTCAAAGCTGCAGAATGACTGTACATCAATCAAGTGTGTGTACAGGCAAATCCTGTCAATTTGAAATCCACCTTCTGAGAAAAACAACCCATAAACCAATTAAAATGACACAACGCTCAGTAAACCATGTAATTTTAACTGGGTTTCAGAGAGCCATGAGGGTATCCTCACAGAAGGACAGCTATAAAATATGAGTTATTAAAGTGGCAGTAAAACCGAGGTGTGCAGGTATATGGACCAGATCAGCAGAAGATATGCTACTGCAGAAGCACATTTGATAGTTTTATCGTGTCTCTGTCTAGCTTGCATTAAAATTAAATGGGTTAAATGACATCACGCGACCACAGTGATGTAACTCAAGCTTCATCATCCCTGGGCTTTGTCCTCCTTGTGGTCATGTCTTCATAAGCTATGACTTCCCAGTATGACTCTGATCTTCATCATGACATGACACAGTTATTGGTCTTAAAATATACAGTGCTGACCAGAGTCAGTAAATTGGAATAAAAAGTAGGATTAGTGGTAACACTCTCTCAGTAGGGAAAACAAATAAATAATGCCACCTGCTGGATTTACAGGAGAGTGCACTTCAACGTAGTTTCATGTCTTTCAATGTAAGATTTACACACCAACACTTAAAAAGTACCTTTGGTCAGTTCACTGCTTTCACAAAAAATACTGACTTACATTTGATTTATGTCTGTTTCCACAGTTTTATGCAGTCTATGCATTTCAAGCACGCTGTGACCAGGAGCTGACCTTGCAGGAACAACAGCATGTCCGCATCCTCCAGTTCTGTGACCTGGGAGGCAACAAGGAGTGGTGGTTAGCTGAGGCTAACGGACAAAAGGGATATGTCCCTGCCAACTACCTAGGCAGGATGTCCTATGCCTAAATAGAGGCTCTCTATTCAGGCATAGGATTTTCACAAAACCAATCAAATCCAGAAAATCAAACCCAGAACCAACCTGTGGCATTTTAAACAAAACTGCTTGCTCTTTAATACATTATATAAATAGTGCTGACTGTAAAACATGTTGCATTCCTGCTTGTGAATGTCAAAGGAGCAAATGATGGAGACAATCCCAGCTCACACAACCTGGACAGGTCGCCAGTCTATCACCGGGCCGACATAAAGAGACAAACATCCATCCTATGTGGCAAATTAGTGTCACCAATTAACCAACTAACCTGCATCTTTGGACGGTGGGACACACACAGACACAGGGACACCATACAGGGGGGCCCCAGCCAGCCAGCAAGTTCAAACTGACAGAGCCTTCTTGCTGTGAGGCGTCAGCGTTAACCACTGTACCACCATGCTGCCCTCAAAATGTATCACTAGATGTTATTATCAGATGTCTCATACCAAAAGTGTTGATGTTGAATCTTATTTGCCTTTAGAGGATCATAAGAGGAGAGTGCACCAATGGGACTTGACCAGTAATCTGATGAATGTGGATAATGATGGTGGGAAAACACAGGGCACTGTGCCAAGCACTTTTGTACTTCAGTGTTGTTGAGTTTATATTGATAATGAAGTAAATTTTTATATGTGAACTGATTTACAGATGAAGCAAATATTATATGTGAAATAATCTATAGATGAAGCAAAAGTTATATGTGAAATGATTTATACATGAAGTATACATTATGTTTTATGTGAATGTAAAATGAAGAAATCTATAATGTCATTTATATTTTAACAAATATGTGCTATATATACAGATCCTTTAATGATAACTATTGTGATCCATTCTCTTTGTGTGAAGCGGAACATAATGACTCACATTTAGGGACCCCACATGCTACAAAGTCAGTGATATGGTCAGTTTATAAGAAGAGGATATTTAATGACGTTTGTTGATCAAAAGTGACAGTCACTTTTTTCCAATGTTTAGATTTGTTAGGACAGAACGAGGCACACAAGAGTCCAGCAGCATTTACACAAAGTAAGATTCAAGTATTTGACTGGATGGTGTTAATCCATGTACAGATGCTCTTGTAATACAAACATAATGCTCTGGCACTAATTTCACACTGTTTAAGGGTTTATTTTCTACTCCCTCAGATCTCCTCCTCCTGCTCGTTTCTCTCCATCTCTGCTCATTTCTTCAGTTTCTTCTGTGCTGCTTTCTTCTTCACCAGTTGTAACCGTTTCATGGCGTTAAGCTGAGACTCCTGAGATGTCGGTGCTTTGTCCCCCGGTGCAGCCTTTGACCCATTCCCATTGTTTCCGTTACCTCCTCCATTATTGCCTCCGTTCCCTCCTGCACTTGCCTGGGAGCCGCTCGGGGAGCCGCCCCCCGATGAGCCAGAGCCTTTCCCTTGGTTTTCCCCACTCGATGAACGGTTCAATGGCTGCTTACCCAGAGTCAGGGGTGGCGGAGATTTCACAGGCACCTGGCTGGAGCCGTTTCCATTTCCTCCCCCGGGTACCTTTGCACCGCCAATTCCCGACTTGGCTCCAGCTAGCCCAGACAAGCCGACAGGTTTCTGGCCAGAGGGAGCTGTCAAGGTCTTGCTGCTGCCACTTGGGCCCGAGGAACCCAGTTTGGAGCTGGGAGGAAGAGAAGGGTTTGTCTTGGCGCCAAATGCAGCCCAGCCTGTAAGACCACTGCCCGAGGAGGAGGAGCTGCTACTGGTGGGATTGGCTGATGTTGTGGACGCCTGCATGAAATGAAAAACAGTCACCGCAATTATCACAGTGCAACACGAGCTTAACAGAAATTGTAACGAAGAAGACACCAATACTTCTGGAATTAAATTGTCAGTGTTCATCAAAGCTATTTATTTGATAAATCCTGTGCCCAACTACATATTTGCGTAAGATACGGAAATCAGCAGAGTTACCTGCGAGTCAGACAATGCCTCAACTTGCTTACTTGAGCAATACTTTTACTGGAAACAAACAGAACTGTCATTCCTATTGCGGCTGGTATTAACATAATCAAATCACTGACTAAAGGCTTAATATTTGCTGTCAAAATAACTTCATGGTGAACTCCAATAAGTAAATGTTCTCTGAAAAGTTTTACACCCTTTCCCTCTGGAGAAATGATACTGCAGCAGAAGTCAGTGGTCTGATCCTTGAAAATAAGTGCATACTTTCTGCTCATTTTCATCCTCCTCCTTCCTCATTTATGCAGTCTGCCTTTTAGAGCAGCTTTGCACATTGACAGCTATTGCTCTTCTCTCACTTGCTACCAGTCATAAAGATGGAGAACCCTAGTTTTTGCTCAACTTGAGGGTGACACACAATGTTAACAATTCACATCCCATTACTACACATTGTTGGCATCGATACCGTCTTGCATGCTTTTGAAGTCTCATACACTGTGATAGCCGTATTGTGTTAACACAGACCTTCACTTCTGTTCTTTTGAAGGCTTGGAAGGTGCTGGCTGTGTCAGGTTTGGATTTAAGCTCTGCCTTTTTCACCAGTGTGTCCTTTACAACAGGCGCTGACGACGCAGATGCAGGGGACGGCTTCTGTGCAGGTTTCTGTGCCTATTGGACAAATAAAAATTGTTTTAAACAAAAACAGCAGCTCCTAGTGACATGACTATGGACTCACCAGTCAGCTGGTCAGCGCTGATGTGCTATATAAAATAATTAATAATAATTTTCCTCACCATACGTTTCATTTGCCTGGTGCAGCGGGCACAATACCACACAAGCCGGGGGTCATTAACTTCTTTGTCTGTCACCTGGGGTTTGTGACAGTCCTGGTGATACAGATTATGGCACTCTTGGCATTCCACCAGCTGGTTTCCCATTGTGACTGTCATTTGTCTTAGGTTAAAAAAAAAAAAACACAAGAAGTGGAAAGGAACAGGTTATTAACTTTCCAGGCTTGAAGAAAGGTTTAGAAATATTAATAACTGCACGGGAATGTGTACTGATATCCTGGATACTCATGCAAAAATTCAAGTTTAATTTATTTACTTATAATTGACATGTACCTGCAAACCACACAGGCCAGGCCCATTTCCATGGCAAAGTCATCAGCGTTGGTCTCCTCGTTGTCGTTCATGTTTGACAGGAGGTCTTTGCTCGTCTGAACGGTAATCGGAGAAGAACGATTCTCCTGTTTCTCCAAGCGAGGCTTTTTCGGAGGGTCCACCTCACCCAAGTCAACCCTAACCTGTTTGCCAGTAAGACAGAAAGAGGTCAGTTTGACATCAAATCATAACATCGTCAAAATGTAGCTACCTTGTTCATTATTTTACAAGCAGTCCTTTATGGAATTATGCATGTGTGCATCTTGCACTTCAAGGAAGTCTCTGGGCACTACTCTCCTCATCGTGCAATCAGTTCTGACCTGAACTGTATGGATCTGCTTAGTCTTTCTTGCAGAGTGCAGCTTTGCAATATGATGCTGTAGGTCTAAAAGAAACTTGAAAACCAAGACATGAAAACATAGCATTTCCTCCGGTCATGTAGTTTTACATTTGATCATGACTTAACAACTTTAATAATTTATGCTGTACTACTTCAAACATGACTGGAACATAGCTGACAAAGAAATGCAAAGCAATAGTCAGGGCAGCCACTAACATATTTTGTGTGGTTTTGAATTTATTTTGGAATGTCTGTTTTCTCCTATAGGATGGTATTTGCCATTTGGCACACCTTTGCATGTAAAATCATGAAAATGAATGTCTTTCTGAGCACGAGACTAATTTTATTCTGATCAAAGAGATACAGAATTTATCTGGTACCTTCTCAGCGGGTCTCTTCTCTCCTTCTTTCTTGCTCTTTTCTGAGCTGGATTTGCTGCTGCCACTGCTGCTGCTGGAGGATGAAGAACTTGAAGAGGACTTGGAGTCCTGTTTACTTAAGCTCAGTTTTGACACAGACCCCTTGGACACCTCTATATCCTGAGAATACACAATGATAATACAGAGCACTTAGCAGTTAGTTGGATAATTACACACCAATTAAATTGAAAGAGAACATAACAATAATAAGGTGGGTACGTGACTAAATCCTTACTTTTTGTGAAGAGCGGTAAGATGAGTCACTTCCTCTTGAAAGGGACTCATCTAGTAAAGCTTTGAGTTTCTCCGCTGAATCTTTACTCTTAGAGTGCAGGTAACTCAGTCCCTTTAGGAAGATGGGATCCAACTCCAGACTGACAGGTCCAGCCATTGCTTAAACTGGAAATAATAAAATAATGTTAGCCTATTAGGCTTCAGTTACAACTTCCTCAAATACCAGCTGCAGCCATTCAAAGACAAATCTGGTTAAAAAAAGTTGCTTCTATTCTATAACATAAAAAGACAAAACAAGAATTGCAGCTGCCATATAGACATTGCAGTGTTAACACGAGACAAGGATACTCTTCTTTGAACAAAAAGTCTTAACAAGGCCTTAATCTCTACAGAGTTTTGGTACAGTCAATACAACACAGTGTAAACAAAAGCTTTCTTGTATCTGCATCCTCCTAGCTGGAATCACTTAGTTACTTAATGTGCGGTCTTAATGTCCATTTTCACTATCAGCTGTATTACTCTGGGCTGTTAACATTAAAGAAATAAACACTTTTCCTCTCCACATGAAACATTTAGGAGGACTTAAATATTCAGTGTTTCTCTCTCTCAGTGAAGCCTGGCCTCTTTTGCCACTCATACAATTGTTGTTTTTATATTGAGACATTTGCACTGATGACCGTAGCCATCAACAATAATTACATTAGATGACATAGTAATACAAAATAGAATGAGAGGAGAAGGGAGGAGAGAAAATAGGCCAAAGTAGTTGAGCATCAGCTGCAATAATCATTGGGTATAGTACATTATTTGCGAAGGTAGGATAGTCCTGTGGGTTAGGGCCCATATGTTATTACTGTCCTGATTCGGTCAGTTGGGTTAAATTTAAATAATTACGTACAATCAAACGTACGTAACGACTTAATTTGGTTGCTCTGGACCGTTGTTCGTCCGGACCCTCAGAGCATTGTACCAACGGCACAGTGGCTGAAGTTACCTTCCCGCTCAGCTGTCAGTTATAAAATCAAGTTCACAGATTATTAGTTTTAGTTTGGTTACATTACCTCACACTCTGCTTCTGGTAAAATACCTGTCCTTTAAACCGGTATGTTCGTTTTGGTGAACAAATGACGATTGAGCAACACTTCCTATAAAAGAAGCAGGCAGCCGGGACGCAGCCTTCGGCTTACAATTTGTGCAACCGTTAAATATGTCCGGAATGTACGCGCGCGGAACCCTTTTAATCTTTGTATTCAAGAGTCTTACATAAATTTCTGCATTCAAAATGCACGTATATCTGTATATATATTGCGCAATTAATGCAGCGTTCTAATGTACGCATTATATCCATTAACATTGATTCGTACGTTTTGATAGCAGACGGCTGATGGCGCTGTGGAGCCATCTTAGCTTTGGCACAGGGAAAGAAGAAGCCGCACTGCCCGAGGAAGCGTGTACCATAACAACGTGGTTTTATTGAAATTGCCAGTATTTTTATGCGCGTTTCTAAAGCTGCTGTGAGTATCTATTAATGTCATTTTAAACGTCGGATCCAAAATGGTATTATAGCTTACACATACTAGCTGCCATCCTTTAAAGGACACTCGGTCACATACCCAAAGCTAGTTGTTTGTTAACCTCGCTCTGTTTTTACTCCACGGTAGCAACATTTTTATAATGAAGCACACGGACGATAAGCAGCAGCATCCCTCCCTCTATTTAGGAGTTTGTTGCCAGAGTGAGGAACCTCGTCTTCCGCTGCACACCTCCATAGCCCTGTTTCTTCTGTCGTACTGCGAGTGCAAGTCTTTCAAAGTTTTTCTGGTCTCCAGCAAATCTACCAGTTTCCAGACACTGAAGAGTCAGCTGCCGGAGTCTGTGGATGTGTCTGACACTCAGCTGAAGGATCTGCCCCAGTTGGTGAAAGGTTGCCGTCTCCCAGCTGTTTTGGATGAGACGGGGCGGCTCTGCAGAGCTGGACTGGCAGTGGTCCTGAGACATATCATCAACAAGACCTTGGAGGCCGACCCTTCTAGAAATGATGTGCTGGCACTGCTGGGCTTTAAGAAGACCTGTCTGAAGGCCTGTGCAGAGGTCAGTGGAAAGCAGGAAAACCAATGCACTCAATATAGATAGAAAGTGCCTGAATGGTGTTTAGCATCAGCCACAGAGTGGTTTATTGTTAAAATGTACACTTTTTGACTTTTATTAAAGTCACAGGTGATGCAGAGAGTTTTGACTTCGCCTCTTAATGTGAACAATTTAACCAACTATAATGAACTTAATATTCAAAGAAACATGTTTCTCTGCTATGCAACTCCTTTCATAGAAACAGCCTGGCTTGTGGCAGTATACTATTCAAACTGATTTAGTGTGCATGGTGGAATAAAACTATTATGTTAGTGTCTCAGTCAGTCAAAATTTCAGTAAGACTTAATTTTAAGGTTACCATTATCTGATATGCAACAGAAGGCCTAAATTCAGAAGGTTCAGATGGTTATTGATTATTTGGTTTTAATCATAGGGAAAATTGAGGATGTCCAAGTTACACACTTCCAAATTACATGAATTTCCCCTAGGGGATAAATAAAGTATCTATCTATCTATCTATCTATTTATAATTATTTCTTAATGAATTACCATTATATCTTAGCCTTTTATTCCAATTTATTGTTGGAGAATAAACAATAATCAACGACATGAATTTATTCATATTTAGTTTGGTTACAGTGGAGTAGTTCTTCTGTAAATCTACAACTGCTTATAAACTCCGTACATCTAACATAACTCAAATGATTACCTCACAACTTTGTCTCGATTTTTCCTCCAATTTGATACCAAATTACACAGTTCTTCACCAGAAACTCCCTAGGAGATTATTAGGAAAATAATTAAGGAAATTAATATAAGGAAGTACCATTGCTTATTGTTTAAGTCGTCAGTGGTTCTCTACTTTGTACTTTTTCCTTGGCTGATGAAATTTGAAGCCCTCAGTGGTTAAACTGCACCTCCCTCACGGTCTAACAAGGTTTCACCCGAGAGTTACTTTAACTTTACTCTAATGACCACACAACATGACCAGGGTTGATGTTAATTAAGCTTCGATCACAGTATCAGCAGTTAACAGACATCAGTAAAACACTTGACAAAATAAACAGTTAATCATTCCTTCAGTTGAAAGACAGTGCTGTATTTGACCTGAAAAATCTCCTTAAATCTTTTTCTAATCTCTTTCCGTCGCTCTCAGGTGAGCAAGTGGACCAGACTGTGTGAAATTGGCATCCCCTCTGCTGTAGAAGAACACCTCCAAAATCCCACAAATCAATATCAGCAGCTGCCTCTCTCCATCCTCACCTTAGAGCAAAGGCTAGCGGAGCCTGTCAAAGTCCACAATGATGACAAAATACGAAGGCAGAAACTTCAAGAGCAGAGGCAGAATGAAAAGAATGAGTCCCCTACAGGCCAAGGAGATGTTGACAATGAGTCCAAACCTGGACAGTCGGCTCAGGTCTGTGATACACTTGAGCTCAGGGCTGCTTTGGCCAAGCTGTCTGTGGATTCAGTTCCAGCTTTGACCACTAGAGAGAACTCCGAGATCAGGAAAGTGAAGACCACAGATCTCCCTCCGCTGGAGCGCGTGTTTGCTGAAGGACTGTACTTCACTCTGACTGATGTGGTGCTGCTGCCATGCATCTATCAGTACCTGGTAAGGGCCTTGGAGTTTATGATCTATATTTGAGAGTGTCGTCAGTAATGAACCCTTGTGGCTAAGGACTCTGCGCTTATTACTGCCTTAAATTATCATTTGGATCCATGAATACACATCAAATGCTAATTTAATTTCAGCAAGTTTCCTGTATAAGTCTTATGTTTTCATGGTTTTGACCCAATATGATCTTTACAACATTTACTACAAGCAAAATTCCCATTACTGTGCCATGAGCAATCAAGTGTAGCCATGCAAAGCTTTGTCTCTCAACATAAACAATAGCACACATAACTGAGGTCTGATGTCACTGTATAGATGGTGCCATTCAGGCTACAAGACCCCCATTACATGTATATACGGCGTTTTTAAATGCCTTTATTATGATGACTTGTCAAATTATGCATGACTTTTGGTTTTGACACTCTGGTCTGGGTGAGCAGACAGTACATCCAGCTTTATTCAGATCCATCCAGGCAGAAACTTGAGTTAAGAAGACTCACTGCGTAAGACTTGGCACAGGTTTTGCTCTCAAAGGTGGTCCAGAGCCACCTGGCAAAGGGTGATAACAGTATACGGGAGAGCCTCTATTCAAATGCAGCAGATTGAAATGCATTTCAATGACCTTACTTTGGGAACATGTTTCTCTCTGCAACCGATCAAGAACTGGTGGGTTGTTATGTTGTCCATATAACTCTGAACTTCAAAAATGTTTCTGCCAGACTTTCTACATATTCATGACACATAATGATTGCATATTTTACAAGCAAAGTTAGTTAGAGCAATTAAAGTAACTGCAGCAGAGACCAGAGAGTAGTACCGCTGTTTAGTTCAATGGTATATTGTTATTGATCAGGATGCTGCACTGTCAGGCAGTTGAAGTGGATCTCAACCTCCTTTTCACCCTTCAGCCGTCTCCGAGCTTTTCCTCAACTGTGGGAATGAACTGAAGTTCCCACAATGAGGCTTTTAGTAGTCAGCTGTGCTCCAGTGGTTTCCAGTTTCACACTCAGCCTAGCGTGTCTCCTCTTAACGGCCATTACTGTCCACGACACATGCAGCCACGACGGATCCTTCCCACTCCACCCACTTCCCTTACTTCAGAGTTGCCCCGTCCTCCCTCTCTGTCCGTGTCCCTCTCCCTTTCTTCTGTCGTCCACACACAGTCACACACAGTGACACTGCTTTTCTGATCACGTCTCTGTTTGTGTCCTTAACCCTTAACCCACCTGCCAACGCTGTTTTGTATGTTTTTCCTGCCTGGCTCCCGAGTGTGTCTGTCCACCAGTGTGATGAGTGAATTCCGGTTGAGCCTGACATCTTGCTCTGCTGGACAATGACACGTCAGATGAGTCATTTAATCAGTATCTGCTTGTTTTCTTTCTTCTCTCTTTCTATCCTCTCATTGTCTTTGATAGTGTTCCCTCCAGGCCCATGCTGCAGACACTCTTCATCGGCTTCCCCACCTGCTGCATTGGTACAGCCGTGTTCAGGATGTACCAGGGGTCCTCCGGGCATCCAAGGCTTGTGGCATGGCTCTTTCAATCCCCCATGTTCCCACATCCGGACTCCCAGAGCCGTCAGCAGAGGACAACCCAACTAGCCTCCTGGAGCAAGAAGAAAACCAGGAGATGACCACAGACCAGCCTTTTGTCGGTGGCCCCAGACCCACAATGACCAAACTTAAAGTAAATTTCCTCACTTATTTCTCATCATACTTTACCTCTCTGTGCTCTCCAAACATATTTGCTTTAACACACACACATTTACAGACTGTAAATTGAAGAAGCTGTCTCCCATTGCCCCTTCACAGCACAGATAGACAGTGTGGAGGCTCTAACTGGTTGTTAACCATTATCCCTATAATTTCATGCCTCCATTTTCTGCTGATTGTGCCTTCAGGAGTGCAGCTCTAAGTTAATGTTATGGCTTCTGGCAGACTTTCTTAATTGCTGAAATGTTCGTTTTTTCTGCCAGTGCCTAAATGCTAAGTGCTTTCAGTCACAGGATTAACATTTTAAGTGGGCTGTTTGAAGGTTTTAGGATGCTTATCTGTACACATGATTTTCTTCTCACAGAGGTTGTTTGTATGACATAATCAGTCAAGACAAACTAACAAAAAAGTGACCTTTCTTAAAACAAAACAATGTGTTTATAACAACAGTATTTTACTGCCCCTCAGTACATTTTTGAAATGCTCACTTCAGTATTCTCAGTGGATCCCGTTGCCACTTGCAGTACTGCAGACGGCGCACATTCAGCTTATCCTCATTTCAGGTGCAATAAAAACAATGAATCCAGTCCAAAACAAAACAATGTTTTATAGCCAGACTAAGTAGTTTCTTGTAATGGCTGAAAATCTTAGTGTAAAGAGACAAGACAATGCACAATACTAGCATAATGCATCCACAATCCAAAATGTAGATCCCTCAGGGAGCATTGGTATGACACACATACGCCCTCACACACATTTACAGACATTTACACATTTACAGCTTACTTTGCTCCGTAGCACTCCAAACATTGTCCCTGCAACATTTTTTGAACTAGTTTTTTCAGCAGGATATAAACAAGCCCAGCTGTTTAAAAGGAGTTTTTCTCGTCAGCCCCGACTAACCTCTCGCTACTGAGCCCTTCAGACTCTTCTCCTGACCTTGTTGCCCTGCTCTCTCAGCAAAGATCTTCCTGTGATCTCCTGCTGGCTAAGTGTCTTTAACAATGTGATATTAAGTGATGGGAAGAGAGCAGTAAAAGAGGGTTTGGAGAGTTGAAATGAGGCTGAGTGAGCTGGGTGGTCAGGATGGGATGTGCCTTAAACGTGCCATGTTGCCGGATGAAATTTAGTTAAGGCACAGATGTGCTCAAATGACAGTTTTCATGGCTGGTTGAAATCAGACATTAAAACTGAGAGCAATGTACACACACACACACACACACACACACACACACACACACATACAATGGCCACTATTCTTTTTTTTTTCTGCCTGGAGGGATTACAAGGATGGCTGCGTGTCGCCACCATCATGTCTGCAGTGCAGCTGTTGTGATGTCTTGGCCAAGGTGCCTGTGTGTGTGTGTGTGTGTGTGTGTGTGTGTGTGTGTGTGTGTGTGTGTGTGTGTGTGTGTGTGTGTGTGTGTGTGTGTGTGTGTGTGTGTGTGTATGTGTGTGTGTATGTGTGTGTGTGTGTTCATATGTTCTCATATATGACTGTGTGTCTGCCAAGGCAAGTGCATAGAGACAGAGAGGGCTGTCGTCTGACTTGGTGACACGTGATCCTTCACTGCTGCTAACCAGACGCACCAGGCTCATGTCGCTGCACCGTCCACAGTATAAATGGCTCATAAACTTTGCCTCTTTCCCACTTCACTTAACACACAGTGATGCATGCCAGTCAAAGTGCCTGTGCAATGAGGTGTAGACACACAACCTGCCCACTAAATGTAAACAAAAGGGTAGCCCCAACACCACAATGTGAGATTCAAACTGCTACTGCTGCTACTCCCTACTTGATTGACAGGGCTCTTACTCGTCCAGTTGCTAACATTAGCACAGCTTAATCTCTGATAGCAGTAAAAATAGATCCTGGTTGGAACAACAGGACAGTTTGTCTTCCAGACTGTGATTACTGAATGTCAGTGTCTTTTCGTGTGGAAACTGGTGCTCTGAAACTAACCTTCTGTTGTTTATGACAGGATATATACTTCAAATTTAGAAAATTAGCGGATTCACTCGAGTGTTGTGTTTACATCAATGCCAGTGGAAGCTTGAGTTGATGAATACTGCGTTTTTACTCAGGTGTGATTGCCAATTGTACCATTTTCCATTGCTGATGTTAGCGAGTCTTAGCGGGATTTTTGACCAGTGGGAAAGGGGTTATATAGTCGCTCTTGGTCCAGTTGAAGGTTTTGGCCATTGTTCGCCATTAAACCAGCTCAGTTGTTATTCTCTTCTGTCAAGACAATAATGTTCACCTTAATGCAGCTTTAGATTATGACTGATGCATCTTGTAAATGTGACCTAACCAACACAGACGCGATGCTGATCTTTTGAACCACACTGTTGCTGCTCCTTGTTTAACATTTCTGTTGTGGCAGATTCACTTGATCTTAACCTCTGCTCCCAAGCTTGTTTTCAGGCTCTAACACTCGACCATGGGGCTCAACTGATGTTACCATACCAGTCAGACTGACACATGCTAGTTTCTCCAAAATCATACCCTGGCATTCCCTATATGATTTTGCTATGATCATAAGTCAAAGTATATTGATGATTTTGATCAGTTTTCATTTAATTTGGGGATTAGGACTACTTACTTTGTGCTGTATATGAAGATTAGGTATATATACATGTAAAGCATTTGCACAGTCAAGTAATTTGCTTTTAAATGTGCTAATACATTTTACTGGCTTACCCACATTGAGTATTGCAGTGGTATTAGACTTTTAGTTAAATCAATAACGTCGTGGTGGACCACAGCTGGTGGAACATCTTAAAACCGAATCACTTCTTTAGATTAAATGAATTCTGGCTTTTATTGAAGCCAAACATTACTTAGTCGACTTAGTTGATATACCTCATGTGCCTTCATCCAGTGATTGAAAAAATTAAAGCCCCTCCAACTCCATTGCAATACATTGCAATTGCAATTCTCTAAAATATGCTACTGTGGGAAACTTAGTGTTTTTGAAACTGTGTCAAAAAATTTGTTGACTTAACTCTGAGGTCATTTTGAGGCTGTAGTTTGTGTTGCTCTATTGTTGGATTGCCTTGTGTCACAAGATGTTTCCGATACTTCTGCCCCTCCATTAATGTAAAAAAACTAGAGAAAATATTAGAACAGAATATTTTTGAAATACTGTAATGTTTTAACACAACACCACACAGTACAGACCCAGTATGTCATAGCTAGTGAATTAGTACTTCTGACAACTAAATATTTATAATAAATTGTGTTTATTGCAGGGCTTTTTGTATTGCATTCCATTACTTCATATGAAGTGTTTATATTTTTCTTGTCTCTCTGTGGATATCTTTTAATGTATGTTAGGCAATATGCTTTGATATGAAGTATACCCACAATAATTTTACACTACCACTGCACCTTTATAACACTATGCTCACTGGTGTAGATGGTTGTGTTTTTTAAGTTCAGTTATCATGAAATAGAGGGTTGAACAGGGTTACCCTGATAACCAAACAGGAATACACTTAAATGAGATATCACATTAGTATATTAGTTTAGTTTTTGAGTTTTGAGTTATTGTCAGATACCTTTATATGTTAGAAATAAGAAAAAAAAATGGGGAAGATATTTTCCCTGCTCCACACACCCATTCATGTTTATTAGTGGTTACGTATCACCTGTTATCAGTATTAATTAGGAAGGCCATTCATCTGAAGGCAAGCGTGCGGCAGTCATAAAAGATTCTTCCAAAAGAGACGCGTATTAAAATGAATTTATTCCTAACAGTAATGACTCAACATCGTTTCCCTGCCTTTATAGACTGTCTCTAAGTACCTTTTTATTGTTCCGACCCTCTTATCATTAAAGAGAGACACAAAAAAAAATACCTTACCTTTTCTGCCTCAATTTTCTGTGTTTCTCCAGTAGTTCTCTAAAGTGCGTTGGATGTGCAGGAGCATGTATTGTGCCGGTGAAACATTTGTTCTCTCTTGAGAGAGTAATAAGTGCACTAGCAGTGGTTTTTCCTCAGGTATAGCTTCAGATCAGCGTGAGTAAGGTAACAAAGGCCTTGTTCAAGAGCAGCGCTCTTTGATTTGCTTCATTATAACCATTTGGGCCACAGAACCTTAAGGCTGTAGAAGGGTTTCTATGGTAACCTGTGTATTTGTGTGTGCTTGTGTGTTCCTCCCTTAGGAAAATGGCATCGAGGCAGTCTTCGCTCCTCATCCTTGCCCTGCCTGGACCCTCCCGTGGGACAGCTTACCAGGAGCTATCAACCCCACTGAAGGTAGAGTCAATCTGCCTGGTGGCTCCCCCTTTTGCTTCCTCCATTTTCCATTGCCGCTCTGCCCTTGAAATCTTTTCTGTGCTGTCATTTTTTTCTTTTACATTTTCTTTTGTTTTCTTTCTCTTTACTTTGTTCAAATACACCTCTTTCTATCTGCATCAGAACGTACTTCTCTCATCATTTTTACCTCCTCCATCTCTTTATCTGTATGCTTCTACATCACTCCCTGCTCCTTCTTTCTTTCACCTTATTACTTGGCCAAAGTCAAAACAAATACTGTATACGGAGCAAGAGTGAGGAATGTGCATAAATATTTGCATAAAACCTTCCCGTGCTGCCGTGGCCTGGTGATTATCAGTGGCACCTTGCTGCCCCCCCCCTCCCGAAAAGAAGATATTAGCCGCTGACACATGGCAAAGATTCCTATTCAGCCTCAGCTGGATGAGTTTCCCCATGAGCCCCCCCTAATGAATTTTAAAGTGCTTATCTCGATGTGTTATCCTCCTTATGTTGCGGGGGTGAGGTCTGTGACAGAAACAGACTCAGCACAACAGAAACACACAAACCCCTTGCACACACAGGAGACACAAACAACTAATGTGCAATGTCGAACTTGTGCATATGCCTTAGTGGATACTGATTGTAGTGGGAGCAGTATCTAATAGGCAGTGGAAGGGTTGTTGATTGCTGCCCCAGGTGGCACTGGTGAAGCAGAAAGAAATATCTGTTTCTTTTTCTCCCTTTGTCTTGCCTGCATTGTTTTTCTTCTTTAGTGAGGTGTCTGTGTCGCTAGTGATGCTAAATGGTGTGTATGCAACTGCTGGGGCAGCTGCAGTCTATCAGTGTTATCATTATTATTATTCTTATAAAAAAAAAAAATGGAGGAGGTTGATAAAGACACATATGTGTATATGCATGAATATTTAGACATTTCCTTTGCTCTTCATTGTTTTATGATACATCCATTTCTTGCGACCTTTCATTGTCACTTATGTGGAAAATTGTGACAAGCAGAAGCTCGTTCTCATCACTTATTTCCTCCACTTATCAGAGAACATGGGAAAATGAAATCAGAAAGACATTTCATCACTGAGATATATGTGGAGCCATAAGTTGGCTTCTTCCCTCTTTCGGCTCCTATGGTTGTGCAGGCCTAGCATTCAATTCATTACAGTATTATCGTGTCAGTGTGTGTCACTGAAGTATAATTTTGACTCTAAACAAGAGCACAAAACCACATTTCCTTCACATGTACCAATAAGGCACCATACAATACAACAAAACTATCACGGAGAATAGTCTGGCCAGTCCATCTCTATGTTGGGGACTTTGTCATGTAAAATGTTGCTGATTAGTTTTTCAGACTTAATATCACAATGCAATGATTTTTATTTTCAGTAATTCAACAAACAACATTCACAAAAAGTTATTTTTTTGTATGACTGAGTAGAATTTTCTCATAGTGTGAGTTTTCCACATCAATCCAGCATGACCTTAATTTAAACTGTCGCTTTATTTGGTTAATTATTTATATTAGGGCCACATATACATTAGGACAGTGACACATTTTTTATGATGCAGCGTCTGTATTCTAGGACCATGGATTTGAGATGAGCTTCAATTGAACTGAGCTGACTTTCATTCAATTTTAATTTGAGGTTATTTACATCTACAACAGATGGATAGTGTAGGAATTTTAACCTTTTTAATACGTAGTTCCCCCAATTTATGGGGACAAGAAGTAATTACACAAGTTAACACGATCTTAAGTGAAGTCATCATATTTAATATTTATTGCAAATCCAATGAAGTCAATACAGTGAAGATATGCACCACATCCATCCTCACTTTTTGCTTTTTGGTGCACTTTCATCAGTTGGGTTGAGGTGGGGGTGGGGCTGATCAGTTGTCTGCACATTTGATCATTCTCCTGCTGCTTTGTCTGAAAATTGAGTGACCTTGTATAAAAAGGGCTGCGAGTATTTGCCCAATATGGATGTGAACACCCTCAAACACAAAAATAGTGGCAGTTGTAGTGTATGTATAATTGAAAGGCGGCACATTAACCTGATCGTCACTGTTTCATTTCAAGGACACAGTGCTGGATTAAAGCTAAAACAGTGAAAAACATGTCACTATCCTGCTACTCTCTTACTGCATGGTACTAGTTGTAATTTTGACAGGCATTTGTGGCCTTTTTAATGTATGTCCTCTCAGTACAACTTAATCATCCGTTTCTATCCCAGAATCCCCCACTGACTTCTAAACAGAAGTACTCTTGATGATGTGGGCAATGTGTCTATTTTGAGCGTGAGGATCGAGGAGAGAGACTACATTTTAGCTGTACCACTTTGGTCGGCACTCTGCATGATAAACGGCGCTGTTGATATCTCCTTCTGCAGTATTTGGTTGGTAGGTAGGTAGCCCCTGTGCTTCAGTACTGTGTAATTAAAGAGGAGCAGAGACGAAAGGCAGCCAATTTGTCCAGAAATCCAGCGCGTGGGCTTTCCCATCTATCTGCCCCTGCAGTATACACCAATGGCTACACACACGCCTACACGTACAGTACTACAGGGAAAATTGCAGCATTTTCCCCTTTCGTATGCAGAAATACTTCCATACCTGCAAAACTCATATAACAAACGTCTTTGAAAGCAGTCTTATTTTTATGTACTGTATTGGCTTATCTTTATCATGTAAGTGCATAAACAGTTCAGTCTGCAAGTATTTGGATAGTTTTGGTTCTGTACTCCAGAGCATCAGATTTAAAATGAAACAGCGACCAGGAGAGTAAGGTGCTGATGTTCCGCTTTAATATGAGTATTTACATCAGCATTCAATGTACAGATTTTAGCTCTTTTTACCCATATACCCCCTTGATGGGTACGAAAGGTTACAATTTTCACATCCACTATGGGTGTGAACACCTCCAATCTCTTTTAAAGCTGAAAGTCAGTACTTTAATCTTGTAGTTGTTTTCATTTGAAATGCATTATTATGATGTAGAGCCAAAACAATAAAGAACATCTAACTGCCTTAATACTACCTGGCTTTACTATTTCTTTCAGACTTATTGTATGTGCTCCTCCCTTGTTTTATATATTGCTCCAGTCTGTTCACCCAACTCATTTGCATTCAATGGCAACATATCCTACATGCAGATGCTCAGGTGTGCATAATGTACAGAGGAACAAAGGGACCACTGTGAATGTGAGTTTTTTTTTTTGTCCCTCCAGTGTAGATGGCTGCTTCGCCAAATGTGCTGAGGGCTGTCTGCAGACGGGTAAACAGCTATGTGAATACAGGGGCCATTGTATAAAGCAGCCAGTGTCTTGTCTCCATTGCTTCACTTAATGGAGGCAGGAGGGTAGGCAGCGAATAAAGCAGGCTAGAATGATGGAGTGTGTGACAGTGGGAGATTGAGATAGGGGTGAGGCCACATGAAGAGAGACCGGGGTTATCAGGAGAAAACAAGGCAGGGGAAGAGGGGTGAACGAGACAATGAGGCATAAAAAAAAAAAAAAAAATGGGGAGGGCTGGGGAGAAACCGCATAGTTGTCATGCTTGAGACATGCTGCTATTAGGTCCTCCAGGCTTGTTTTGGTACAAGGAGATGAGATGAGTTTCTGTGTCTTTTTCTTTTTCTCTACAAGAGTATGACAGAAGTTGAACTGCTGGAGTGAAAACTGGCCCCATTTGTCTCTGTCTCCCAGCTTTGACTGCAGCAGAGATGTGATTGAGATTTCACAAACTCCACACTTGTCTGGTCTGATGTCTTTTTCTCTGTGGTTTTATAGAAACTTTGAAGCCAAGACAAAATCTGAACAACGTACATCACCTTGTGGTTATTTGGAGAAATTATTATCATAATTGTCACCCCAGTTATAATTTATTTTCCCAACATGAAATTCACATGCATACATCTCGTGTTAGTGGGAACTTGCTATAGGGGCAAAATAAAACATCAGTAGCTCTATGAAAGCCTGTCAAGTAGAATATTTTGGCTTTGTTCTAATATTAATTATTTGTCTTGTTTCTACCGTAAATAACACAAAATTTCAAAGATAGACAGAGTTCCAGTCATGTGGCTTTGATGGTTTATTAACACCGTATCATATATTCTGCATATCCAGTCAAGGTTTCTACTTCCATCCAAACGGTAAATCCGTCTGAGCATCTCTTAAAAAGCAAAAATGGAGCTCTCCAATATGTTGTCTGCTCTTGTATGCTTTACATTGTATGTTATACAGTCAAAAACACTTTTCATTACACTTTTAACTGAGCTAGGTTTCTACAGGTATATAACCCTGAAATAACTGATTTTTTTTTTTTGCAATTTGTGTGACACTGAACAAGCTGGAAACACAACATCAACATATTATCACCTTTTAAGAAATTGTTAGCAATAGTTGCCGAGTAAATGTTAAATGGACTGCACTTATATAACGCACTTATTTTCTAGTCTTATTGACCACTCAAAGTGCTTTACAAGACTTGCTACGGTCACCCATTCACTCACACATTCATACATCACAACCTTACACTGATGGAACAGCCATGAAGGGCAATGTGGGGGTTCAGTATCTAGTCCAAGGACACTTTGACACACAGAGAGAGGAGCCAGGGATCGAACCACCGACCTTCTGATTAGTGAACGGCCTGCTACCACATCCAGCAGATACAAAACAACAATAATATTCATTTAGAGTTGTTTTTAAAAATCCAATATTCACTGTCCTTTTAGATCTGTTTTGGTCTCCACTAACTCCTGAATGAAATATGTGGCTCTGCAGCTGCTAAATGCTTCACTATGTTCACCTGCTAGTAGCTAACTTTGTCTGCTGTGCTGCTACTGCAGTTTAGAAGTTAGTCCACAGTGGGTCTTCAAAGCGTTTGTCTCTGAAAACAGCTGCCATGAGAGTGGTGTAAATACACGTGATTATCTTACTGTATCTCGTTATATTGCTCAGCCTGTAGCATGGCAGCTGATGGTAGCTTTTATGGGATTGATCCTTGCAGTAAAGGCTATTCAGCAATATGATGGCCATGCAGTGTGTGTGTGCAGTGCAAAGTGGTTTCACAGCATCCTGAGGCAGCATTAAACGCAGTTGCAGTACAATGTTTGCAGCAGAGCAGGAACTTCCTACTCCTTCACAGACATCCTCGTGCATCATCGTCTTCTTTGTAATTGAAATCCCAATAGAAATGTTAGGCTCACCAGAAGTCATGGCCCACGCTTTTTAGTGCTTTCCTTGTTTTTTTTTTTCCCCTACACTGAGCATTGGTCCTAATGAGTAGTTAAACATCTGTCATGCTTAGTTTCCAGATACCCCTTAGACCATATTAGTCTGGGAATAGGAGGAGCGGTCTGTAAGAGGCATGAAAGATGGAATATCAATCCAGTAACAACTAACAAATATTTTATTATGTAGATGGATATGTACTTTTTTCTCCTATGTTTATATAAAGCTTCTCTCTGACTTGGACTTAAAGATGTTAAATGTGTTCTGGGACAGCGCTGTTGTGTCTATTTCATCCACTGTTAAATCAGTTTGGGCTGTCTGTAATGAGCGTGATTTCCCCTCAGGCATATCATCTCACTGTTATTGAACTTAGATGAAGATAATTAGCTGGAATTGATTCAAGTCCAGATTTATGAATTTCCCATTACGTTTTCTTAATTTCCTCAGAGTTGATATTAGAGCAGAGCAGATATATTGACTAGGCACCCTAAGGACACAATGAAATTTCTTTCAGTTGCACTTTACGCCAGTGCATTAATGTTAACTTTAAATAAAGGAATACAGTGGTAATTTCATTTTCCCACTTATTGAGAATTGTTTCCCCACACTGTGTGATATAACAGTTCACATAGAGTTTTATCCATTTGTAATCTGTGTAAAGCACTTGTAGAAATAATACCCTCTGCAAATTACATTCATAGTAGTTCTAGGCTGTTTCAACCAGAGATCAGATTGCACAGAGTGGATTTTGGGATTATGAGGATACTGCTGAATTCCACTCATATAAACTTCACATCATATGACAGTCTAGTCAGATTTAAAGCTGCTCTAAACAAGATTTCTATATTAAGAATGGATCAAGTGGGGGCGTTGAGTAGCTCAGTTGGTTGAGCATCCGCCCCATGTGCAGAGGCTAAGGTCCTCGCTGCAGCTGGCCCCGGCATCAGACAGCCCTTTGCTGCATGTCATTCCCCCTCTCTTTGCCTCCCCATTTCCTGTCTCTCTCTACTGCACTGTCAATAAAGGCATAAAAGACCCAAAAAAATCAAGTGATCAAATCAGTCAATCAAGGATCAAGTGGTAATGTGATGTGATCCTCTGTATAGTGTGTTAGCTGATTATCATAGTGGAGCATTTAGCAACTTAAGAGCCAGATATTTCTCTAAGGAGTTGGTGGAGACCAAATTTTTTTTCCTAAAAGGAGAGTGGATATTGGACAAAATGTGATTTAAAGGGTGTGTAAATAGGCATCTCTTTTCCAACACATTCATCTTAACAACTTTATCAGGCGACAATATGTCAGCATTGTGTTTTACAGCTTAATGTGGTGCTCTCAAGTGGAACATCCAGTTTCATTTGATTGAAATATTTTGGTTTGGGTTCAACTGAGCACAATTACATATTCCCTTTCATACCCGTGGAGCTTGTGCACCGCACTTCAGTCATTCACCTGAATTGGAGCCTGTGTACAGGGTTGTTTTTTTCCTGTCCAGCTGTCAGGCTGAATGGAGCACTGCTGAGAGACACACAGCAGGCTTAGTCACAGATCTGTTTAACCGCTGGCCTGAACATTACCACATCAGCTTAGTTAGAGATAATGTTGACTCATTCTTTCTCCCTTTCTTTGAAATGCATTAGTGTTTTTTTTTTTTGGGGGGGGGGGGGGGGGGGATTTACTGTGAGTTAAAAAGTGACAAGGGCAAAGTCGAAGCGTAGGGCAAGACGATTCTTCAGAAAAGTCTGTCTGCCCGTCAGATGCTGGTCAAAAGGTGCTTGCCATCCTTATGCCAGACAAATGTCGAGGGAAATCTGGATGGAATACCAGCGAGTTGACTTTCGCCTCAGTCGCTGAAGGTGGCGCTCGATGAATAGTCATTGGATTACAGTTTATCTTGACGGGGGTGGGGTGGGGTGGGGTGTGTGTGTGAATGTCTATAGTAACTTTCATGGCAATCTATCCCATAGTTGTTGAGACTCAGAACAACAAACGCCACGGTGGTGCTAAAGGAAAAGTCACCAAAGTCGTTATATTCTATCATCTGGGAACCATGACTGTTTGTATAAAATGTTGTGGAAATTCATCCAGTAGATGTTGAGATACGTATTGCACGGGATAAGTGAAAACTTTGTCTTGCTGATGGTGCTAAGTGAAAAGTCAGGGGGACACCAAGATCATAGGCTTCATCATCTGGAGACACTGAATGGTTTTACTCAATTTCATGGCAATTCATACAATAGTTACTGAGAGTTATTTCAGTCTGGACCAAAGTGATGGACCAACTGACAGACCGACATTGCCATCTTTACAGCCACACTTCAAGCGTGGCTAAAAGTCGCATGTGTAAAAGCATGATCAGATTTTCTGTTTGCCTTCAAGGAAAGGTGTGTGAATATGAGTTTTGTACTTATTGCTGTCAGTGCATGTGCAATTTAAGGAAAATTGCCTGTTATTAAAACTAGGTATCAAAGAGTTTTGGAGAGCATATGTTAATCTGAAAACAACATAGGTGTGATTTTGAAATGTTGTCATTGAGTGTTGGTGAGGATACGTGTTTGTACTATGCACTAGTATTACGTTAACACCTCATTCCCTCGGGCTTACAGCTGCAAACAGCAGGCTGTGACTCTCAAATCACTCCTCTCATTCTCAATTAATTGAACTCATTAGAGCCTTTAAATTGGAGATTTAAAGATACGCAGTAAACATGGGACCAAGCACAACAGGCAACCAGCTTTGTTACTCCCAATTAGAGGGATAATTGGCACTTTATTTCTACAATTCAAGTTCAAACACATCTAGACTCCCTGGAGGGTTACCACAGAGTTTCATTATTTGCAGTGATGTTTGAGTTGTGCCCATTTAAATGCAGAGCCACTGGCTGCCTCCATGATGAGCTCCTTGCAAATGTCATATCATGAATATTCATTTGTCTCCTTAGTTTTGTTTTGTTCAATAATCTCTGGTGAGGCACTGCCGTGTGAAGCGAGGACACAATTTGCCTAACCCTCAGCCAGCTTATAGTGGGTTTTGGATTACATAGTGTTTCTTACGCCGTTTCACTAGACTCATAATTAATTACTTATTAGTGTTTCCAGCCCTGAGTGGAATGTAAAACCAAATCCGTTCTCTGTAGACCTTTCCTTTGGAGCACAGTTTAACATACTTTATCCAGTAAAATCTTGTAAATTTGGAGTACAGAGATGACATGTGAAGGCTACAACTGATTAAAAGTAAAAACTTTCTTGGTACTTAGTCGTTTACCACTGAGATATGGCAAAAATCAATAGTACATTTTTTGTTCCTTCAGGATAAGGAACAATACATTGCACCGCTGATTAGAGATGAGTGAAAAAAAAAAAGATAAAATTATCAAGGCTGGTAAGCTAACATAGCCACAGCCTTAAAGTTAAAACGGATAACTGTCTATAAATACAGCATAAAGTATATAGAATATATAATATTGTACATTTATGTTAAAGTGATAGATTGGGTTATTTGATGTGGGGTTGTGTGAGGTACTTATCTATAGTCAGTGTATTCCTATGCACGAGCACATGTACACTGAGCTCTGTGTGACTCAAACAGCTGATCTGTAGAGTAATACAGTCTGTGCTGTAGTTGCGCTTGTGCGTAGGAATATGGTAGTTCAACGGCTGAAAAAAATGTAGTTCCAAAGGAAAGGGTTGTTTTACGGCAAGATGAAGTGGTGAAAATATTCAAAACAGAGCTTACACTTCAACTGATATTGTTTTTTTTATTTTCGGTGGGCATTTTCCAAAGTGGCTAAAGCACATTTTTGCAGATGGCCATGTCACATACATTCAGTATAATGCACTGAGTTTAGATAAGTGCGTCACACAACCCCACGCCAAATATCCCAAACTATCACTTTAAAACCAGTTACCAGTTTTAACGTTGTGACTGATTGGTGTAAATGTGCAACAACACTTTATTATCTCAATCAAATGGGTTCTGCAATGTTCAAAAGTAACATGTATTTATAATTATCACAGAAAAGAAAGTAAATGTTTTAACAGTCATAGTGTTGAACAAGTTTATTGTTATTTCACATTTTGTATTTTTAGTAGAATGAGAACAAGCAATTACATAACAATCATCTTTTTTTAAATGCATTTTCATTCTGTGACTAGTGATGTGTGTGTTTTTGTTTCTTTAACTAATGCATCTAACCCCTTTTTTTGTTTTTACCATCATTACTTATAAATGTTTGGGCAAAATAAAATGTGTTGTTTTACCATCAGACCCTTTTAATCAGACATAATGCTGAACTGAAAGAATAAAACTAAAATTTTGATGTCTCATTAATAAAAGTAACATGTGTGAACTCGGACGGATATCTTAGTCGACCGCTAACTTAATATTTTCATATTTTTCCTCCACTGATGGTGAGTTGCATTATACCGTGTGAAGTGATGTTAAGAGGCAGCATTAATTCAAAGAAAGTCAGTGGAAAGATGCAAATGGGGGTGAACAGATGCAGAGGCAGAAAATAAATGAAAGCTACATCCTGACTTGATGAATAATATGTTCCACAGTGTCTTGAACCAATTCACTAACCCAAATTAGCAACTTCAAGTTGAAAACAGCAACATGATACTTCATTTGGAAAGATGCTCAGTACATCTGTCAGTTTCATTTGCACAATTTATGGCTTGGCATGCTACGTAATACCAGTTCATAGACTCTTGTTAATTACAGGAGATGGATACTTCACAGGACAGGTCTGAGTAAAATGCAGTCGTGTGTGTTTTACTTTTGTTCTTATATTTTTCCATTCTGTTTTCTTTGTGTCTCCCTTTCTGTCTGTTTTTCTGTTGTTCTCCCTTCCTGGCTTTTTTGTTCTCCTCTTTCTTTTCCTACCTGCCTTGCATCGTCATTACATCTCTTCACTTTCCTCCACAACCTCGGGCCATAAGCATTGCTCTTACATGAAGGAGATATATTCAAATCTATTTTCACACTCCTCTGACAACACATGTAAAGCATTCTGCCATTGTGAAAAAGTAAGTGCATCACTTTTGTATTTGTTCTTCCCGTCCCTGAACAAAGTGATCTCGCTGGAGTCTCTCATTTTGTTGGCAGAGGCTCAAAGGAAGGCTCAAAGCTTATTATTATGTTCTGTATCTGGTGACCACTGTAATAGATGATGTGTCATATTTGGTTTCAGTGTGGTACTTTTAGATGTGCTCCTATTGTATGAGAGACCTCCCCCAGTGCCCACATCTAATTTGGCTCAAAAGAAGGTTGTGTATGGACTTTGGCATGTGTCTCTGTTTCTGTCTGTCTGTGTTCTACGACTTGTTGTCAGTGGAGTTTTCCCTCATGTTTTTTACACCCACACATGGTGTCGTCTTACACCGCTATAGGGGTGAGTTGTCATTTGTGTGTGGGTGTGAGTTAGTGTGTGCTTTGTCTGTTTCTGCAGTGAACATTAGACTAAATTGCAGAGGCTTCCATTCATATTCTGATGATTATAATGGCTTTTACATGTTCAGTTGTACATATGTGGACAGTCATTCACATCCGGAGAGTTACTGGCACAAATTTATCCTTGTGTCAAAATGTCATGTCATGTAATTGAGTTATTTTGGCTTGTATGGATCGGACCTGCAAGAACTGGGGAGAAACAGTAGCTTGTAGGAAATGTTTTTCTCATGCGCAGGTGGCTCAGTGAGACAGAATAATGATTCATTCAGATCCTGCTCCAATTATCCAAAGGGCAAAGGAAGTGTTTATGGCCAATCTGCAAACCCTTGATTCTCAGCCCACTTTCCTAAATAAGATTATTTGTGCATTACCAAGGCATTTGCAGATATAATAGGGAAATAGATACATATGCTGCATTCCATTTACTTTGGAAGTCGGATGTCGGAGGTGGGAATGACGTCACGTCCAAGCTGACCGCTTTCCAGTGCAAGTCAGAGGCTTGTTATTGTTGTTGCTTGCTTGTTGTTATCGTTAGCAATACCAGTTGATAACCAGTGTTTTGCACATACAGACAGCGCAGCTAGATTTCCACAGATAGAAGTTGGACAGTGCTGTGAGTATGACTGACTTAATGAGACACAAATGAGACAGACAGCTTTCACTTCTGTTAATTCACAGATTAACCATCTCAAGGTTTTTCCAACTTCAGGTGGCATTCCAGTTCAAATTTCCAACAGGGAATACAAAAAATTCCAAACGCCCAAGTTCAAATGGGACGCATCAATATTAAGACAAAGTGTATCCTTTCTATCACAAAAATAAAATGCCTATTTTAGAAAACATTGAACAGATAAGGATCTGCAATCTGTCAAGAAAAAGTATTTGTTGAAAGCTTTCCTTTCAACCACCAGCCGTCTACTTCTGCAGCAGCAATGTAAGCTCAATGCAGAGTTGAAGGGAGAATCCCTTTATTCTCACAATAGAGGGGCACTGACTCTGGCAACCCAACATTTCATAAGAAAAAAACAGGAAGAGCAGAGACACCAGCTGGCTGGAGTCCAGCCAGCCTTTATTTATCCTTGACTTAGCACTGCAAGGCTAGGGCTGAAAGCCATACTGGAAGATTTTACAAAGGTGGCAGGCCAATAGACATCGACACGGCCCTCCACAGATGCCAGCATTGTGCCACTTAGTCCCTGACTTTGACAGCTCCAGCAGAGTACAGAGAGCAAGGGATGAAGAGGAAGAGTGTGTGCTGAATAAAAACAAACTACTTAGTTGAAGGTTTTCAGGAGACATAACAGGAAGAACGATTGCATTTCAGTATTTTGTCAACTTTATTTTCACAAAATATATATTCCATTCATAATGTCATTAAAAGTATTTTTTATCGACAAAGGCTACTACAGTGCTGGAGAAACTCAACATTGTGCTTCTTGTAATTACAAACTAATCTGACTTGATTTTTTTCTTACTTCTAACAACTGCTTATGCCCACGATTCTGCACCCCATACTTACTCCAAAGCGGTTGTTCCAAACCCACCAGGAAACCCACAGCCCCCACAGTGTTCAGGGATACAACTAACAACTATTTATTTTCACTAGAAATTCATATATAAAATGCTAAATATAATGACAAATTCAAATCAGAAGTTCCCAATGTCCAACCCGTATGCAATTTACAATAAATATATCCCTTGTTATTTTTACATAATAAATGCCTTACACCAAAAAGTGAGAATAGAAGATTTTCTATCACACGTCTACTTGATTAATGGACTCAATATTTTAGCTCTATTACATTTGTTCACTTAATGGCAGAAACATAAAATATAACTCTCTGGGGAGGGTCTTAGGAGAGTTTGTCTCATCTATAAAATCTGCCATGTTTCTTTGCATTTAATTTCTTCCCCAAGTTATACTTTCCATGTTGTACCAAGTGACAGCAAGGTTCAGTGTGACATCATCATCTGCCAACATCCACAACACATAGTCCACATGCAGCTTAAAGTTTTCGACTGCACGAGTCTTAAGCTCCAGCAACCACTGAACACATCTGTGCAGTATGCAGACACCTAGTATGGTGTAGACACACCTATGTGCGTGTCATGTATTGGGGATCACATCTGGCATTTTAGGGTGCACTGACAACAGTTTTGGAGGAGATATATATATATTTTTTTTTTTTTTTTAAAGTATCCATGTTCTATTAGTCCTCTGTTCATGGTGCTTAGCTCAGATGGGAATGAGTTTTTCCATCTTCTGTTCTGTGTTCAGTGAGGCATCAGGGTAAAATTGGGAAAATATAACTCAAATTTAAGCTTGTGTGCATCTTGTTTTGTTCTTTGTTGGTATTTAGAACAATTCAACTTCAGTCATATCAGAGGTTATTAAAGTTTAAACGCATCTTAAAATGAGCAAAATCTTGTGTTTTCCTTGTGGACATGGTTTACTGATGTGTCAGCTTGTGGGCAGCCTCAGGTCATTTGTTTCTTATCTGAGCTGAGCTGTGAATGTGTTGGTCAGGATCAGTGCACTTCAGTCATTTATATTCTCTCTGAACAACCACAATATTTTTTTTTTCCTCTGCCTGTGGCAAATACAAATTCACTGACAGGATGGATCGATTCCAAACTCCCCAAGTTTTGAAGCAGAGCAGTGTAGATGTTGTTTTGCCACATCCACTTCAAACGTTGCAGTGAACAGCACTCTGGAGACAGACTGCAAGTCAACACTTAGCCTGCAGTGAACGGTAGCCAAAAGGAGTGAGGTTGCTTTGTCTGCAAGGAATGTGCCAGTATAAAAATGTGATTATAGTCCAAAATATACAGTATATTATCCTGATGTTGAAATATATTTCTAAATGTTGAAATGAAATGGAAATATCCGAGATGGGTTGTGCAACAGTGTTTCTATGGCTCTGTTTAGCCATCCTTTTAGAACATTTTCAACAAACAGTTTTCAGTTGAAAGTATATGTATTCCCGAAATATAGACATTACTCATGAAAAACCTCTTTGATGAGGAATAAAGTTCTGTTGCCATGATAAATGTGCAGGGTTGACAAGATAAATGAACTGAAGCAAAGTCAAAAGGCAGAAAGGACTCTACAAACCAATACCAGATGCTTTGGCTTGGCACAATACGCAACGCTATGTTAACTTAAGGGTAACTCTTTATGTTTCAGGTATGTCATTTCCTAACAATTTCCTAGAAATCATTTCATTTCATATTTTTTATGGAGAAATATAATAAGTTGTGATTTTTAAGTTATTTGTTTACAGTGTTGTCTTGGGTTCTTAAGCAGTTATTGATTTTCCTTTGAAAGTAGTGCTCCATTCAGATACAAGTAAACATCCATCCATTATACTATTGTTATTGGAAACATTATACTCGATACATGTATGCTCAATTTTTACAACTAATGAATGAATCAGTTAAGTGACTATTTCCTGTACTCAGTACCAAATTATGACATTCATTCCAAAAGTCTAAGGAGTTTACATATCAGTCGACTAGCCTCTTTCCACTGCATGGTACTGGCTCACCTCGACTCGACTGTACTTGCTTTTGGTACCTGGTACTTCATTTTCTTTTTCCACTGCAGATAGTAGCCCTCAATGTGCTGTCATTACTATAGAGACAAAGCATTTTCCTCTTCTTTTAAATTGCTTTTTTTTTTTTCTTTCTTTTTTTTTTTTTTGACAAAAAATTCACACAGGTATAATATTCAGAAATAATAAGCAAATCTTTGAGTTGAAGAGGATGTGTCCAGTTATTACGAACCGATTATCAAAATTGATAAAATTTCTTTCCATTGATTAATCACTTCATTGACAAACCATTTCAGCCCGCCAGCATAACTTCAGATTCCCATTATGAAGGATGTGATGCTCTGTCTATGTGTAACAGGAAAAGTTGGTAATTGGATGTGTATGGAGGAGCAACTGTGATGTTTCATTTTGTTTCCGTGGCCATTTCGAAACAAAACAGTGCAGACAAATTAGGTAGGCTGTGCTGTGACCTGTAACGGGGACCATAGCAGTTCCATAATTATGCAGCCCTCTCGCCTCCAGCTACGTCTGGTCATGTTTTGACAGAAATTCCAAAGCTGCTGAAGGATGCATAGTGAGAACAGTGAGAAGTTTTTTCCTCTTGGGTTTGTTTTCAGTACCCCTTGATTTTTCTTGTCATAGCACTCTTGCGCAAATGCACTGAAAAAAAGCCGCGTCAACAAGATTATATTTAGTTGCTGCTCAGTATTGTGTGGCCTCAGACTTTTCTAAATACCTCACAGCACAATTGAAGGTGTGTTGTCAGGTCAGATCAGATCAGAAATTTGCTCCGAATTTGGATTTCTCTCCTCTTTGTCCTCCTATGCACCAAAGTTCATCTCCCCAGCCTATGATCCATAGATTTCCATAATAAAGAACATATGGCCAGATAGAGACTTTTGTGCACCAGTGCACATGCTTCAAAGTTCCAAACTGTAAATTATAGAGAAGACATTGCAAGTTGGCTGCAGGAGTCCATGCCAAGGTAAAACTATTGCCCTGCCAGATCAATATTGTAGCCATACACGAAAACGTGTGTTACTGCCAGATTCTTGTCACATAAAGAATATATTGAAGGTGTCTTTAATTCTGTGGAATTGTGATAAATCATTTTTGGTTCCCTCTGCAGAAATTAAAGCCAGGCAAAACAAATCCAGCACCGACGCGATAACCACATTTAATTTAAAACAGTTTTTAATCTGTTGGCTCATATACCAAAACATGGCTCCTGTTATGCAACGGCAGTCTGCCTTCCCTTCCGCTTTCATAGAGATGCTTTCACATCTCCATGAGCAGTAGCTACACGTGCGCACACCAACAAACTACACTGATGTGGTAGGAAACTTTGAAAACAAAGACTCGTTGTTAAAGACTTCGTGCTCTGAGGCAGGATTGCTTGGCTGTTTTAAAGATATGCAAAGGATGTATTGAGAAAATGTTCTGCTTAAAAGGCAGAGGTCTTGCATGTGTTCTGACAGGCTATAGCGAATGTGTAATTAGTTGCGTGTAATTAGAGTTTTAATTTGCTGAGTGACAAATGATTTACATGAACAAAACATCTAGATTATTTTCGTTCAGTTATAATGGTGCAGCTGTGTTAACCGTGACCCCTTTAACTTCACTTATGGCAGCCATCATAATGTGATCATCATGAAGTGTTTGAACAAGTAGATACAGGATATATTTGGTGATGCAATCATACTGTGTGGAAAGATTTTTCTGGAAATGTAAAGAAACTTAAGAGGAAAATGATTAAGAGGTGAGGTTTTCCTCGTTCTTCAAGGCCAATGCCAGAATACGTACCATGTTGTTAAAGCCTGTAGCTTTACTTTGGTACACATTTGTCAGAATCTCTGTAATCCATTTTACCTTTGTTACTGAGCTACAGCAGTTTGTTTATTAGGTGGTGAGAAGCACTCTGCTGTGGTCAGTTTACTCCTGCAGGACCCATGTGTGCAAATCACAGCACTTAACACTCTTTCAGTCACATAAAGGAAATTCAGTGTGCTCTGTAATACCAGGTAGTTTAGCATGAGTCATGATTGCCAGCCTTTCGCTGCATGGCACTTTCACATACATGAGCCGGTTGTTGTTTAGTCAGTATGTGGATTTGATAGAATTCAGCAGTTACAGCAACACAGGTGAAGTTCGCACTTCGAGTTAGTGTAGTATTTTCAGTGTGCTTTGGTTTTTAATCTGTCCAGGGTCTCCCACACATCCTCTCGGTTGTTTTTATTACAACACGCTGAATTGTTCTGAGCAGCTGCCAAGATAAGAAAACACTGTTATTGTTCCTCAGAAGGACTATGACAGGCACGCTGATCCTGTCTGAACTGACGCGCTGGTACATTTATGAGCACTTGAGTAGGATCCAGGTATTCAGACATGATACGTATCGGAGGAGCTGCTGAAAGTCAGCCTGAGAAGATAATGATCCACCACACCTTCCTGTCACTTCACACAACACTTTAAAAACATATCGTGCTCCCCTGTGCTTATGTGAACTATTATATCCCGAGTGCTTGGATATGGCCTGACTGTGCACAACCTATGTTCACATGCTGCATCATTCCAGTTATATTGACTCCTACACTAAAGATGTATGGAACTGAATGCAAGGGTTTAATCTTCGGATGCAACGTGTACATGTCAGCGTTTGTCCTTGATTTATGAACCTGTGCTTTTGCTTATTTGTTTTCATTAAACTGGCTGTGAGGTGAGGAAAAAAATGAGCTCATAAAAAAATCATTAAAGCTGCCTTCTCCTGGAGGACGGTAAAAATCACCACATCAAAGGATCAACCAGTGTCTTATTTATTTTATTAACTATATCTATTGCCAAACTTATTTTAGATATTTATTGATTGAGTATTATGAAATAGAATGTATTTATTATCCTACATGAGCAGCTGCCCCAATCAGTTTTCTACAGAGTAGACAGACATACCGTATTTCTTACCTTTTTAATGTATTATGTCATCAAAATAAAAAATATATTACCCAATATAATATAAGTTCATTACTGGCATATAAATTCAATTAAAATGGCGTCCTCCATCATGCTTTTCAGTCATGTATTCCCACATTCTTGGAAGCAGTCAGTTTTAGAACCATGTAAAGAGTTTCTCTGTAATATAAGAGTTTTTAAGACTGCCCTTTTAGACTTGCCATGTTCTAACATGACATCCTGGGACACCATATTTCTTTGTCGTTGACATCCCAGACAGATGACTCTCTCTGGGACATATCTGTGGTAAACACCTTTTGGAGACGTTTTCCATCTGTAAGGAATCTATTTCATCTGTAGCAGTAAAACAGGTAACATGAGCCCAGCAGATGACTTCTGTAGGTGACTGGACACTTTTGAGCCTCCTTTTAAAAAAAAAAAAAAAAAAAAAAAAGGCTAGAAATAATCTACATTACAGTACGCTGTTAAAGTAACAGGCTCAAGCTGTCGCACAAGAGCTGGTAAATTTTCTTTTCAGAGAGAGCATGTAAGTTGTCCTCTAATATAATTCAGTTCCACCTCTTTAAAATGTGGCTTTCCGAAAGGAACCTTTCCCTATATCTATGTTGGCAGTAACTAGAGTTAGCAGTCATTTTTGTAAAGCAAATATAAAAACCAAACACATAAATTCAAAATATTGCGGTCATAAATGAAAAAACTTTATCTAATCCTGGATCTCCAACCAGCACTCCTCATGTTTGCTGTTCACACCAGCATGTCCTCTGAGAGATGGTAGCTGTTGGATCCTGCAGAGCCCAAACAGAGGCCCCCTGTGCCACAGCGGTGTGTTTACATTCTAATCTGTGTGATGGACCTGCTTGATAAGGCCGGTGGGCACTTCTGCAGCATCAGGGGAAAAGGTAGAGAGAAGGGCTCTCTGCCAGCAGCAGCAGCAGCAGCAGCAGCAGGCACCTTTTAACAGTAGAGGACACACAGGCTAATGGATCCTTAGTCTCCCCTGATGACGCAGCCACAACGCGTTTTCTTCTCACCGAGCACCGAGAGAACAACCTGCTGGGAAAAAAAACTGAAAAGTCGTTTCCCTGATACCAAAACTCTTACTGGTTCTGTCATCTCTGGCTTTGTGCCAGTAGTTGTCCGGGTGGGATGGTGTCTGTGCACCTGTTCATAAACACCACCAACATCAGTATATTCTGCTTTCAGCTCACATCAGCCCATGGGAGGAGATTAAACAAAAAAGTCTTTCTGAAGAAAACACCTGAGCCCCATCCGAGTCCGACCAACAGAAAATGACTGCAGAATATGTACTGAGAGGTCAAGGAAACCTAAACTGGGAAGGAAGTAATTACATTTTCAACCGCAAAGGAAGACTGCCTGCACGATGGAAATAAAATGCCTTCCCCAATACAGATCTAAATCCAAAGAAAATTTTTATTATGTTGTATGACAGTTAATATGCAGAGAAAGATATATTCCATGCATGAGCATTTGTCCTTTTGTGCAGCACAAAAAAACAGTTAACATTAGTCTTTTTATTACCCTTAAACCACACAATCCCACTTGTTACCGTTGCAGTTTCCCTTGTTTCAGGTTCTGTTCAGAAATGATTATCTTCAAACAAAACATAAACAAGCAGATAAATGCACTGCTATCAAGTACATTACACTTGTTTGTAGAAAATTGGGAAAATTTGCATTGAAGTTTGGATTTTTAAGGTCTAATCTTATTATGTTGGTGGGTTTCCTTTGCTTGTTGTAAGAAATGTGTGTGTTCTAACTGGTTTTCCTATTCAAGCAGAGGATTATTTTCCATGATGGTAATTTTCAGTTAGAAGGGAGTTTTTGAATCCAGCTTTTTATAGCCTTTAATTTTTTTGTAACATGGTCTCAGACATAGCTTGACCTGATTATATTAATCAATTTTCATCCCATTGATAATTTATGCATGTCTATTTGCTAAGTATATATAGTATATATGCACTAGCTGGCTATTATACGTGTCCAGGCACCTTGCAAGCATTTGGATACCATATGCATGAATTGCTACATTGTTGTCAAAGGAGGACATGGGGTTTTGAACCCTTGACCATTGTATCCCCAGACAAGGTGACTTACTGACTTACTGCGCAATTTGTTAACCATGATGTTACACATACACAAGTAGAGGAAATAACATCACATATGCAAAACTGGGGTATTTTTTGTCTGTTTGACCATAAAACAATCAAATTGTTAATGTGAAAGTCCAGAGAAAAATAACACATTTTACTGGTTTTGGGAGTATCATCAAATATTTTGGTGACTTTTAATCCAACACTGGGCCAAAAAGAAAGCGTGCATATAATATAAATTAGAGCAGGATGACGAGCATCACTACAGACTCACCGTTTGACCAACCCAAACAGTCTGAAACCTTTGATAGCTAACATAGAGACACATGATTCAAACGCATAATTTCAAAGCGGATTGATATATCAATATTTCCTGAACATCTTAAAATCAGGTAACTTTGTGGTGTTTGGGAGAAGATGCCAAAAATAGTTGTTTGAGAAAACTGAGAATAGGTTGTGAAATTGGACATTTTTAAACATCAACGTAGAAAAGATGCAGACAAATTCAGAGATTGAAATGAAGAAAAAAATTTGACTCTAATCCAAGCCATTTTTGAGATAATTACAAAAACATAAACCGATTATTACAGCACTACTTTGAGGTCAATGACTGTCATTTTCTGATCCTGAGTAGTGGGCGGAATTTGAAACCCATTTTGATGACATTTGCTCTTACGGTTTTTGCTGCACAAACACTTTTATCAGAGAAAAATGAGAATAATAAAACAATGCCTGTCTAATTGCTAAAACAATGGAGCTCATCCTCAGTCTTGTACATACAGTGTGATGTGAATATAGTGACAGAGAAGGAGAGTTCAGTTAATGTCCACCTGTCAACAACTCTTCTTCGTAGTGCATCATTTGGGCCTGGCTCGATGACAGTTGCTGTCACATTCTGTCATAGTTGTGATTGCTGTGGCTGTTTATAAAATGGCTGGACGACAGCAGATCTAGTTGGGAATGCATGAGAAAAAAAAGTGCAAAAAATAAAAAAAGAAATCACTGTGCAGATTGGTCTCTCTCCTGAGCTGTCTGTGAATTACATGGTCTGTGATTGTTTTTCTCTTGCGAGTTGGCGTTGGGATGAAACGTTTGAGGTTTCTCTGTCAAAACTGTGGTGTTATATTTTACTCTCGCGCTTTGTTCTGATGCAGTGGTTGTAGTCATTGGCATTGAGGCTAATGGTAAATGTCACACCATAGCTTATTCTTAAACTGGCAACTTTGGCATCGCGTTGTCATGTTAGGATTTTGTTTACTGAATAGAGAGACCATCCTGGTTTCAAGCCCTGCATTGATGGATGCGTTTCCTGCTGTTTAATACGTAGACAGTGATAGGTCTGACATTACAGCTGCATTAAAGATACCTCATACTTGAAGGGTGACAGTGGTGACAGGGCTACCTGTAGATGGTTACAAAGAAGGTTCACATACACTCCATGCAACATGGGCCAATGATGGTCCTTCCATCCATCCACTCACTTGTCCTGGTCAAGGCTGTGGTGGAGTAGCTGTCCTAACCTGCACTGCAGGAAAGAAGGAAACATGCCTTTCCTCAGATATTTCCTCCATCTCCTCCAGGGCATCCCAAGCACTCCGGGACACCACCTGAGAAATTTTACCCTTCAGTGTGTCCTTGATGTTCCTCACATGTTTCCCCTCTCGAAAACCTCTGACAGGTCACAAGGCATTCTTGTGAGACTGGAGTTTGTGTCCTGCCACAGACTCCTAATTAATATTAGCTTTCCAGTCACACTAACCGTACCGTAGTCAATGTGTATGGAGGAATAACTGATGAAAAAAGTTGGCATTGAACATTAAAAAAAACCCTCATTATTGAACATAATCCGGGGTTACTAAGAATCACCCAGTATCAGCACTCCGCCAGGCAAGTGGATTGCAAATCAGCGCCGAGTTCCTCCAGAAAGACAAATGACGATGTCTCATGACGACCCTGGGGGATGTATCTGCTTGACCCTTTACGATGTAGGAGCGTTACCTTGTGGGCTCATTACCGGGGTGCACTTCCTCTTAGGCAATGGGCCGGGTCAAGGGATAATCCTGCTCTGGAACTAAATACATCTCACAGAGCAGATCAAACTGAGGGGTGAATGAAGCATGTTCACATGTACTGGCGTCAGTATGATCCATCTTTTAGTGATATGAAGAGAAAAAGTGAAATATCCTAGAATTCCTGATATTCAATATTTGTCTATCTGAGGAACACTGATTCCTTGTATTTGTATTAAAACTGACAGTAAGCATCATTTTCAGAAATGGCACGTGGCAGCCAGTGTACATCATCATTGAGTATTAAATATTTAACAGCTGCACAGTTTATCCCCATTTTCAGCTGCATTAAGGCAGAAAGAGAGGGCTAAATTAAATCTTCAATGAGGTTATAAGTTGATAGGGAAATTCTCTTTGGAGATTGATGTTGTCAGTTGTGATAATGATAAAAGTTAAAACTATAACAGTTCGCTACCTTAATTAAGATATTGATCTTTCTCCCTTTCCTTACTAAACCAAAGAAGTTCTTAAAATAAGTAGAAATTAGATAAAACTTTTTATGTCTCAGGTGTCTGAGATTAAAATTCATAGTGAATTATATTGTGGGAAGATCCACTTTGCCTCACAAGTTAACTATTTGAAATTCAAGAAAAACAATATGAATCAACTTTTGTGTTATTTGTGTCATAATGTCTATATATGAATGTTTAGTATTCTCTGCGGTGTTTTCCCACTCTTGTTTTTCTTTTCACATCTCGTGGCTTTTTGACCTCTACTGTGTTTAGACACACAGTCTATGATGTTCATCTGAAAGTGAGTAAATTTGATTCAATTACAGTGACCCAGGGTGTGAACTTTAAAGCCCTCTCTCAGACTTACTATTTTCCCTGAACTCACGTTTAAAGAAAAAAAAAAAAAAAGATTGAAAACAGGGAGAAGTGGACTGGCATGTGGTTAGCTCTTCTGCTGCCACCCACTCAGCTCTACGTAGCTTATGGGTTTGACCTTAAGCTGTGTGGTGAACTTTCATCAAACAGGCAGACTGTAAAATCAATTTATACACTTCTTTATACAAGAACCACACAGCTTTTGCACTTAGGTTTTGTTTTGTTACGACTTGTGCAACTGACCTCAGTCCGTTGCTTCTCTGCACTCACATATACACAACTTTGAGGATGTCTGATACATTTGTGCCACCCTTTGTAAACACCTTGGTGTGCCCCCACACACACATGCTTGCTTCTAAAGCATAAAGCAGGATTTGCACATCCTCACTCATTACATCAACAACAAATCAATGTTTACAGTCGAAGTTTGGGAATCAGGATATTTAGCAAAACTTTGGGCAGCACCTTCTATTCTAGTTAAAACAGCTATAAACAAGTTTTTTTTTTTTTTTTTTTTTTTAAACTAAAGTGGCCACGCGTAGCGATGAACTCACACAGTGTATATGACTCTGCACCCCTTATAGTGTCTTTCAGCGTATTGTTTTGATTTTCAGGCCCACAGCCTTACACCAGGATCACACTGCCTGCGTTGCGTGAGCAGGGTCTGACCTGCCGTGGAGAAGCACGCGGCACTACTGTCAGCCCTGTCTCTCTACATAGAGTTTGCAGGCTAAATGGTTGAAAAATATGTTTGTATTTTCTCATGTCTGTGTCATATTCAGATTCAGCCTAGAAATAGACAACTATAGTGAAAGGTGTAAATGTAATGTTGCTGGTCTGATCTATTTTTTGCTGGGAGACGCGCGTCACACGTGAAAAACAGGCGGCATAACCATTTAAAGTGGGCACTGAAATGAAAACCAAGATGTTCTGCAGCGGCCACGCACGCGCCACACATCCGGTGTGTTCCCCGCCTCGCTGTTTTGGTTCACTCTCACCACTTTTATAGGATCGTGTCCAGCTGCTGCAGACAGCTAATTTCAGCAAGAAAGCTCTACAAACATTATAAATTTCCATTGAAGTTTATCACCCACTGCATTGCAATTAGCAGTTAAAATCTAAATGTTTTCAGATGCATCAAAAAGCCTCTATACTACACAGTGCAGTGCCTGCATCCATGTCAATTACTTATCCAAATGAAGAGTCTTGTCAATACCCTCCTGCTGTTTCTCTGTATTTAAATTCACCTCTCATTTTCTTTGCTGTGTTTTCTCTACAACTGGGATCAGCTCAATAACAGCCAGTACAAGAGGCTGAGTGAAATTTCCTATTTCTGTCGCCTGGAATGAAAAGTGTCTTCTGCCATCTGTCCTCCCCTGTTGTCGTATATACAAAACAATGTGGAGCAGTGAAAGTATAGGAATAGTATTTTTCTGATGTTCCAGTTGTGCGGCTACAAGAGTTTGACTCGGTAAATGAAACACTCGTCACTCTGGATTTATGGACCAGAGATGGTTTTGTCACAGTGTGTCAACAGCTCATTGCCGATGTAGCGTGCGAGACGACGGGAGAGGAAGATGCAGGAGGCTGAAATGTGCTTTGAGTTAATGGGGTACCTACTGTTCGCACAGCAAGGGAAAGTTGTGCTGCAAACAAGGAGGACACACGATTTTGGCTCGGAGGCTTGCTTTTGATGAAAGATTGTTTTCACTCCCTAGTTGGCAATTGGCTGGAAATGTGTTAATGAGAGACTCAACCTTTTCATCTTTGTGCTATAACCATTACCTGAAATGTCTGGTTATTAATCAGACAGAGGAAAGGAAGACATTAGAGTGATTAAAACCGTATAGCATGATTTTTAACAAGCATCCTGTCATCTTTTTGTTGCTAAAGTTGGGTGTTTATTAGTAACTCAATATTGACTGGAACCAACCAAGTTCCAAAAACAGGCTTTTAAAAATCATAAAGAAATTCCATTTATGTTTTTATTTTACCTTAATAGAGTTTTCAGAGTAACTGTGAAAACCTGTTGCTTTTCCACTTTCTGCTCAGATGCAATGAGAACTTGTGCTCCTCCGCAGGGAAAATGTCAAATATCCGTGCTGTCAGGAAGAGGCAACAGCTGAATAACTTGGTTGCCACGGTTACAGAGCTGGCCAAGCCGGGGTACACCATTGTGGATTTCTGCAGTGGAACGGTACGTGTACTCATCCATCAGTCCAGCTTTGTATGTAT
This sequence comes from Seriola aureovittata, assembly GCF_021018895.1. NCBI lineage: Eukaryota > Metazoa > Chordata > Actinopteri > Carangiformes > Carangidae > Seriola > Seriola aureovittata. The sequence goes on from NC_079366.1 coordinate 20,184,807, forward strand.
ATTTATCACCGCACCCGACCTCGGGGCGCATTAGGCTGCAGCTCCATTAGCAGCATTCTGAAAGGAACTAGTTTCTCATATTTTCCTTTCCTCTTGTTTTTGGCCGCACAGGCAGATTGGTAATTACACTCTTGAAAAAAGAGTGGAAGCACTACATGGCTAACAGGTCAATACTTGGTTGGAAAGGGCAACGCTAATCATAACTCTATTGATGTCCTCTTTGATGTGTGCTGTTTTCCTGTTGTGCATTTCTTTCATCATATCTTTCTTCTTTTTCTTGGTGCTGTCTCGCAGGGCCATGTAGGGATTGTTCTGGCTCACACTCTTCCAAGTTGCCAGGTAATGAATGGGTATTTGTGCAGATGTGTGTGTTCAACTTTTAAGACTAAAAGATGAATAGATTAACCAATAGATCAACTTATAATTGATAAAGTGATTAATTTTAGTCTTATAATATTATTGTGTTTGTGGTCTTTATAAAGTTTTGAATTATTCTAATATTATCTAAGAATAGGCCTCCTGTAATCTCAATTTAAAGTCTGTGTTTGTTTTTCATTCAGAGAACTTTTTTTTTCCTGTGTAAAACTTGTTGTTTTGATCATTGTTATATGTTGCCGCTCTTATTTTATTATTATTTATTATTATTAGAGAGAGAGAAAGAGAGAGAGAGAGAGAGAGAGAGAGAGAGAGAGGATGACATGCAGCGAATTGCTCATACCAGGTCACCTTATAAGTAGCAGCATAAGAGTGTTTTTTCTATCTTTATTCAAGGTCATCCTCATAGAGAACAAAGAAGAATCCTTGGTGAGGGCCCAGTGTCGCAGCGAAGAGCTCGGTCTGAAAAACATCGGCTTCATTCAGGCCAATCTGGATTACTTCACCGGACCTTTCCACATCGGGGTGAGCAGAGCAAGTGATGCTGTACACTGAAGTGTGCCTTTGCACCAGTTTTGTTTCCATCTTCTGTTTGATGATTCACAGATTCTGTGGACAATGTGGTAACCATTTCATGTGACTTGATTATTGAAGAATTTGCTAATTTGTGAATAACTGAAGCTGAGGTCCATGCAAAGTGAAATTAGTCTGATTGTAAAAGTAACTAAAATTAAATCAGATGTTTAAATGAATGGTAGTTTATCATAATAAAAAACTCATAGTTTGGTGATATTTGAAGCAGTTATTCAATTTCCTCTATCTTGATTTGATTTGCATTTTTGTAAAAACTATATAATAATCCAGTTTTCTAATTCCATGTGTTTTAAGCAGATCCAATTACTTTTTGATTAATTACCTGCTAACAGAGCAATTAAAAAATAAGGAAATGAAATTAGCAATATTATGGCAAACTGGCAAAAGCGTAGGAGGCAAAATGTATTTTTTGTACATGAAAATACAGAGAATCAGGCTGGTGTAGTCCCACTGCCATCTTATTGAGCTACATTGCAAAGAAAATGTGTTTTTATCAGCAATTCCAAGACATTAAGGCGTTAATTTATTTCACTGCATTAAAATTCTTTAGCAGCCCCCTCACCACAGTAATTATTCAGTTCCCTATACTATAATGTATCTAAAATCTTAGCATGGACTTTGAAAGCATTTGGCTCTCATGTCAGACTCTGTGAACTCTAATGGTGTGCATATACTTTTGACAGAGAGGTGCAACACGGCTTTTTGGTGTGGAAGTTAAAGTGTTAATAATAATAATTAAACCAATAAAGAAATGCCTCAGATTTCTGATGATGGATTGAAACTGAGAAGTAAACACCTATGATTAACACCACATAGGCAATGTGTCACTTCCTACTCTGCCGTGATCACAACTTTACTGCGAGGTGTCTGAACATTGTATTTTCAGTCTTAAAATATTTATATATTTCAGAGAAGCACAAGCACACATCACAGTGAGAGACATGTCATTCCTTCATCTTTTTCCAGAAACGGAAAATGCCAGCATGCAATTATTTTTCTCCGAGCAGCTAAGATGGCTTTTCATTTCCTGAAGTGGAGCTTTTAATCAGAACCCTTTTAGTGCTCTGTACTTCAGTCAAGCAGTGTATGTCACTGTCCCCTCTCCAATTACTGGAAACCCAAAAGGTGGTTTTAGCCCGTCAATGACGGACAAAGGTAATGTTGGGGTTAAAGAATCTCTTCAACTAGGAATATTAATAGCTCACTTGTCTTTGTTTGTTCTTATTTACTGTAAAAATGTTATGCTCTTATTAAAGGGTTAGCAGTCATCCTTGGAAAGGAAAGTATAATCTTTGGAAAGTGTTAGTAATAAAAGTAAAAATGGTTGCCAGCCATTTTCAAGTTTTATGCAGGCAACTTGGCCATGTCACCATTTTACTTCTTAATTCATCACACATTTTTTTCGTACCTACAGCTCTGCCAAGTCTGTGACTGCAGTTGTTCCTGTTTGTGTTTGTGAAGCTTAAAGATCGGCCTCGGTAAATGTGATTAATTCTGCACAGCTACCTGCGACAACAGAATAAATATTTTACTAGCTTTCAAGCCCTATGCCTAATTGGGCTAAAACAAACCGAAATTCAGCTCCAACTTGAAGTCGAAGCCCTCGCTGGTCCTATTTAAAAACACCCACCTTCGTCTAAAGAGCGCTTGATTCTCAAACAGATAATTACTGTCAATTTAGAGCAAATCGGTCCTTAACTGTGGTTGTCTATGGGCTGTTTGCATCTGGCTCTGCCACACAAAAACAAGTCTTTGAGATTAAAAAAAAAAAAAAATCCTCGAACCTTCCAGAGACTCTCTAAACTCCTGTTCACACACGTGCATCATTTTGCTTTACCTTAGAATCTATACTATCATCACTCTTGATGACTCGTTATTTATGTGTCTCAGGTCGGTGTCTTCAACCCAAACATGTCAGGGAGATCATCTTCCTGAAGTGTGTCATAGCCCAGTTTCAGAAAAGCCAGCTGTGTTAGTAACCTTACTTTAACTCTCTCTGGGACAAACCGGAATATATATGTACCTGCTGTAATTACAAGAAGCTATTGTTCCGGCGTGGTCACTCCACTGAGACCTGTTCCATTTGGCAAAGAACAAATAGCTCAGATTATTCTTCTATACAACATGTGGGTGTTTATGCACACACACAGGTTGTTTTTTTTTTTCAATTTTATTATTTCACATGATCATTAACATTTATTTTGGAAATCGGTGCTTATGTTTGTCCTTTCCTGCACCGCTTGAGATTTGGACTCCAGCATTTCTGCAGCCTCAGCTGTTGCTAAGCATCTTCCTGCATGACACAGATATTTCTACCTGAAGGAGCCACCCATCACACTGGTTTTAATCCTGTTATGTATTATACATGGTGCCATTTTTAGTCACAGTCATTTAATCAGGTTAATTAAGTTGAGGTGCCCCTATTCTTAGTCAGGGTCTGCTTTTCCTGTCTGTAGTGACCTGGCCCAGGTATTAGACTGGTGTCAGAACCATAAAGTGTGTTTCATTTTTATCTTTCCTCTCAATATTCAGCCAACAGACCTCGGAGGCAGCGAATGTGGTGGAGCTTGAAGTTGATTTGAATTTGATCGGATCCTGGTCCATTATTGGTTCTGCTTGAGGGTCTGAATGTTTGCAATTGATTCTTTCAGTTGCCTACCTTATGTTGTGTGAGGAAAGTTTTACTTTCTGAGGTTGCTTTAAGCCTTATGTAAAAATGTGTAGATCGATTCCAATAAGACTTTATGAGGAGTAATTGCAGTACAGATTTAACGAGTCCAGATTTTTTTTCTCGATTCTTATTTTTTTAAGCCTCAAGATTGATTCTGTTTATTTTGAGTAAAATGCAGCATTGCATCCACCATTGAAATGAAAACAATGCTTTGACTCCATGTAATCACATTTATTCCACACAAATACACATGCACATGCACAAATTTAGGCACAAATATTATAGATACAAAACAGGACAGCTCAATTGTTGAGATTCTGCTGACATAAGATTTTTGTAGATGATGCATGTTTTTCTTCTATTGTCAGGTAATATGAAGTTTCATATAACAAAATCAGCGCAACAAACATAAAGTTTTACTTTCAAAACCCCAACACAGTAAAGGAAAGCCGCCAAAGCTTTTAAAAACCGTTGCATCACGCTCCTCTGTAGCAGTGTGGGGCTCACAACCCAGTATGATGTTGATTGAGTAGCGTATTAGTAAGCTGTATTTCAGAAACGTGGTCTTTCTCAGGCCCACATAGGACACCAGAGGCATGTAATTACATGAATAAGAGTGAATAATGAAGCCTCATTATTTCTGTGATGTGATTATTGAGAGAGAAATACAGATTGGAACAGCTTTTCTGGTCCCCAAAAGACAAATTATAACAAAAAAACCCAGTTTTATAAAAGCCCTTAGTCCTTTGTTGGTTGCATATTAATTCATGATTTCATCTTCCAGTTAAATGTTTTGCTGAGGTAAAACTTAGCAGGCCATGTCAGAAATACTGTACTGTATGTCTGTACTGGTGCTTTAAATCAGCCTGGCATAAAATCTCATCTTCCATTATGCATTTTTATCTAGTAACACACAGAACATATTGGGCTGAGGCAATGCTCTATAAATACAGCTTAAAGCAGACATAAATATTCTCAATAAGGATGTTGTCTACATCAAGAATTGGAAATGCATAATTACTTATCACGACACATCAGAATGTGTTTTATTTTAGTTGTGTGCGTCTCTTTCGGTTGACTGGCTTTGTGTTTGTGTTAAATCAAGGCTAAAGGTTATAAAATGTAATTAGGCTTTGCCCCAGCATGACTAATGTACAACATTAAGTAGCTGGGTAAGAGTGATGGCGTTACTTTGTTAATTATTTTCGCCTTAGATGTGGGGGGATGTAACATCATGCAATCTTTGATAGAGACTCCTCCTCCTAATCAGCAGCCTGAAACATGCTGTTGAAGGAATATCAGACTTTCTCCCTGATGCCATGAATAAATGCAGGAGAGAAAATGAGGTGTCAAATCGATGCAAGGCCATGCAGGTAACTGATGCTAATTCCCCAATTTTCACTTTCTGGTTATTCTTTCATGTGCAGACTCTGCTCGTATAACTTCATATTTAAATAAATACACATGTTTCCCAAGAGGAATACATTTTTCTTTTGCTGATGAACATTGACAGACCAAACATATCAGAACATATTTCCATGTGGAGCTCTTCACTCTGATGAGAAAATTTATTTCCAAGTACATACTGTGAAATTGCACATTCTTGTGTAGTTGTTAACTGCAGGATTTCATCAACCGTGCAACTTTCAGGGAGAGCTTATTTACATCTGAGAAATGTAACCCCCCCACTCCCACCCCTGCCGTCCACACATTTCAGTGACTTTACGAGTGGGCTTGGCTGTGTTTATAGTGCCTACATCTTCCCTGATCTTTAGAGCTGCAGCCAATCTTGGCTTAGTCTTGTCCTAGTCTTGTCCTGACCGGCTCTGAACTTCTGCTCTGTGGCACTGCTGTCAAGGCAACATGCAGTGGATTCAGACTCGCGGACGCCAAGATGACACGTTCTTGGAAGAGGAGAATGGAATGGTTGAGGTGGCTGCTTGAGTTGGATGGGGTTACTTTCAGTGGGACCGGGTAGCTATTGTCACATCAGACAGTTGATAATGAATTTTATTTGGACCATTAACAGACAATCTATTTAGCTAATGTACGCTTGAGAGGAAATCATCTATCTTACCACCGCAAACTTATTGCCTTTGAAGACTCAATTTTTTTTGCAGATGGACTTTGGGAGAGAGATGACTGGAATACACACAGCCTATAATATTGGGTCTTTTAGTTCCTTTCTGCCATCCAGTATAAAGGCACATCATTACTAATGCATAGCTTGGTGTTCATCACCACAGTTTACCCACTCAATGGGAATTCGTGCCTCCGCTCCCAAAGCACTAATACATTTTGTTTGCTCTAACTACCCGAGTCTGCACCTTTGAGAGCATAAATGTATTTAATAGCAGCCGCCATTATGAAGTAATCAATGAGACTGAGTGCATATTCTCTAGTGCTCTGAGTTTTTGGTCTCTGTCGGACAAAGAAGGTTTTCAAGTGAAAGTAAGTCATTTTTTTCTTTGTCTGTCTCTCATCAGGTGGCCCTCCATGCGTGCGGCGTTGCAACAGACATGGTGATGGAGCATTGCATCCAGGCCGGAGCCTCCTTTGTCATCAGTCCCTGTTGCTACGGCTTCATCCAGAACGCCGTCAAGTTCACCTTCCCCAAGAGGTTTGTACCTGCCACAGCCGCACCTCCGTCCAGCGTCAACTCTAGGTTTCTGCCTTTTAAAATAACGTTTTTGACCTTGTTGTTTTTCTAGTTAGATCTCTGCTTGTATCAGCGCGTCTCCCCCCTTCTGCCAATCTCGCCTGGTGATTTTTCAGTTTCTCTTTAGCACTCTCAGTTGCTCTCAGTCATTTTCACACTTTCTCTCACTCTCTATCTCTCACACATAGACATAATCTGTATCTCTTGTCACCGCTTTTTGTTCACCTCCTGTCTCTTATCATCACCACTGACAGTATGAGGCAGCAGTGTCGCATCGCCTCCACCTTTTTTAATCTCAGCCCTGTTCTATCAGCAGCACAGAATAAGGCTCTCTATGTAGAGGCTGTCATGGATATTACAGAGTGACAGGAGAATCCAGTTGAAGGTACAGACAGGAAATTCAACTCTTACTGGCATTCCACTATCACACATAGTATAAAAGAGAATTAACCTCTAAAATATGACACTGTTTGAATAGGGAGAGGAGGAACAAACAACAGCAGAGAAAGAAAAGTGCAAAGAGAGGCTGTACTTTAATGGTGTTGATCCTGTTGCTATAGCAGCACTCTGTTGACTAATTGTACAGTAAAGGCTTAGGAACCATAACAAGGTAGTATGTCGCTAAAACAACTTTGGGATACTGAAAACTATGAAACAAAGCTGTTGTGTAGTATTGCTGTTGTAGCAACCAAGAGACTGTGATCAGTAGTGAGTTAAGGTTGAGATACATGTTGTGATTGATGGGCTGATTATAGCTAAGGCTTTTGGCATTAAGACTGATTGGACCAGCCTGCGCCACCTGTTTTCCAGTTTGGGTCTTTTGGGTGGTGACATATCAAGGTTTCTACCAATTTAATTTCTTTCTACCCACTGTTTTTCTCTATGGTTGTTTTAACCATGACATAGTACAAGAACATTTGCTTTTGAAACTGCAAAAATGGCAAGCAAACAGCAAATTAGTGCTATGTGCCAGAGTGAAAATTATTTTTACAATTTAGTTATCAGTTTTCAGTGCAGAGTCCCAAATCAGCTAAAGTTGAGCCACCTCTGGCTTTCTCTGCTTAGTCATTTTCCTCATCTCTCCATCCAATATTCCATTAAAATGTAGCATTTTTAATTTGCTTTTTTTTATGTCAGTTTTTGTTTTTGGGAACAGAAACAGACAGTGTCTCTATGTTTAATCAGTCATTCAATAAATGCTTCTCTCTGTCATAGCTGAAACATATTTGAGGGATTTTGTAGGTTTCAATCAACTTCAAAGTACCCAGTGTATTTTTTGACAGTAGCAGCAGCAGAATCTTCCGGTAGAACATTGCCGCAGCATACGACAATGAGTATCAGCAGTGGTATGGCGATAGGGAATTGTCATAAGTGAGTGGGAGCTGGTATGTGTCATCAGTATATAGAAGGAGATGCCATTTCTCCTGATGACATCACTGAGGTGTAATATATATATATATATAGATTAAAAAGAAGTGGCCCTAAAATCAATCCTTGAGGAACCCTTGCATGTTATTTTGGTGTTTTGGAGATGTTTTTATTGATTTCAAAAAGGAACTCTCTGCCAGAGAGATAAGAGAAAAATAAGTTAAAAACAGCTCCTGATAGCTCAATGTGTGGGTCATAAATTGTTTTAAAGCATCATGTTCATTACAGTTACATGCGTACAGAGTGTTCCAAGCATCTTGGAGAGCTTGTCTCTGAAGATATTTCTTTATGACTGTGTGTTTGCAGTTGTTGTCTCATTCAGCATTATGAATTTGGGACCAATCAGGCTGATGAATCTAAATATCTAAGGTACCTAAGACTCTTACACAGCACTGTGTAATGGAATTATACTGTATTAAAAGTTAGAGCTTCACTTGTCAAGACCAGAGTGCAATGACCCATGGAAAGATGAAAGTGCTTTTTCACGCCACACTCATCAACACCCAGAAAACACAAGCCAGAGGAGATTTCTGAACAGAGAGTTGCACACCACCTGCGCTATCTGCCAGTGAAACAGAAATTAAAAGCCATTCATAAGCCGCACACAGCATCGGCATGTTATAATTAGCAGTGGCATATGTCAATTGGAGTGGGTGTGTGTCAGTGAGACATTGTATATGACGGTCAAAATGAGTGACAATGTTTAGAAGTGCCATAAGCCAGCGGCATTGCACAAATCGACACATGCTACAAGAACAACAGTGGGACATCATCAGCTGCTTCTTTGCTGCCGTCAGTTTAACAGATGTTTCTGTTCATTTCACCACAACTTTTAACCAAGCATGAAGTGTATATATTGCTGCTATAGTTTCCAGGTCTTTAATATACTTACACACTGATGTAAATTGGTTAAATTGTTGACCGTTACTTTCTGTCAGGTGGCCTGATATGTGATTATTAGAGACCCCTTCCTACAAATAAAGAATGAATATTTTCTGTCTCCATGGCACAACTGACCCTAAAATTGTGCCTCGGGGAAAACCCTTGGTGTACAGTATAAATATTTAGGAGTTTTTACATACTTAGTTTCTGCTTTTCTCACTTTTGCTAACTTGACACTTCACCCTTCCTGACTCCTCATAAAAAATTTAAGAACGGCGAAAAAAGACTTTGCAGCTGCAACGGACAACAAGAAGCCGTGTTTCTGCAGGGCAGTATATGAGAGGGGCCTACGCACCTGACTGTGTCAATCTTCATCTTTGCTACTTTTAGTGTTTCAACCCTCAGGTCATGTTCCAGGTACTCATGTGAAAATTCTGCAGGTGTAGACATTCCAGGCAGTTCACAGGTTTTTATGAGCTGTGAAACTAAACTGCTCATTTCATTAAGTAAGGCCCTAACAGTTCAGGTTAATCTTTAGACTTCTCTCCATGTGACCTGGCTGGCCCCCGACCCCTGACCCTCCTCGTGTTGATTTTTAATTCGCTTCAACAATGATCTGACTACATTTAACCATCACAAACAAACTGAATGTGCTCCCATGTAACAGAGAAAAGCCTTGTTTTTATAAAAGGCCAGAGAGACAGTCAGAGATCGTGCTTCTTGTACATGTGGTTATATATGTTTGTTTGGAAAGTGATTGCCCCTAAAAATAAAACCCCCCAAGTAAACATATGATATACAAGTGTAATAAATAGATTTTACCTCTATGTCATAGTCACTGCACTTTTAACATCAAAATGTCTACTGTTTTTTTTCTGTTTTTTTTACAGCAAAAGGTTCCAAGAAACTCTGACTTATAAGGTATGTTATTAAATCCCTCTGTTGCATTTATTATTCATTTGCACTGAAGCAAAATATCTAGTATAAAATACTGAATTACAGCAACTCGGTTTTGAAAAAGATTGTGTTTAAGATTCAGTTCACTATATTCATGCCGAAAGACGCCTTTGTTGGTCATGACTTAGTTTCAAACATCATATTCATAAGGGGTCGTTCGTACTATGTTATGACACAGTGAGGCAGCTTTTTCTTCTCTCATTGCGTCTTAGTTGAGATGCTGCCGCTTTAACAGAAGCATTATTGAATCAGAGGCATTTAGTTTAAAAGTTATAATTCCACATGTCTGGAGTGCAATGACCCGGTGAAAGTGCTCACTCATACCGCAACTGTCAACACCCAGCAAACACAGCAACCAGACAAGATTCAGACAAACGTTCAGACAACTGAGGAACAAACTGACAAGCAGACACACACCTGGACTGGGCTGCCCCAGCTATTTGTAAATCTATCACTAAATCCTTTCTAAATTCTTAGTAACTACTAGTGTCAAACTGGTTGTTTGCTAAACTGTGTTGCACCATTACAACTTGGGATAACAGTCTTAGATTGTAAAGAGTAACATGTAAATGCGTAAAAGCTACTTAGGACTTAATCTACACTTAAAATGTAAATAAACTAATTAAGACTCATTTTGTAATTTGGATAAAAAGTATTTGACATGAACTTGTTCTTCTTGGTGTGGGTACGTTTTTCTCCGCTTGCTTCTGTGATATTGCTTTCTTTGCTTTTTCTTTCAAATTTCTTTTATTTCTTTTATGGGACAGTAAAATAAAATTAATTACATCTCTGGGCTCATCAATGTCTTGGGAACAAAGATTCCCCATGGCAGTTACAAGAAGGAGGCTCACACCCTCCAGGCTTCAATCCCTTATCGCTCAGCACAGACACGGCACTGTGCTCTGGGAATGCCCATCCCATGATGATGTATAGGACCTGTCAGTGCTCCTGGGGGAGAATCTGTGCAAGAGTTGCTGCAGGTCCTAGCCATAGCAACCTCAGGAGTTGACGTGTCACAACATCAGACCACCCCTTAACTGCTTTTCCCTTGTGCACTAGAAGAAACACATTCTTACACACAGGGCTTGAGACCCGCAGAGGATTGCCTATTATTTACAAGACACTGGGCAATTGTATTGTTCTGTGATACTGGGTTGCAATTTTTCTACTGTTTGTCCAAAGGCCCAGTGAGGAAAAGAAATCACAATTGCCATAGTTTCTGTTTGGAAATAAGAGGCTAAACATGTCGCTTCACAGCAGGATAAATCTATGTTCTATTTAAACCAGCACAAACATTATCGGCCATTTTAAACCTGAGCTCTAAATCCCCCCCCCGCCCCTTTGATTTTGCTTTCAACAGCCACGTTTGGTATTTGCCATTCATTTGGGCTCAGTATACAGAACTCCACTGTTTCCCATGTCTCTTCTCTTCAGCTGGTACTTGGAGACATAAAAGCTGCATTGCGATGTTTTATTTCCTTCCTGAGCTACAGTAGTTAAACAGAATGACAGCACATGGACAAATGGCTGTATCACTGGAATAAAGGGCAAATGGTGTAAGATATTGGTGCTCAGCTCTAACTTTAAGCACCTGCTCTGTGACCTTGCATTCGGCGTCGAACCCCGCGGAGGGAGGAATAGAATGAATTAAAGTAGAAGCGGGTTAGAGATGACTAACCTTGTTGAACCAGAGCGAGGTAAAAACTGGACAGTGCATAGAAATAAATGACTGGGGTTCATCTAACCTTTGTGGAGAGTTTATATGGATGAGTTTGTGAAAAGAGTCTCAGAATCATATGCTGTCGTTCACATAAAACTTACCTTGTTTGAATGGGTTTTTTTTCATCTGGTCAATTTATCTAACAATCTGTAAACTGGTCTACTATTGATGCAAACAATGCAGAGAACTCAATCCAGTCCATCAGTGTTAATCAGTCCAGTGACAGCAACACACAAAGAGACAACACACTGAAAAAGATTATATATCTTCATTCTGTCACGCTCACAGTGACTATGCTAACGTTCCCATGTTATAGTAGGTAATCTTTACCACGATCGCCTTCTTAGTTTCGCTTGTTAGCATGCTAATGTTTGCTAATTTGCTTGAACACTGTTTGGTTTGAGTCCCTACCTAGAATCCTCATTCAGATCAGATGCGAACTATTCCCTGCCTCTCAGCCTAAGTGCATGCTGGGATAGGCTTAACCCAGCAGGCTTAAGCCAATAGATAGAACTAATTAATGCACGCTTGCATGTGTATCTGCATGCATGATAGCGATATGTCTCATTTTAAAAACCAATCTTTGTGGAAATCTTTAATATCTCCAGTCGTGCAGGACCAAAACTTGTTAGCGCTAGCATGAAGTTCACCTGTAATAAACTCTTTGTGCACATATTGTCTGTCCTTATTTCAGGAACACATGATCCTCTGCCGCTTTGCAGACCAAACTGCCGTCCAGCTCCCTCCTGAGAGGCGACTCATAGGTACTGCTTTCAATCTTCTCCTTCTACCTGAACATTCACCCACTGTTACTTTTATTTATCTAAATATAGACAATAGAAATGGGATTGTCGTTTGGCTGTTGTTATGAAATTTTGGAATTTTTACAGTAAATATATTTTTTAATGCAAAAATTTGTTGTTTAAATTCACATCAAACAACAAATTTATCAGTGACTTTTTTTTTTTTACAGAATTACTCCTGAAATTCGTGACCCTGCCAGCTCAGAATGACACTGCCAGTTTGATATCTGTTTATCACATAGTCCAGTGTGACGTACACCAGCATCACATATTGACATGTGATGTGTGTTTTGCTGTTTTGATCACACCTAAGCAGCTAGCTCAGTACATGTTGATGTCTTGTTTTCTGAGATTTTTACACTGTGACCTAACCCCACTTCTCTACATTTTTTTTTCAAAGAGGTCTAGACTTTTGAGTGTGAAAAATGTTAATGTGGGGATTTCTACAGTGTGACAAAGCAGCTGCAGAGAACAGCTGCCAGATCAGTTTTGTCATATTCAGAGGAAAGTGTTTTGCCAGAGTGAAACCTCCAGGCCTCTGCGAAAGCTTCACTGTGCACTGTTTCATTATTGTTGAGGACTCTCTTCACCCTGATAGCTCTCGAGCCTATCAAAGCCTCCCTCTGAATCTAAGGAGGCTCCCCATTGCCTCGTCACTCTGAAGCCCTTTCATATGTACCCGACATCACCTGTCACAGCGGTTTCTGCTCTGTATCAGTTAACAGGGCTCAACCTCTCCTACTAACATTTTCTAACCATGTTTGATCTCATCTCTCTCTAGAGGCTGTCTGTGTGACTGTGACCGGCAGCGTGGCAGACCAAAAGCTTTTACATTTACTGTGTCTGCCACCTGCTACCGAACTGCTAAACTGCAAAATACATTTGAAGTGTGTGTGTGTAAAGGAAATCCTAAGAGAAAACCGTGCTAATCAGTGTGAAGCTGTTGATGAATCAGTGCTTTCTGTGGAACACTGATACATATGAATACTAGGAACATATAGGAAGTGGACAAATTAACAAGAACACCTTACAATATTCCAATCAATACACTACCAATGCAATACATGCTGCTGAATTAGAGCCTGACTCATACGTTGATCAGCTGATATTGGCTTAGTTTTATCAACATAAGCAGCATACACAGATGGGTGAATACAATTTTTAAAAATGAGCCTGCCAACACAAGCTGCCAAATTAGCTTCAGTGCTCCTTCATATACATTCCTCCAAATCTGTAAATATGCTGGAGACAAAGTCTCCCAGAGGTGTTCGGTTGTGTTAAATCTCATGTCTGTGAAGGCAATACCAAATGATTTACATCATTCTCATACTCGTTCAGTGAACCCTGATGGCCTGTCGATGGGGACATTGACTTCCTAACATCACAATAGCAATGTTTCATCAACGGAAAAAGTCACACAAATCTTTTCCTCTTGTCATTTTGAGCCAAAGTCGAGGTGAACTGGGCCTGACCTGCATTTTAAACAAAGCCTGGTGGGATGTTCATGTTAAGTTGAATCCCACCGGACACATGTATGGCAGCATCTGCAAACCTAGCAAATGTTTTGTTGTATATTTTGTCTGTAACAAAATGTCACTTTCACCATAGTTCATAGTAACAGTAAACAATGATGTTTACTTTTCAAAGTGTCAAATCTCCTGCTAAATAATAGCGAAATTTGAGCAACACAAAAATGTTTGTGTACATTATGTGAACATAACATCTGTACAAAAATTTCAAAACTAGATAGAGCTGAAATAATTAGTGGATTAACTGATCAACAGAAAATTAATTGGCATCTTAATTTTGTTAATCTCTTGATCTTGGTTCTCTATCACTATAAATCCAGTATCTTTTGCTTTCAACAGGGTCGTACAACACAAGACATTTAAAGACGTCACCTTGCACTCTAGAAAACCTCAATGGGCTGTTTTTGTTATTCTGATATTTCATAGACAAAATAATAAAATAATCTGCAGGTTAATCAATGATAAAAATAATAGTTAGTCACAGCTCTAAAAAGCGATTTGCTTTATTCATACTTACCAATATCACATCGGCCTAAAAACATCCAAAATCAGTCAGGCTCCAGTATTGGATTGTGATTGGATTGTTGCTGTACTTTTTTAATAATAATAATTTTTATTATTATATTATTATTATTAATTTTTTTTGTTATTTTATCTCTCATTTAAGTATAAAACAGAAAAAAAGTTATTTTTTAAGTGTCTGACACTGGGATCTTTTATTCTTGTGTGATTAACAGCTACATTTTTTCTTTTTTGACTACTACAGGTAAACAGTGTATGGGCCTGGTAGACTTGGACCGGTCGTGGGCAGCTGAGACTCAGGGGTACTTGGTGCGGGTGATGACTATGGAGCCTGAAAGCTGCTCACCAAAAAACAACATGCTGGTGGGAAGGCCGCCGAAGAAAATTGGACTGGAAACCAGTGCTAGTCAACTGGAAGCACTGGTGTATAATTAGGACTGGAAGCACCGGTGTGCAGCAGAGCATCTTCAGTATGGTCGGGGTTTGATAAAGTGCCCAGTCTCTGTGGCTCTAGGCTTGTGTCATGACGTCTCAACTATTTTGTATCCACCCTCAGCATTTTCTTTTTATTTATTTCCTTTGAGCCCTTTTGTAAGAAATGGCCTCGGAAAATAAAAAAAAAAGATATGTCTGCTTATCATTTCTGTAGCTAAGGTCATCTTCTAAAATTTCTTTCAGCCTTAAGGTTCAAGTGCCGTTGATTTTTGTCTCGATAAACACTTGGAAGAGTGCTCTCTGACAACTACCCCTCTTCTTACTTACATATGCTCAATTATTAGGTGCTAGGTTATAGCAGGAGAGCTCAAGCCTCTCACCAACTGCTATGTTATGTTTGTGATTTTGCTTAAACTGTGCGATCAAGCTGTCAGTGTAAACAGTAGCAGCAGGAATTACACACCCACATTGCGAATTAAGTACACCATGCATCCACATGCTGTTTTTGCGAATAGTCTGTGTACGGCCTTCTGTGAAAGAGCTCAGCAGTCAGCTCCCTCTGTTGCCAGGTATTAACAGAAGAAGGGGGAAATTCAGAGCTTGAAACTCATCTGCAGTTAGATGAGATTGGGAATTATCATTATCTACCGTTTCTCTGTGTGTTTAGGGGGGGGGGGCATGGAGAGAGAGAGAAACTGGATTTAATCTCATCACATCAGGTAAAATACAGCATTTGTCAAGGTTCTACAGAGAAACTTATTATTCCTCATAAAGAATAGATGTGAATATGGTATGCATCCCGTAATATGTTCAGCACCAATGAATATTTTATAACGCTGGTGAAAAGGTCAGTGTGCTTGATTAGATGCTCAGGGCCTGGTAGCTAAAAATCACACAATGCGCTCCCTATTTCCAATCCTGTACACTGTAGACACCACCACAGCCCCTTAAGCTTTCATCCTCGCAGGTGAAACTGGTCATCTGTTTCTCTGAAAAATCCTGTGCTGTCACCTTTGACAGTGCGCTGCAGCTGCTTGAGAAATCTGAGGAAGTTGCCGGAGAGCCAGTTTTCCTGCTCGCTCTGAAGGGATAGACGAGAGAGAGGGAAAAAAAAAGGGGGGGCGGGCTTCTCCAGCGCCGAGCTCATCTGAATTCAGTCAGCAGAGTCAATCTATCCCGAGGTGAATGGCCACATACACAGCTCCTTCCAAGGACTGGAATAATTTCAAAAGGAGACGTCTGACTCCCTGTTCATGCTTGTGGCTCCACACAAGTGCGCATTACAGAAACGCATATAGGCATAAAGGAGGGGAGAGAGAGTAGGTGGCACTACTTAATGCTTGCATGAGAGAGGAGAATATTGAGGTGTGAAGTGGCTCGATTAAACCCAAACACCCGGGGCTAGAAGGTGACTTGACAAGATTCATTGTTTAAACAAAATGAGGGAGAAATCTGGGCCTTTTATTTCCAAGTAAACGCTCCTTTACTAATGAAGCCTTAACAGAATGGAGTCAGCGATACACTGAGCTGGATGCATTTTTTTATTGTGTAATTAACTGATTGGCCTCAAATGTTAGCAACATGTGAGCTGAACCTGACACAATTCACGTATATGCTGATTATCAGTGTTAAAATAATCGCGGCTGGGCACTTACACCCAGAATCTTTTTCTCCTAACCTCAGTGGATACTCAAGAGTTTCTCCCTTCGCCAGTCGTGGGGGTTTTCAAACGCAGCTCTGAACTCAACAGTCTGTTGCAGCAGAAAACCTCCGCCAGGAAATAATGGAGCTTTCACTGTTTTATTAACTTCAGTTATTACTCGGTTTACTCAGTTTTCCATGTCATTACGCTGCCACTGTTTATGGCCGTTTGTCTGCAGTAGCTCTTCGCTGTATATTTGGGGTCTCTCCCTGCTCACATGAATTTTTCCCTTTTAGACAATCAGGGACCTTGCTCATGTGTTCTGGGTTACTAGAAGGAGCACTGATACAAAGTCAAAGACGAGATGAAATGGCTCTGTGCTGCTCTTTTGTAATTCCCATTTAACACGCGTCATCATCAATAAAATGTGTTTCATTTGACTTGTATATTTTCTGCAAATGACAAATATGGAGCATAATTACAGGAGCCCAGAATAACAACAATTATTATGCACGCATTCCTCTTCGGTTGCCTACAGCAGGTCCTAGCTGCTGCTGTTTTGCGCACCCTAATAATGTTGTAATCTGTTTCCTGATGCTCCTCATCCTCCTTGTCACATCAGAAGTCACCTTCACATAACCCCAGTTTAGGATTCCCCTGTTTATATTCTATTTTTTGCATTTATGTTCTACTTCTGTCTGCTGTAGAGATGTCTGTTTAGTTCAAAATGTAACGACCTAATTTCCCCAGGGGGATCATTAAAGGGTGAGTACATCTTTCCTCTTTTCCATTTACCCTTGACAGTCGACAGCATGTTTTGTGGATTCTCCAGAGTAACTTGGATTAATTTCTGGGCAGACATGTTGATGTTGAGTTTTTTCAACACTCTGATCACCACAACTAAATTTTGAAATATTTTATTAAGTCCCCTTTTTCTTTTATTTGGCACTATTATAGGTGAAATCATGTATCCCAGATTCAGATTGCATTCACTAACCTTCCAATGACATTACTCAAATAAATTTCAAGTGTAACTTAAAGAGTCTTTAAGCTGAATGACTTTGTCTACATGAAAGCATTCTATTCAACACAGAGGTAGAGTAATGAATGACTAATGAATTAATATTTATGGTTTAAGGAATTTCCTTTTGAAATCAACAACGTCAACTAAATCCTAACAAAAACTATTTAGTTTCAGGGAGTGACATTCTCCAAACTTCAACTGAAGAAAAAAAGTGAGACAAATGTATTTTCGTGTTTTGGGTGAAGTGACCCTTTAAAGTTTCATGTTATCTGTCTTAGCTTTCAACAACACGCGAGTATGGTTGGTAATGAGGCATGATATAACCCATAATTCATTTTTTAAATGCAATAAATCATCATGGAATCACTTTCTTACATTTCAGTCGAGAAAATAATGTGATTAATAGTGTAATTATACACAAGCGACATTTCTCCGATCACGTGCCCGACGTCAAACCTCTGGTGCCACCGCATAGATTCATCAGATCGGTGACGGGGCGTAACAAGGCGAACGGTGCCATGTATCAACAAATGACTGTGAACAACCAACAGTGGTCACGTCAAACCTTCATCTAATTCATCTCCTGCTTCTTCGCCGACAATGATGGTGTGCGGTTACCTGTTACCTGATTTCCCCACTGTTTCCTTTCTTTCCACTGAGTCCTGAGTGGAAAATGACTCTGACTGACTTCCGACTTCCTCGGCCTTTATGATTCTGCCAACAGACAGGAAGTTCAATTCACCTGCCTTTGAATATGAAATGCTGCTTACGAGTCAGACAGGAAATAATCAGACATAAACTCTTTGCTGAGAATTGAGAATGGGCCCAACAAAGAGCGCATCAAATTTTCAGGAGGGGTTTGTTGTGCTAAGATTGATGGGAAAAATTCAAAAGCAGCTGAATGCTCCTCTTTTTTTTATATATATATATATATATATATATAATAATGCATCAGACAAAATATATATGATAATGCGTCAGACAAAATAGCTCACACAAAGACAGGAGACAGGCTCGCTCTTATGCTGAAATCGTTATGTCAAGAAACATTTGCCATCGGCTGTGATTGAACTTGTGTTTTTATTTACAATAATTACACAGCTCCAAAGTTTTTCTTTTTTTTATTAAAAGGCTCCTCAAACATTGTCAAACCGCTGATTTAGTATGTTTGATGCTTATGTTTTGGTCCTCTCCACATCCAGCCCTTAGTGTTTTTCACTGCGTAAGGAGCAGCATCTACCTGGGTGGGCGATGCACCTGCGTGCCTCAGCAGGCTGTGCAATTAATTAAGGCATTTCCTAAGCATGTGGCGTAGAGTTACATCGCTTCCTCGGGGCTGAACAGGCCGTGACGTTACATACAAAAAAAAAAAAAAATGTCCCACAAGTCGACTTCTGCTTATTGTAAAGAAGCGTGGCAGGGTCTGACTGCAGTGGGTGTTGTTGGTTGGAGAGAGACCGCTGACTGAACTTGTGAGGAGAGGAGAGAGGGAGCTATGCGCTCTCTTCCCGGCAGAGTGCGTCCCGCTCCACACGCTCGCTCTCTCTCGCACTCGCAGTTCTCTCTCTCTCTCTCCCTTGCTCTCTCTCTTTCTCATACTCACACACACACACACACACACACACACACACACACACATACACACACACACACACATCGGGGTCACTCTACTTCCCAGGCAGCGGACTGGTTTGTCTCCCGCACCTCCTGAACACAGCACATGAGCAGTCTGAGGGACGTCAGCAGACCTTCTCCTACCTGTGCACCTTCAGCGTGCGTCAAAGGAACTCCGCTCTTTCTTTGTCTATTTGTTTGATCCGCGCTTCTCTGCCAGCTGCTTTTGGATTACGGAGAAGAACAAGCGGCGTGGGCGCGTAACTCTCGAAGCCATGGAATTATGGATAAAGTTGATGTTGCTGTACAGCTGCTGCTTTGGAGCAAGTGCAGACTTTGACGGCAGGTAATGGCACATGGTTCATTGTCTGCTGCTTTCGTAAAATAACATTGATTTTGATTTAGAGTCAGCTACAATTAGATCATCACAGTTCAACCAGCGATGGATTTTATGATATTTATGTTGGATGTTAAAGGTTAATGTTCAAAGGCAGCAGTTTTGCAGGAGTGGTTGTAAACTAAAGGATTATTTTAAGATCTCTAAACTGTGCAGCTCAATTTAGATCCAACTTAAAACATGTTGCCCCTGTGGAATTATGTGCGCTAAAATGACGAGTGATTTATGCTCTGATTATATCTTCGTCACTCTATTATCCCAACTTTTATTCCGATGACAACAGTAGGCTAATAGCCCAAGTGCATCTAAAGCATTGCGCCTCAGCGCACACGTTGGAGGCAGCGTTTTACTTTGCATGTGCAAAAATCACACCGAGCGGTTCTAGTCTGGTGCAGATATCAGAGTGATTATAAAGTGATGTGACAGCACGTTGCCCGGTGGCTCATGTTCAAACACGAATCCGATGAAGTATGTGAAGACAGAGGTGTGGAGACGTGCCAGACCCCAAAGAATGCATGTGTCCGAGATTCCCATCTGCCTATAGGTGCATCTGAGTCTAACATGATGGATGATGGGGGCTTTTTTTTTCTTCTTTTTTTTTTTACAACCATGCATAATAAAACCAAGTTGTAATTTAAGTTCCCCCCTTGGCCCATTGCTTTGACACAAATATTTTACTAAACATCTTTCCAACCTGTTTGGGATAAAGCAATTGTATCAGTCATGATCATTGACATATTGGCAGAATGCTCATTTGTTTGTTTTCGACTGGGACTATTTGTTAAGAGGACTTCGAGACTTAACAAAGTAAAATCGAAACTATGCTCCATCTCTTATTGTGTGTCATATTGGGGTGGATTTCTAGAGCTTAGAGTAAAATTGGACTGAAGTCCACCCAAACAGTGAGAGACTTTCACAAACAGAGTCCTACTGCCAAATTCCCTACATCTCCAACAGAGAATGCAGCCAAGTATTGTGCTTTCTTTTTCCTCATGTATCTCTGTCAGACAGGCTGAGCCTCAGCAGCCGAATCCTCTCTCATGTTCGGCGTTCTTCAAATGAATGAAAAACTTTGAAGATTATGGAAGTAATTGTTATTGAAATGGTGTGCATGGATTTCAAAAAGCCCTCTCAGACTGACTGCATTTCCACCTGCTTGTTGATGGATTTTGACATCTGTAGGAACAGGCCTATCGCCTGTTCTCCTCCTCAGCTCTTTCACTTCAGTTTTCTGCTTTTTTGAATTTTTTTTGTTGTTTTTTTGTTTAAAGAAGCGATTTGGATATCAAAGGTTTCAGTAAGGAGTAAACATGTCTGTGTGAGAGCGAGAATGATGGATAGGGCAAAGAATAATACGGAAAATTGGAGTTTAGCATTTGCCAGTGCCTGTTTTTGTTGTTAAGGACACTTTTTTTTTCTCCATCACCACAGCTAATGTTTGTGTGACAGGCCGTGTAGGGCGTTAACTTTTATTTCACACATTGCCTTTGTGTAATGATCATTTTCTTTAACGTAGCAGCAGCATATTGTACATTATTAACATCTCTGCTGATGGAGTGGCTTGTCACCATGGCCATAATTTGTGAATTTTTATGGGTATAAACTTGCCCGGGCCTGACTCTCCGCTCGAATATTAATTCATTGAGAGAATATCCCCTGAGACCAAGCACAAGCAAAAAAGTCATTTATTACCTAGTCTCCCTCACTTATTGCCTTTTAGAGAGCGCTCCTAACAGGCTTATCCATCTAGCCCTGAAGGGTCCTTCACGGGCATCATTGGCAAGATCATTTTGTTCTCCCATAGCTTCAGATAAAATGCTGTACCTGTGCATTGCACTGTTGTGTTGTTGTTGTTGTTGTTGCCACTTTTTATTCCAACCAAGGACCCAAGGACGGCCAGTTTCTGGTCATATAGCACAGAAGACTCTGGCAAAACCTATAGTAGAGGATATGTTTCCCTAGTGATGTCACTAAATTGCTAAGCCAAGCAGCGCATACCAGACCTCCTCAGTAATAATCCAAAGTCGTGGACTGCTGCCAGGATATGTTGGCATTGTAATGTCAGACCCACATTTGGGCTTTTAGGGTTTGAGAAAAAGTGCGAAAACACTGTCAAAGTCTCATTTAATGGAAAACAGGCAGTATGAATTAAAAGATAATACATTTATAGTTTACTCAGTGTTCAGTATCTGGCATAGTGCATGTCAGTGTTGTAGTGAAGAGTGTATCAGCGTCTCTATTACGAGTCATAGAGAAGATTTAAAGTGTAACCCTGACAAATGTTTTCTGCCAGTGGACAATGAGTAGAGTCAGACTCCACTGACCGACAGGTTCAGTGTTGTCTCGCCTATTGAGAAACATGCATTCACAAGTAGCGGACCTCACGATATAAGACACATCAACTGTAATAAACTGCCAGGTTCCAATGAAAAATGCAGCATAACTAAGCTACCTGCTCTTCCTGTAATTTTTTCTGTCATTTCCACTGAGCACACAGGACACTGAGGGAGTAGCGCAGGTGGAAATCTGAACAGAAACTCCATGCTGCATTGAAATTAGTGCTGCATGGACCATCGAACATATGCAGCCTACAACCACTTACTTCCAGGAAAAGCCTTAAGTCATGTTGAATGAAGTACGTACTGTATGTGAAATTCAAGCACACAGGCAACATGAAAAGCAATATCCTTTGTTCAAAGAAAGAGAGAGAATAACAAAACTTGCAGCGAGGTCTGGTCCTATTGTTGCTTGTTGGCTGTCGAGACTACTGCACAATGTGTGTGAGCAGACACTTGTATATTGTAATGCAATTTAACAGTTCTGTAAAACTTCCTCACAATCCGATATTAATTGCTGTTAATACCGTGTCACAGTTAATTCAGTGGTAATTCGTAAGGCTGTAGTTGCCAGTGGTGTTGAATCCTTCGGTGTTGGGATGAACCCCACGCCTGGAGTCAGGACAGCAGAGCCACTGCACATCCTTCACTGCAAGAAACTGCACCCAGACACTACATGCTAGTTACAGCTACAACTAACAATTATTTTCATTACTGATTATCTGACAGTTATTTTCCCAATTAATGGTTTTGTCACTAAAGTGTTAAAAATTGTTACAATTTATATTAATCAACTGGTTGCAGCTTTAATTCTAGTACTTACAAAAGTCTCATTCCTTTTAGAAATAATCTTATAAGCTCTTGTTTTGTAGCACTCAACGTGCTCTTAGCTGTTTGTTTGGAAGGGACATCGAGCTCTTGTTCCTGTGTAGTTTGAAACGTTAATGTGACCAACTGTAGATTTAGCAGACCAGCTGATTCCTAGCCTTAAATCTTCCCCCAGGATATTTGTCAATACCCCGCATGGTGCTGCGTGTTTATGTATGCAGTCTCGGAGGCCTGCATGCGGATCTGAATGTGCGTGCAGCCGAGCTGGTTCATTAAGACGGCAGACACCTGATGACTCCACAAGCTCGAGCCTTCAGCTGAGCTCTGCAGGTCTGAGCAAGTCTCTCAGCGGAGACGCTGGAAACGCAGCAATCCAAAATCTATGGGTGTCGGTGAGATAGCTCCACTCGGCAGTCACGCTTTGCATGCTTCAGTATGGGTTCGTGGATGGATGGTAGATTGATAGATTGAATTATCATCGCTCTGAGTTAGGACTGCACCTTCATGGTTCTGATTATCATGCTACATCCCACACTGCTCCCCTGTGAGCAATGGACTGACTACTCTTCACTGTTAGGCAGGGATGGTGAGCCAGCTCTATATGCCCGGTTAGACAATGGAAGAAGGATGTCCCCTCTGTGGATATCATCCTCTCCGGTTCTGCTGGAAGAACCTTGTCTGTGCTTGAGAAGAGATGTCACACAGCACGCGTGAAGGGTGATAATTATCTGCTCGAGTTCCTTCGAGGCTTAGTGCAATTTAGTATCATTATTCTGAGCCTCAGGGTAATAAATACAGGTATTATACCAACGTCCATTTGATATGTCAGCTTTCCATTCAGTAGAATATCACTGGTTGTACATCTGGAGAAAAAAAAGAAAGAAAAGAATCTCCTTCTCCTTTGTGCAGTGTCACCATAGCTTCCATTGTTGCTTGTCGTAATTTTCAAGCCCTAAATGATCGAAGAATTGAAAAATATGTATTTGACATTGCTGCAGTGATGATGTGATGAAACGGTGATCTGATGAATTGCATTATACCCTCAGTTTCAAGTTCAGAGCATGCTGCGGTGCACAACTGCCGCAGGCTAAATTCAGCATGAATAGGACCGAGAGGAGCATTGAGGACACTGAAACGTGATTCCATATTCATGCACCGCGTGTGCGTGTCTGTGTGTGTGTGTGTGTGTGTGTATGTATTTATGTATGAGTGTGTAGGTGAAAGCATTAGAGGAGAATATCTGATTCAATAATCCAGAACCTGTTGCATCTCATGAGGTTTCTGTTTCCTTTTTCGCACCCACTGCACCAGACAAACCTCAGAGATGCAGATTTGTCACCCTTCACTCAGAGCCCATAGGAGTTCAACTCTACTTTGCTCTTAGTCTTCATAAGCTTCTTTGCTCAGATTGAAATGCTATGCCCTTTTGGTCTTCGCATGTTGAGAGTGTATGTGTACTTTTTTTAAAAACCAAATCAAACTAAATACCAGCTTTACCACATTATTATTTCCTGCTGCTGGAAAAAAGAAACAACTCAAAACCCCAGGTTTAATTGTCAAAATAGGCCATTGACTTTTTCTTGGTTCCATCATAAAGCTGCCTGATCTGTCTCTTGTTTCCATTCTGATAATAATTTAAAATTTCAATAACCTCCCTGTCTTTTGTTTATCCATATACAAAGGAACAGGTTTGATGTATAACTAATAGTTATTTTTACTTTTGCTCAATGTGCCTTTTATTCTACTGATTAATCGTTTTTGTCTACACATTATTAGAAAATGGGGATACATCCCTGAGCCCAAGTTGAAAAACAATAAATAATCACATCTGAACCATAGGAACTACTGAATGTTTTGCTTAACAAAATTTTAACGATTAATCAACTGTATAAAAACACTTGCAGGTTAACTTTCTGTCAATCCTCTTTTTGATTAATCAACAAAATTATGGGCAAAAGAATGAGACTATAAATGAGGACATTTCCATAACTTTCAAGTTTTGGCAAGTGATATAAGTTGAAGCTAATTAGCTGCATACACCGTGTCTCTCTGGCAACATCTGGCAATCATCGCTGTTAGATGTGACTTTCAAAGCAACTTGTGGCATCTGAAAGACTTCAAGGCTGTAAAAAAAAAAAAAGAGGTGACAGAACAACAAGAGTGCTAGTTACACAATTTGCTTCTTTAAAAAAAAAAAAAAAAATGTTGGACAAAGGAAAAAAAAAATCAATTTCTTGACGGAGAAAGGAACAAGATGGGTGCACCACTGAATCACTGTCTCAGAAATTCCTACAGAGGTGGGTTCATACATCTGTGACAGAGTTTCTGGTATTAATGGCTGGGCTTTCATTTGAAAAGAGCTTTTATTCAAGGAAATTAAACGACAAAACTTAGATCTTTGACCGTTCTTTTACAGTTAGATGGAGCGGTTTAACCTTCACAGTCTTTTGACAAATGTGATGATGATGTCATCTGCAGTTGCATGGGAAGCTTTCCACATGGAGTGCGGTGATAATTTTGTAATGTCATCTGAAAAAAAAACAAGGTGAAACCATTAGGCTGAGCAGGAGCAGGTGCAACCATAGCAGCATAAACTCTTCCCACATGATGCCTCCGTCTTCTAAGATGATAATTACCTTGTGCACACTGATGAATAAATTCAAGAGAGTGCAAGAACATCAGGTTGAAATCAGCTTCTCATCAACAGATTTAAATGTCACTAAAATGTCAGAGGAGGTTTTTCAGATGTTCTGGAAGTTGTCACCATCCTCCAATGGAAGTGACTTTTGCCACATGCAGAGAGGTTCTTGTTTTGCTTTATGTAGCTAACAAGTTTAGAGTATGGACGGACAGCAGGTTACCATGTTTGTCCATTTGACCTTTTCCCTTTTCCTTTTTTCCTTTCCTTTCCTTTCCTCTTATGCTGCATGCTTCTTGGAGGTTCTCACTGCCTGACTGCCTTCCTGCTTTGCCAGGCAGCAGACAAACATTTTCCCTGGATCTGCCACTCTCACTTAGCATCCATCTGGTTTTTTTCCAGTGAGGTGATTGGCAGCGGGGGCAAGCATTAGCATTTCCTCATCTTGGCATAGAGACACTAACTAGGCAGGGATAGCGGCATAGGATGTGCCTTGAATACTGAGCAACAACCTCACTCTCTCATTGAGGCACAAAAGAAGAAGGCATCTTTTGTGTAAAGGAAGTATGTCAAGAGAACCTCTCCTTTGTTTTCTAACTGGATTACAGTGTGTACAGCACCTCTGTGCAACTTAGAAGCTGCATAGTCAGTTCAGAGCAGTCCATTTTTATGAACAGGATTTATTTAATAATCTCTGCAAAAGTCTCATGTGCTCAAGACTTACAATGAGAATGAAAGAGTAGTCTCAGCACTTAAAGAGATAAATAGTTTCTTTTATTGTACCGTAGGAAAAACTCACCCCACTTGGTCTTCAGATTCATTTATTATTTGCTAGATTTTAGGTAACATCTCAGAGCCAGGCTCTCAAGAGTATTCGGCTTGGATTTTCATCAGTATCCTTAAATGGACTCATTCCTTCACCCTATTCTCTCCATAAATATGTGGTGAGCCTTGGTACAGATAAAAAGGTAATCCACACGCACAGTCTGCCAAGAAGCTATTTCTTGCTCTGAGCAGAATAGAACATGGTGTAACAAAAACATCCAGCTGTAATTTCTCTTAGAGGAATTGCAGTTTTTGGGAAAAAAAACTATATCTGTATAAAAACTAATAACTAGCTGCTCTCCCTGTAGCAGGGAGAAGATTATCTTCCACCATCATGAAAGTGTGTGATAGGTTCTTTAAACATACAGCAACGCTGTACTCTGACATGTGCTCATGTAATAAATAGAGATAAAAACCGTACTGTATTTTCAAGGGCACCAGGCAGTGCATGGCTTCGAATCTGCTTCACAAACCTTATAATGAACACAACTGTAATGTCGTTTTAAGATTTGAGTGTCAGTGCTGCACTGATGCACACTGAAGTCTAAATTCAAATTGGGTCTGGCAGGCTTTCAACACAGGTCTCCACTTTGACATTATACGAACCAACACGATGTGATGTGCTATCAGTTTTATTTCTGTAATTCAAAGATGATCGTCTGTGTTGAAGCTGTGAAGTAGTAGAAGTCAGACTTGAACACCCTGAGAAAATGTAGCATAAGTTTCTCTCTCTCTCACTCTCGCTCTCTCTCTCTCTCTCTCTCTCTCTCTCTCTCTCTCTCTCTCTCTCTATATATATATATATATATATATATATATAGATATAGATATAGATATATATATGCATATATACATGTATATATTAATTGCTTCTGTTCTTATGTGAAGCTGAAACGATTAGTTGATTAATCACTTGGTTGAGTGACAGTAGATTGATCAGCAACAATTTTGAAGATCAATAAACCATTTCATTCAAATGTTCAAGCATGAATGGGAAACATTTCCTGATTCCAGCTTCTCAAATGGGATATGATAGTCTTTCCATTTTGCAGTGTTAGTCAGATAAAACATAGGACTGAAAGATGTCGCCTTGGGATATCTGAAAGTGTAATGAGAATTTCTCACTATTTTCAGACATTGAATAGAAAAAACAATGAGTCTTTTCTCTCTACAGCAGAAAAAATTAAACGAATTATGTGCAAACTTTGAAGCTTCTCTCCAAACAACATTGAAAAGACCCCTGCTTTTTCATAAAGACATTTTAATTGGCCGTGAACTAATTATGCCATCTTCTCACAGGTGGCCGCGGCAGATGGCCTCATCCAATGGCCTGTGTCGATACGGGGCCAGGGTGGACTGCTGCTGGGGATGGACGCGCCGCTCCTGGGGTCACTGCCAGCGTGAGTGCCACCATGCCTGCTGCTGCTGCTGGGGGCAAAAACAGGGCTAACAAGGTTGCGAGGTTTCTAGCTGGGGTCAAAGATGCTATTAGACGGAAGAGATGCTGGCGCAGTCACTAAAGGCTCGGGGAAACACACGCACTCACACACATACGTGCACGTTGTCAACAACAGAAACACATACAGCTAATGGAGCATCGCTCCTGGGACAATCTTTGAGGAAAGATTGATGTTAATGGCTGGTTGAATGGAGGACCGGGTGACATTTATATTCACACTGAGGGTGGCCATAATGAGGGAGAGACTATAGCTGCAGGTGGACACATTAAAGGGGTAGATATATGATTGATTATGGATTGCTGCTGTGCAAAAACAAGCTAGCTAACGCTGCCAGAACAATACAAACAGGAACAGCGGTGTGCACACAATCCATGGCGTTGTCAGGTGCACATACATTGACTCGTGTGTGTATATTCAGCAACGGCACTTACAGGATTCAGAGGATGTGCCCTGTCGTTGCCTCTTATAGCACCACACGCCTGTGTCAGATGGACTGTATGAAATATTAACACGTCACATTTTCGACATATTTACATTGTGTAAAGATCCTCTGCTCTCCTGAAATGCTACCCAGGAAGGTGTGAATATACTAGCATGAGTTTCAAATCTGGCCAGTTGCCTCACAAATGCCACATCCCCTGCATGGCTTGGTGCCTGTGATGGTATAGCTGCTGCTTTGCTGTGGAGGTTTAATCAAGAAGGGGGTAAATGCACAACCAGGCCTTTTTCCACTGCAGGGACATAGCAAACCTGCAACTTGAAGCGATAGCTGGACGTTTTTGGAAATATTATGTATTACCTTGCAAAGAGTTAGAAGAGAAAATCAATACCACTTTCTCAACTATTTGTAAAATATGAAGCTACCGCCAGCAGATACCTTTGGACAGAGCCAGATTAGCTGTTTTTCCCAGTTTCCAATATTTATATTAAGCTAAGCTAATCGACTGTTGCAGGTAGCTTCATATTTTGTGTACAGATATGTGACTAGTATCGATCTTCTCAACCAAATCTCAGCAAGAAAGCCAGTAAGCACAATCCCTAAAATGTCAAACCACTGGTTTTGCTCCTGTTTCCACTGATCAGGAGGTAATGCTCCATCCAAGTTCCACGTACTCAGCTCTCAGTGCATGAGGAGTGCAGGAACTACGGTTGATCATGATTGGTCAAGCTGATCCTCACATCACAGCAAAGGACGACCACAACAAACTCAAGAATACAGCAATAACCATCTGTATCAATCTGGGGAAGTAGGATTTTTGAAACTGACCAAAATTCAATGTCAGGACAACATCTAATGCCAACGTTAATTTGAGGTAGAATACTGATGACAGCTGATGTTGATATTTACTTGGTTTCAAGTTGTGTTGTCCAGTAACCACAATCTAGGGTCTTCCAAATGTCTTATACCAACTCCATCTTGACATATATAATACCAATATTCTGGTCATGAGCAAAACCCATTGTCTGCTACCCATCGTAAAGTCGGTTAGCCAATGTTGTATTGTGATGTCAACACGATTTTCATTTCCAATCAAAATTTAACATCTGCCCTGTTAGACTTATTTGAATCCAATGTCTTTCTGACATTACATTGACGTCTGGTGTCAGGTGGGGAGTTTGTGCTGTTTGTCATTCTTACCTTTTCTCAGCGGTGTCGAACATCCTTGTTTCATTTCCTCAGAACTGTAGCTTCCACAATTGGATCTATCAGTCATGCTATCTGCCTTCTCCAGTATTTCTGCTCCCCTTTGCAAGTCTTTCCATCTTTGTTGTCATAAAAGTGAAAGAAAATCAACACCAGGATTAGCAACTCTTCCTACATTGTTTTCTGTCATACAGCTGCACTCACCCAAATGACACCATCTGTCCCCCTTACACACATTTAAAGGCATATATCAATTCAAAGCAGTGTCTCCTGCTCTGTGATGTGTATCCAAAATATACCGCTTTGTAAAAAACTGTGGAAACAAAAGGCAGAACTTTGCACCAAAGCCTTAGAAATTCTTAATAGTTCAAGTTCTGGTTGTTAAGTTCCTTTTGTGGAAAAGGCCTACAAAGTTTCTTAACTCTGCATGTTGGTTGCGGCCACATATTAAAGATTGTTCAAATAATGCCCATTAATCCGCTCATTTTGTGTTTTTCATCGCTGAAATTACCATTTTTTGACTTGTGTTTTTATGTGTTGAAGCTCATCATGCCATGCTATAACTGACCTTGTGTTTAACTCATTGTATTTTATGCATTTTTTTTTGTGTAAGAATATGTCACACACTGCTTGTTGGGTCCAAATGTCTGTGCGGCTGCATTTAAAAAAGATGAGCTGAATATGCTGGGTTTATAGCAGCTATT
Organism: Seriola aureovittata; assembly: GCF_021018895.1. Taxonomy (NCBI): domain Eukaryota; kingdom Metazoa; phylum Chordata; class Actinopteri; order Carangiformes; family Carangidae; genus Seriola; species Seriola aureovittata. Next base: position 20,214,495 of record NC_079366.1, read on the forward strand.
TTCCATATTTTTTACCTGATGCTGTGTTCTGCACAATGTCTTAGTTTGTTCTGGAGAATACAAACAGTATTACTTGAGTTCATGGCCCCGGTGTTTTGTATTTCTTTTAGCTCAGCCACATTAACCCAAGGTCTTTGCAAGACAAATCTGCTTTTTATCCACCTCTCGCTTCATGTCTAAAACAAAATATGATAATTTTATTCTTACATAAACACTTGGAGTCAGAAAAACAACTTATGCTAATGGTTTATGGGACAGACCTAGCCTCGTAGCTTGAGGGGAGTTGATTTCATGGTTTTAAATTAGAGTTTTTTAGTTTTTTTTTCTTTCTTGCAATAGTTGACCTTCTTGAAAAAAAAAAACTCCTACCTTTTCACAAGGCCTTGACACTTGAACTACAAAATCTAAGCTGGAATGATTCAGGCGAAAGTACTTTTTTACTCAGACAGTTCAATTGTATCATTTGATGCTGTTTGTTTGAAAATGGGGCCAGACTCAGCAGTAATCCTGGCAGGACTCTGCTGTCTCAATGCCCAATTCCTCCCAGTGCATCTGTACTGGGCTGTCTGCCTTGACAGATTCCCATGTTCAAAATGCAAGGTGGAATAGATTGTTGGTTTTGAACAAGGACAAAATAGATGAAGATGTCTTCATTATCACAGAAGCTTAGATTATGGGAGAAGAAACTCATGTTTCACCCATTTCAAACCCCAACGGTGCCACAGCACATGCTGTAGCCTATACTTACAATTCCACAAGACATGACAATCATTGTTTTGGCTTTAGAATCAAGAGTGAATACGCATCGTAGTCTGCATTTATTTATTACTCGACCACCCACCAAGCAGTGTGTGAACATGTTTTCTTTGTTGTTCTGGAGTCCCACATGTTCCATGAGCCAACATCAGCTAATTTTGAGTTTAACAGTATCAAGTTGCTTCTCTTTTTTTTTTTTTCTTTTTTGTCCAACAAAACCATATCTGTTCTTTGAGCAGTGAGTGCTTGTCTTAATGCTTCTAAATGCCCCTGACTGTGTGCACTGCTCAAATCCATTCACTTGAGACTACAATCAGTATTCCATCAAGTCAGTAAGGTGCTGATTTGAACCTTAGGTGGACGGCTTAAGAAAGAAAGGGAGTGTAATCATCTATGTGTATGTGTGTGTAGTTGTGTGTGTTTGTGTGCTCCTTTGTGTGCATGTCTGTGTGAGAGGATGCAATCATCACAGATTTCAGGTCCTGGAAAGTTTTTGTAGCGATTGAGGAGATTAGATCGGAGCTATCGGATTGTAGCCTTCTCAGCCATGGAGCTCAGCGATAGTTTTGTGCTACTTCTCTCAAAGAATGAAAAATGGATCAACCTTGGCTTTTTTATTTTTTTTTATAAGCTCCCAGAACCGAAAGGGGGAGAGGAAAGAAAGAACTAAAAGTTGGGGAAAGTAGAAATCCTGAGGTGTAAAGCAAATGGTTTAGAGGTAAGAAGGAGTTAGAGATGATTGCTGCCAGAGTGGGGAAGAGGAAGACAAGTGAGAAAATCAGGCAGATGGAGGGAGAGAGAGAGAGAGGAGCTTTAGATTTATAGTAGACTGAAGCTCCACTTATAATGTTCTGACAGGCCATCAGGCAGGCAGAGCCACACTTGAAGCTACTTATTCTAACCAGCTGCCATCATGATCATTTTACTGCCACTGTGAGCATTTGTACATTTGTTCAGCATTTGCATTTCCAGTGTGATACAGTTTACAGTAACTAAAATATTTTTTATTTCTTCCACTGTTGATGAAGACGAAAAAATTAGTCTTACTATCCAATGATCCCCTCAGTCAGTCGAAGCAGGAAGAGGAGAATTATTTATTACGTTTGTGAGGTTGTAAACAGACCAACTTTAATTTGAAGTTAATTATATCCCTATTAGATGTTTTCAAAAGCAAAATTGTTTGGGCCTCAAAATTCATAAGAGAACAACTTTAGGAACTGACTGAAGAATCAAAATTATACAGCCCAGTATGCTTCTGAATTTACTTCATATTGGGTAATTCTGCCAAGATGCAGTGTCAGGCAGTACTGTGCCCTATATGTAGCAAGGTGGAGAGTAAGGGTGTGAAGGTTGGCCTGTAACGTAAACCATAATCTAACCTAGCCTTAACCAGGTTACTTAGTTACCTAACCATACCCACAGTTTATTTTCTATAACCACCACTTTTCTTGAGCATCATAGTTGCCATTCACAGATATTGTGGAAAGGACTATCTTTACAAGAATAGTCCAGTGATTTATCTTTTCCTTTCAATAAAATCCAACCAGCAGCAGTGAGATATCCTGACATTTAGCATTAGTTACCCAGAATCCTACACTTCCCATAAAACAACCTGATATGTCTTTCACTACGCACATTTACTGCCTGATAAATGCCCACAAGTCCACAAAATAAAAACATAATAATAATAATAATGATAATGATAATGATAATAATAATAATAATAATAATAATAATAATAATAATAATAATAATAAAAAACATCCATCCACCTTTTTTATGTGCATTTTCAATTGGCACAAAAAATGGAAAACTGTGAAAAAGTTTTAAAAAATATATATATATATCGCAAAAAAAAAATTTTGTGAAAAAATAAAAGTTGGTGTATCAAGTGCCAAGTGTGACCAAGTGCCAACAATGGAAATAGACTGAGCAAATAAAACATATTGTACATCAAGTACATGACTCACATGTCCACTGAAGTTTCCGCTCCACAGAAATAGCAGCAGACGAAAACCTCAGGTCTGTGTGGAGCGATAAGGAGACTGTGACATTTTTCTAACCTCACCATTTGAGGTTTAACTGGTGCTCTTTTAATGGCATCATCAAGTTGCACCCCGCTCTTATATTTCATCTAATATTTGCATAACAGTAGTAAATGGAAACACACATGAAAAGCACATGTTCAAATGCTGTGCTGTTTTAATCGCCAGCATTCAGAGACCTGAAAGACTTGCAGTTGACTTGCAAAGTGCTTACAATCTGTCACCTGACTTGGACACATCTCAAAGGACCCAAAACTAGTTTTGATTAACCTGAATTTTCCCGAAAGACTTAAAAACAGCTCTGGTAGAAAGACACGCATTGATCTTCTCTGCAATGTAAAGGAACTGGGTTGAATATCACCTCCATATTAAATAGTTCACACATTATAATTTCCTCAGAGGTCCAGATGGGCTCCATTGAGATCAGGATTTAGTTTGATTGAGTGCAGTCTTTGTCTGTACAAATGGAGTGGACAGGATTAAGGCAGGACTTTTGAATTGGTAATGTGAGCTAAAAAGTGAGCGATGAAAGCAGAAAAGTGATACCTCAGTTTAAGTAATTCACTTCATGTTGATTGTCTGTGCGGTTCCCTTGTCTACCCTACTTTCTTTCATGATCACTGGACTGTAAAGGCCAGTCTGAAAGTGTGCCTTTTCATTTGTTTGAGGTAATAAGGTGAAAACAAAATGGGAAGGTTTGCTTGAAAAAAAAAAAAAATTAGAGGGAACATATGCAGAAATAAAAAGCACATGTTCAGAATTATTTGACACATTTCCCACTTTAAAGGCACTTTGAAACTGTGCTGATATTAAAAATCAAACCCCTGGTGAAAAGGCAATCTGTTCACAGTCAGGTAGCTGCCGCCTTTATTTTTATATCGAAGAAACCGGGGCCATGATCTCATTGAATGATAATGGTGGTATTTTCATCTTACAGTGCAGTGTTGTAATTTAAAAGAGAGAATTATAATTTTATTGTTCCACAGTGTATGAGGGGAGACTGCTTTATTCGCTCCCATTTAGATGTGAGTGATAAGGAATATGAAGTTAACATTTTCAGAAATAAGAGAACATCCCTGGAGACAGTGGCTTCAGTCAGACATGATTTTAATTATCAGAACTCAATTGTAAATGCATTCAAAACGGAGCTGTTACCCAGAGGCAACTGGTGATATGTGTGACTCCAGAACTCCAGACTGTGAGAGTGTGTGTGTTTTTTTTTCTTTTTTTTTCTTCTTTCTTTTCCAGGAATGTTTGCTTGTCCAAGTGACCAGCCTCTTCCCTCTAACATCATGTTTAATTTATTTTTTTTTTTTAAATTTTCTCTCAAAGGCTAAACAGTGGCTGCAACCTTTGTTTGTTTGGCTATTTGTTTTGCAGCTCTCTTCGCCTTAACTCACAGAGTAGTCGGGATAAGGTGCCAGCCCCAAGGTTAGCTCCACATTTTCTTGAAATAATCTTGCTAGACATGTATAGCTGGGGGGCACATCCTCTGAATCCTGGGCTCACTCACTTATTTATAGAGCCAAGCCCAGTCTAACCCCCACCCAACACCGCTTACACCTCGCTCACACCCCTTGGCAGCTACCATCACCTTCCCTCCGCCTCAGATCTATGCAAACAGCTTACGCTCTGCAGACCTGATTTCACCTGCAGACATGTCTAACATGAATTATGCTGAAGTTCTTTAGTGGCTTATTAAGATTCATCTACCCCTCTCGACCCCTTGGAATACTAATGAAACCCTTAAAGCTGAAATCCATAATGTTTTTTAATTAATACATCAATAATACGAGGTGTGGCTATTAAATAATGAGACTAATGCTGGGTCGGCTTACACAGGCCCTGTCTCATTATTTAATAGCCACACCTTGTATATCCATCTGAGTATTTAGTGTGGTTGGAGAGGCTCTGCATACATAACTACATAGAAATCTTGATCGGGTTGTGTAGGCTGAGAATGTCAATGCTATCATACTTCATCACGTATGTAAATAAAACATTCACCCTGACATTAGGCGGTGGATCAATGACATTTTCACTCCATACGAGCAACAGCAAGATTAAATTATTCAGACACTAGATGATATGTTTTTTGTATAGTATGCACTGTATGTTGATAAATTGATCATTTAATAAGATGAGCAATTCTGATAATCAATTATTTGTCATTTTTCAAGTAAAAATGCCAAATATTCTCTGGTTCCAGTGTCTCAAATGTTAGACTTTTCTGCTTTATCTCTGTTTTATATTTTTGGGGTTTGGGACTGTTGATAAGCAATTTTAAGACATCACCTCCTTTCTGGGCGTTTTCAAATGGAAAATTTACATTATAGTCAAAAAATCAACCTATCATGAAATAATCATTAGAAGCAGCCTTAGGGGAAGAATTAGTTGATTGCAAGTTGATGCAACTTGTAGTTAATTATGTAATGATTCTCCTTTATTACTTTGACCAAGCAATGCAGTGCACTAGTATAAAAATGCATACACAGCATCAGAATCATGTTTCTGATGAGCCGTCCACAAATAGACATTAAATCAAAAGAATCTCCGTCGGTACCAGCCTTCTGCTGTCCAGAGCAATGGCTGATGTAAACCAGAGGGAAAGTGTGTCATCACTCGGCATGTTTTGATGGCGGAACAAGGGTCATACGTGCTATGTTTGGCCTTCCAGCTGGTGCGGCCATTTTTAGTCCTCCGTGTCCTTTGCCGTGTGGTTAATGAACACTGGCCATTTTCCTGATCTCTCTGCCAGGCCAGAGGCTCAAAAATACCCTCAGAGGCAAAGCCTGTTGATGGCTGCCTCTGATCCTGCTAATCAAATCCTCCCTCCATGTAGGAGAATAACAAAAAGCACCCCACTTGACTACTCTCTAACTAACAACATCAATAGCTTCTTTCCTTTTATCTGAGGACCAGACCAAAGTCTAACAAACCTCTGCTTCCAGAAAACTACAGCGCTCTTCCTTTCCTCCAACAAATTGGGCCATTTTTAATCATTAATTGTGAACTATGACTGCTCAGAGGGTTAACACCCTGACTCATATCACCACAAGTGGGCTAGCAGTACTTTCTTCCTATTTGATTACATAGCCTAATAAAGTGAAATGAGTCTGGAGATGTTATCTACTCCAGTTAAAGGATTCATCTCATACCTTTGCCGGTGAATTCCGTTTGAACAGTGTTACAGACTGAAACCTAAGGAGATAAAGTTGTTCCTTTCGGATAGCCCTGAATGTGTATCACTGGAAATTGTAATAAACGATATTGTAACTTGATTCTCAGTATATGTATTTCCTATACAGAGAATATAATTCAACCCTTTCTTCTTTAGTTCTATTAGGTGTCCCTGAGTACATGTTGAGGTGGCTTTTACCTTATTTCTATCATTTATAATTTCTATCTGACTTATGATATCTCCACGAGGCTGCACAAATCAATGGAAACGTACACAATGACTATATGTTCTGCGGTATAAACACATCATAGTGTTGCAAGGGCACTGTGTGGTCAAACCTTTGTAGCAGTTTATCTAAAATAGACCACACAGTAGGCAGTGTGTGCTCATCCAGGTATGTTATGTGGTAAATATGGGCAATTTTGAGATGGAGAAACAGTGAAAAAGGTGTTTTGCGAAAATATAAAAATAGAAAGCCAAATAAATGTTGCTTTTACTGATAGAGGTAACAGGAAAATTGAGAATTTGTCATAATTTAGGTGAACAAGCAGAAATATAAAGAGCTTTAAAAGTGCAAAGTAGCAACACAGTAGCACTGTGTCAAAAAAAATCCTCTCCCTCTGTCATTTCAGTGAGACCGCTGCGGTGGCTCGACAGGTGTCCTGATGCAAAGGGCTCTGGGAAAGTAAATGCAGGGTAGAGGTGGAAAAAAGTTTTAACCTACCGTAACTTTTTCTGCAGTGCAATCCACCATCATCTGGCACCGTCATGTTAGCCACTTAAATACTCTGTGTGAAAAGCACATTTCTGGTAAATTACTTTGTAATGTGAACATTGTTATTCTACCATTTTACCCTGCAAGCATTAAGACAAAGGGAGCGCTTTCCAGACTAAAACAGTAATGTAAACCACTGTGCAGTGTTCTGGCCTCTGAAAAAGCCAAAAAGTCATTGATATATTAATCATGGCTTTATTTTATTAAACTGGACTTCCTGGATCATTTTTCATATTCTCACTCAAGCCGAGACAACACCCACCTCAACACAGCCTCTAGCAGTTTCTTTAATGCAGTGCTATTTTCAGTCTGAACATCCACTAATTTGTTCTTCTGTTGCCCTATGAACCAACTCGCCACCAAATTGAACAAAAATCTGTTAAGTAGTAGAGCTAAGCAGCTAAAGGTCATACTGACAAACAAGAAGCAGCATAGTACACATCACACCTTTCTACATGCAGTACACAACACATTAGCTCGTATGTATAAGCACTCTTCACCAGAATCTCTCTCTCTCTCTCTCTCTCTCAAACACACACACACACACACACATACACACGCGTACTTCCTCTTCCACCACAGTGATAATTAAGTCCTCTGATTGCACTGTATTATGACAGAATTAATGAAGCTTTTAATGAAAATTAGTAACACTTGGCTGAGGACCCGTGATTCAGACATGCTTAGCAGCAAGCTGCAGTAAGCACAGTCAGATAAGCAGGGCAAGCCTCCAGCTCGCTGAGACCAAACACAGAGAGTCAGTGAGGCTGTATAGCTCCTGCAACTACCACGTCTCTGTATGCACTCAAAATATCACCATCCGCACAGTGTACGAAGTGCAGGGCAACTCTTTACAGAGGCACTAATTATAATCTACTATTTTGGTGCTTTAATTGTGCTACAGTCTTAGGGGGAAATATTATTTGCCAAGGTAATTCTCATTGGGTGTGTGCCAGGATAAATATCAGTGCTGCATTTTAAACTCAGAAAAATCTAAACTTTTCTCGGTGGTAAAAGGTCAAACTTCTCATTTATCTCATAGAGTCTGAAATGATTTAATATCAGCGCGTGCAATAAAACTTCCCCAAGAGTCAGCGCTGTGCAATGTGAAAAAAAAAAAAAATTGCTATATATATAATCTGGTTAGCTGAAAATGGCTGCTCTATTATCATTAGTCATTGATAATAACACTGTCGCACAAGGAGAAACAAACAAACACATTCCCTATATGAATGAGGCATCATGCTGTCTTATTGCTTTAATGTGGGGTAAATAGATCATTTACAGCCAAGGGGTTGTGGAAGTCAAGAAGCAGTAGGATTAAGTGCTTTGTCATCCTGATCTGGTACAAGAAGTCTGCCAGGGTGCTGCACTGATCTGTCTCTTCCTCTTTGAATCCTCCCCGAACAGCTGTGTGCCAGCCTGGATGTAAGCACGGAGACTGCGTGGGACCCAATAAGTGCAAGTGCCACCCCGGCTTCACTGGCAAGACCTGCAATCAAGGTGAGTTTGCAACTATAGAACTAGTACACACAGCGAAAACACAGCTGTTACTTTGCAGTTGCATATGACTTTTTTTTTTGTCAGACTGCACTGAAATAGAAACATACACCACAAAGGATGTCAGAATATATGGTGCTCCTGAGCATATCATGACTCAAACCCCCCCCCCACCCCAAAGTAACACACAGGCCTGCTGATGTGCACATATTTCACATGAAAACTAAGTGAAGGAGAACCCCTGCCCTGAGCAATGGCAGGGTAATCATTGTTTATTGTGGTCAGATCTTCAGCGCACAACACCAGCGTATTAAAGTTGCCACTTACTCATCGAGCGGAAGCTGGTTTTCCACCAGCCAACAGTGGTGAGGTGCTTTAATCACGAGGGGAGGAGGAGAGAGAGAGAGAGCTGATTCAGCTCAAATGGAAATGAGTGGTGAAGCCGTGTTGAATGATCCCGGGAGTGCATCCTCTCCTGTGAAGATAACATCTCAATTACTGACCTGAGATCACTTGGCCCGGCTGAGTGCAACCAATGCTATTGAAATGCTGTTTGTGTGGTGTGTGTGTGTGTGTTTGTGTTTGTTTTTGTGTGTGTGGATGCTTGAGCTTTTGTGCATTTTTTTAAACAATGACAAATTGGACATGTTGAAAAGCGTTAAAGCGTCCGGGTTAGCCGTAAATTGACATGCGTCCAAGCAGCTTGAGAATACTTGAGGAATTCACGCCCTGAGACAGGAATAGGATAGTGTGTAATTAAAAACAAGGGAGGGGGAGGTTGGAGGGGAGGAGGGGAGGAGGGGTAGGGGGTGTTGAAATCCTTTCCGGAATGTTCCAAGTGACTCATCCTGCATTTCGAGGCTATAGGTGGCTCCTGTCTGCCCGGCCAGACGGCTCTGCTTTGTCTTAATCTGCAACAAAAGGGAGAGGAAAAAGGATCCACGTCCGATTTCCAACTACAATAGACTTTGCTGCCAACCACTCAGACGGACTTATCTGACAAAAGTGATTCCAAGACCTTTCAAGATGAAACTGTACTTTCAAGTGTCCATCGAGCGTCCCACAAGTTCTAGACATTTTACAGACTGTACCATTTTACTCAGCTTTGAATGGCAGACTTGCCCTTTCAGCCTATTTAGGTGGAGATAACCTTGGATTCTGTTTTTCAGCTGGCGCACGCTATGAAAACCCAATTTAATTATTCAGAAGCCATAGATTAGATTTTCTCATTTAAATGCAGCCTCCGTTAAACATTGATTTGAGGTTTAGTATTGATGTGCCAGGTAGCCAATGTTTAGAAGCGTTCCAATATCCCGTCCCTCTGGAGGCCCACATTTATCTTGAGGATTCAACTGGAGGAGTGAAATAAGTTGCCTAGAGCTGCTTCACAGACCTCGATGCTGCTAAAGGTCAAGTAGCGACTCTGATACATTGTAAAACATCATACAAAGATTTTTCTTCATTTCCAGTTAATTTAATTTAATTTCTCAACCAATTTAGAACCTTTTTTAATACCTGTACAGCTCTGTGTTCATTAAACTAAAATTAAGTACCCAAATAAACATCATTAGCATGTTAGCGGACTTCCCAGCAAGCATTATTTAAGAATTAAACCTCTCCAGAGACTTTTCTATTTTGTAGTTTTAAGAAAAAACGTATGATGGAAACTTGCTGGGAGTCTTAAAATCATGGTTGTTTCTTCTTCTAATTCTGAAAACAATGCAAAACATTATGGATGGATGGAAACATGGATGTTGGTATCCTTTCCAGTCCCTTCCCCTCTTTGAACCTATTATCAGTTAACTCCCGTTTTTTTAGGGCATCAGGAAAGTTTGTGTTTTAAGTTAAATCATCCGAAAATGTTTTACAGCGTAGCTTTTAGATCACTTTATGATCTGCACATTTTGTTCTGTGCAAGATGATGTCTCCAAAGGAGATGCTCGATGAAGGAATAAGTAGAATCAATCACTGAAATATTGTACTGTATATAAACCTCTGTGTGCTTAGAGATGTTTTGCGTGCACTCACTAATGGACATGCATTCTTTTGCTCTAAGTGGGAGGTGAGGACAGATGCATGACCCTGGAGGCACTCTGATTAACAACCGTGTTAAACACCTTAGGAACACCGGGTGTATAGAGCGAAAACAAACCACATGAGGAAACAAGAGTGTTTACACTAAACACAAGCTCAGCAGATGCTGTATTGATTCCATCACGTCCAGAATAAAAGCCATATTTTGCTCCGTCGAACTTTCATGAACTGGTAGTTTTGAGAGATTTCTACTTCAAGGACGACATGTCTTTAACTTTAGTGCCAGCTCTTTTGACCTGCCAAATGATTTCTCCTTGGCGTTTATTGCTTCAAGACTTAAATGGGACACAATTTGAACAAATCTGAATATTTTCATCATTAAATTAATCATTAAACTCGACTGTCAAGAGTAATAACCACTACTTTTAGAATCCCAATTGTTTTGAAAAAAACAAAAAAAAGGGCTTCACCGTTGTTGCTGGTGAGAATTGTATCTGTCACACAGTGGGCTGAGGATAGATGAATACGCTCTTGCTGCACAAATAAACTCATTATGGGGATAATCTGTTAAACAATTTGGCAGCACACTTCCCCTGCTGATCCAATCATTTTAATAAGATGATTATTCTGTGCAGGTGCATTTAATTGCGTGTAGTTGACCTGCTGTTACGAAACTATTAAAAGATTTTTGCTGGAGGAATAAAGCAAACAAAAACATTGCAGATATCAGAAACAATATTTCTGCAGTACCTCCAGATGCTGCTTTTTTTCTTGTTCCCCCCCTTTGTGTGTCAGCCAGCTATATAATTAATACCACTTCAAGTATGATTGTCTAGCACTGTGGAGGAATTTGTTTCTATATATCTATTTGGAGAATATTAGCTAAAATCGATACCTTTCACTGCTTCATCTTGGTGAAGGTGAAGCCAAGAAAATTTCATGGCTCCCTCCACTAATATTCTCATGAATTTTAACCAGTCTAGGTGTAGACAGATACTTTAGAGGTGCTGGTTTAGAAACCAATCTCTCTGTCTCTCTCTCTCTGTCTCTCTCTCTCTCTCTCTCTCTGTCACCGTTTGTCTTCCTGGATGTGTGCTGTGAACAGTCAAACAGCTGCAAGTGTTTAAAGTATTGCGTCCATGTCATCATCATACTGTGTATTTTCCCTCAGCTATCATCTAATTACTCCAAATTGTGTTTGTTTTATCTATGTTCTCTTTTATGACAAGGTCATTAAAGGGGTATGAAGTAATATATAACCTTGACTTGTGCAGTAAATGCAAGACACAACAGACCTCATCCTAACCTTCCCTTGAGTGGTGATTATAATGATAAAAAAAATAAATTAAGTCAAATTTTCCCTGTAAAGCAGAGTAAGCCTTTTAATTACTGTCAATGTTGGATATATGTCTATGAAGAGGTGATAGATTACAATATGAAACACTATTGGCAGCAGTACCACTTGAATGTCTCCTTAGGTGTTTGCTTGCAAGACTACTCTCTTTTACTGAGCCAATGAAAATGCAAGGAGAATATCAGGAAGGTGTCGCATGGATACAGACCAGAGAGTCAGCATTAAAATTTCTTGCACCTGGCTGAGTGATCAATAATGCCACCAACCTACTCCGGAATCTCTGAGGATTTTTTTTGTGTTATCATAGAGAACATAATGTACCTCATTAAATCAATAAGTCAACACAAATGTACTTCACTGTAATTTCCCTTATGTTTTACTATGGCTGTAGAAGAAATCGGCAAACAATAGCTGCACGGCACAGTCCATTTTAACACCATTATTCATACCACTTGGTGCACTTTCTTGTGTCTTCCACCAACATATATTGTGTCCCATAGGCAAAGGTCACCATCAGATAATCAGGCAGAATATCTCTCTCTGGGGGCATGTTCCAGTAAAGCTGCTCTGCTTTCCACTTTCATGTGATATAGCTTAGGCTCAGCTTTTGTCCATGATCATCTGCACTGTCCAGCACACAGTCTGCATTTAAATGTAAACTGTCTAGTTTCAAAAGAATCTAGTGAGGTACGGCACCACTAGCAACTACAGCCTCAAAGGTGACCATGGAATTTAAGCAACACCTTCTTTACACAACATCAAAACAAACTGAGCAGATTGAGCTTCATTAAAACTATTGCAGGACTACTGCATTATATTTCCTCAGATTTTACAGGTCTACTTAATATACTTGTACAGTTTTTGAAGATTCCAGGAGACCAGTTTCTTCCTCATGTACTCTCTGCAAGGGCTGTTTACCTGCCGGCCTACAGTCCAAGTCCAACCCCCGCTCAATAGTGAGTTGTCTGTTATAGTTCAAATGGAAGCCATCATAATTTTGATGCTTTTACATTTTACATTGGTGTGTGCCTACACACATCTGTGCTGGAATAAAGGCAAACTGTTAATAGTTAGTGCTGCGCTGGTGAAATTAGCTACTAAAACCTCTCATACTAATACCCACCAATAATACCTGTTTGCCTACAACAAGTGTTTCAGTCCTGGGCCGAGTATGCTGTAGGGTTGTGTAACTTCTCAGTTTAAATTACTGCAACCCTCAATAGGGAAACACTTGAATGCTTTGAAGCACGCAAAACAGTCAGAGGTAGCTGTATCATCTTGCTGTCACTTAACAATAGGTATTGTTAGCGCCCCGCCAGAGGAAAGGTTGCTGGATGGATAGATGGGTAGACAGAGAGGGGAGGGGCTGAAATTCTTGTTTGTAGTCAAGCAGTGATTTGCCTTTTTAAATAGTAACGCCTGTCTACCTTTGAACCTCCAGATACAAATTGAGAAGGGATCCTCTGAGTCCGTGAGATACTGTAATTCTCTGAGATCCTATTTCACCCTTCGTGACAAAAAAGGAATGCAGAAGAACAGAAAGGGCAGGAGGAGAAGGGAACGCAAAAACACTTTCCCTGCTTCTCCCATGTGCCCTTGAATTTCTTCTGATACTCAGCTCATGTCCAATTCCCACAAGTGTAATCCTCTTTGATGCATAATGTTCCTCTTTATTTTCCAGGAATGTGGTGTGTTCAGAGGTGTTCTAATCCAGTGGTTGGTGCTTTTCATTCTCACCACATCTCTCTCTGTCTCTCTCTCTCTCTGTCTCTCTCTCTCTGTCTCCCTCTGTGCTTCTTACTTATTCTCCACCCTTTACTATTTTATCTCAATCAAACCCTCAACACCCCCTCCCCTCTCCCCCAATCCCTTCTAACCCATTTTCTTTTGTCTAAAGACGAAGAGCTGGACTATTTAACCCCACCAGTGTGGGCAAGTCACCTCCCTATCTTTCTTCCCGTGGACCATCAGCCAGCGAGAGTTGTGATGGAGGGTGAGATTCGTCGATCGACCTCCCCCCCAGCATCTTCTCTTCTCCCCCAGTCTTAGCAACATGCATGGTGCGGCACTGTGCAGACTGGGGAGTGGATGTCACTCTCAACTTCTTTCTCACTGCTTTCTGTTTTCTGCTGGCAGAAGAGACACCACCCAAGAACAGCTTTTCAGTAGAAATGCCAGCATGAATGCCAAGCATGTCATAGTCTTTACCACTCCACTGTACATCTGCCTCTCTTTCACACTCTACCCTTAAAAAAAAAAAGAAGCAGTTTCTCAGTACCAGAGAGCAATTCATGTTTTTTCTCATTTCTCATTTTCCTCTCCAGCACCTGGAACCCCTTTAAAAACCATCATCGACATGGACGCAGCACTCACGGCTCCTCCGATACCACTAGAACGAGGCCTTGAGTTCTAACCACTGTTATCTTCTTTAGAGACAAGCATATCCCCAAGAGAGAGAACCCTGCTAATCTCTCTGTCAGTGATAGAGGCGTGTCGGGAATGTAGCAAAGCATACCTCACTGGAGCTGACCCAATAAATCACTCCACTTTGCATCGCTTCAGATGTGTCTTAGCAGTTCATTTACCGTACAGTGAATACCCCAGAGGTGGCTCTCCACCTCTGCTATCGCACAGGCTTCTGCAGTCCTGGGGCCATGTCGAGCTGTCAGTTGGTGGTCATATCTGTCTGTTATCTCTCAGTTTTTCACCCCCTCTGTATCCTCTCTCAGTCTTGTCTTTTTGTGCCCTCTCTCTGTCCTGTCTGTTGTGTTTTTGTTTTGTTTTTTTCCACATAGAGGAAGCCCTGGCTGTGTCTTGTGTCTAGCATGTGCTGATGCTCAAGGAGCTGCCTCTGTCTGAGAATGTGACCATTTCAATAATCCCTCATTTACATTTTTAAGCTGTTTTTCAGAGCAACAGACAAGTGGAGACCTGTTTCTCTGCCACGCTGACAATGGACAGTGTTGCTATGGTTTTCTGTAATCGCACTAATGAGAATGCCGGTTGTTTATTGTGAAAACCAGAGAGGAAAACATGGGTTGACACCACTAATTAAAAAAAAAAAAAAAAAAAAAATGTGAAGAGTGAGGATGACGGTGTGTGTATGTGTGTGCAGGTGTGAGTGTCATCATCTTGGGAGAAGAAAACTTTTGTAGGGCTTGTTAAAAAGAACAGATCCAACCCTTCTGTCAGACAAGTGCAGGAATTGAATCATTTAGATTTTTGTTGTTTTTATAAAGAATTAAGAACCATTGAAATCAGTGCAAAAAAAAAAGAACACTAGTTGCCTCTATGTTCATGCTATGATTACACGCAACATAGTCTCAGTGCAATTTGCGTTGGGCAACAATATCTGGTGTGTGTGCGCAGTGCAATTTCAGTATTCATTATGGCATGACATTGCACCTGCGTCACTGCCCGCTTAGAAATCCTCTTTTAGCAAATACAAATGCAAATAGGAAATTGTACAGGTTCACCTTCACAAGGTGAATGCACATACCACAAGTTTCCATTTTTACTTGTTTGAAGTTTCATGAAAATTTGGCCTTGTAGATTCATTCAATCCTTTTTATATCCACTGATACAATTATATAATAGTATTTAACACTACCTTGAATCAATTAACATGCAGCTTGCTTGACACCCGTCTATGTCTAGTGAGAAAATTGATGTCACATCTAACACTTTCACGTCTGCTCCTTGTTATCCTCACTCTTGTATTCAGTGAAAGAAAAGCTATAAATGTTTTATGATAGTGTCCCTCATATAATGAATGCATTCACAAACTGACCCATATATACTTATATACTGAGGAATTTATATTTATGGAACATAACTTTAAGCCTGACGACACTTGGTAGGAATCAACAAGCAGATGGTCAGTCTGAGCTGCGTCCATTCACTCAACCAACATGGCTTTAGAAGGTGGGGTCTGTCGATGTACTAACTGGGCATCTGCTCCGTCATTCGTCCATATTAATCTTTGGTATCTGTTAAATGTAGGAGCTATGTGGCACTCGAAGAATGCACCCTGGATATTTCCATGGAGCTAAACATGGCACCATTTACAATGCAGCCGGCCAAGATGAAAACGACCCCTCATGTGCTGTAAAGTGACATGCAGTCTATTTGTGATGCTTCTACTATATCCCAGAAACAGTGGGTGATGTTCCTAGTTTAAGTTATTTATATTTATTCGTCATTTCCTTGAGACGGATCCCTGTGTAGTTTCACCTCTTGGGCCTGGCACTCCCAACGGACCCCACATTTAAGTGAGGGGCAGAAGAACTAATTTTGATGGAATATAAAAGAATTAAGTGATTCTGGCCAAGTCAGGCATTCACTCTTAGCATTACCCATTGTCTCCATCAACACCCATAAATCTTTAATCCCTACCTACTCACTCATTCTAAATTACGCGTGATAAGACATGAAAAATAATTGGACCTTTCTATAGTGAAGACACTGAATTGAAGCCAAGAGCGGCTTTAAATTATTTCAGCCATTTATAATGTGAGCTTTTATTTAATTTGAAAGAATATCATGCAGTTAAATTAAGTTAAATGCTGTGGTGACTTTCATGTCAAGGAAATTATAACTGATAACAAAGATAGCTGTTAGCTGCTTCATGATGAATCTTTACAATTGGTTTAATGGCTGTCAACTCCTACAGATTATAAAAATGATGTTTTTCTGTCAGAACCACTTATCATGGTTCAGTGACAATTACCACAAACCGCAACTGGATAGCATGCAGAAATGCCCTACTAAAGTAGAAGCACTGTTACTTTACTAAATATTACTAAGAGTAGAAGTAAAAATAAATTTTTAAACCTTCTCAAGAGATGTTCTTTTGAAAATGGCTTTGAGCAAGAGCTGTGGCCATGAAAAAGCTCATCTGGTAATCATAAGCAGTCATAACATGCCTCGCCATCCCGTCCCTCTTCAGTTCAGTGATGCTCTGCAAGAAAAGTGACACCATTTTCTTTATGAGGAAACTTAATCTTAAAAAATTGCTTTAGGAGGAAAAAGAAGTTTAAAGCAAACTGAAATGAGAAATCTTCCTCTCTGTGTCAGAGCAGCGTAACTCCAGGACACTCTATAATCCTTCCCTTTCTCAAAGCATGAGTGCTAAAAAGAATCAAGAATCTGCCTAAATAAATTATTGACTTTAGCATACTCAGATTGTACAAATGCAAAACAAAGATTTTCAGTTACAGTAATGAGAGTAATTATTTACTTTCCACCACCACTAATTGCAGCATGATCAATATTCTGTTAGGAGCAGTGTGTCTAGAATGCATACAGGTCTTTTTTTTTTCTTCTTTTACAGCAGGCATTTTGACTTGTCTTAGCAGGAGAAGCACAGGCGTAACTGCAGACTTTAATGATGGCTCTTTTACATTTTTGAGCCAGTCAGCCATGATGCACAATAACAGGGCTCTGGTGCTGGCACGCATTGATGGAAAGCAGTGATGTATTAATGTTATAAGTTATACCTGTGCAGTTTCCTAAAAATAGCTGCCATGAAAGAAAGGAGATCAATCAATCAAACTTTTTTTGATAGGTTTTCTATTGCTTGAATGTTGAATATTTCTCCTGTATTTTAAAGCATTAAATAAATGCACTGTAACTCAAGCCCAAGAGATCTTTCTCATAATAGACGTTTGACCTGTCAGAGAATAAAAAAAGCCCTGCCATGTAGACCTATCAAGACCTTATTAGTTAGTTTGCTAATAGGTCTGTATGTTGCGAATGCTACTGTAGTTACATTCTTAATAATAAGTCCTCAGTGATGTCTACATTAAGAAATAAACACGCTTATTCATACATCAATGCATTTTTCATGAAGGACACTTTGACTTGTCCTGGCAGGAAGGACGTGTAGTTTACCCAATAACATTAACGACAGGTCTGTTCCATTTAGGAGTGTCAGTAAGTTACCGCAGTGAGGCGGCATGCGCAGCACCAGAGTCCTGCCCCTGAAACAGCTGAGTGGAACGCAGACATTAGTTATGTTTTCACCTGTGGTTTCCTTTGCTATTTCTGCAGTTTTTAATGTTGTGATATGTCAAATGTATATGTATGAACGTATTTATTTAACCCAGCTCCCATAAACCTTTCAGATGGAGGACACATTGACTTGTTATGGCAGGAAGCACACAGGTGTAACCAATAACATTAACGACGGCTCAGTTCCATTTAGGGGCGTCACCACAGTGAGGTAGCACGCACAACACAACACAACCCTGTGACTGAAATCCATAAATGGATGCAGGCATTAATAATGTTATTAGTTACACCTGTGTTTGACTAGTCAAAGTGTCTGCTGTGATAAAGGTATAATGGCTTGAATTTGCATAAGCATCTGACAGGAGTTAGGCTCAGGGCATATTCCCTCCTCCCTGGAGCCCTGCCTGCTTCCAACTCAGACAGCATCATTTTCTAATATGATTTTCATGGACTGTTGTGGGTGAGATTTCTCTTCGTTAATTCCTGCGTTAAAAAACAAACAACGGAATTATGTTTATCTAGCAAAGAGTGCTGGATGGTGCGGCTACAACCCGGTGAAGTTGTGGTGAGTCAGAGGGTAATAACAGCGTCTTTTATCGGTGGGTTGACAGTTGACACCGGCTTCCTGTTAAATCATCAAAGCGGGGAGTTGCGGGCCTGTCAGAACATGGCAACACTTCACTACCTTGAAGACACCCTACTCATCCCCACCAAAACACTAACACACACACACGCACACACACACACATACATATACACACACAGACAGACTCCTCAGATCCACACATAAACGGATGGGTGAGGTTTGACATGATTGACCTCTTCACCTTTGCTCTCTGACTAATTTCACCTCTGTGTGGGAGGGCCTCTCTCTCTCTCCCTTTCTCTCTCTATCCTTCAGTCCACTTATGCAATCTCTCTCTCTCTCTCTCTCTCTGTCTGCAGACCTGAATGAGTGCGGGCTGAAGCCGAGGCCTTGTAAACACAGGTGCATGAACACATATGGGAGTTACAAGTGCTACTGCCTGAACGGCTACATGCTGATGCCTGACGGGACCTGTGGAAGTGAGTGTGTCTCTCTCACACACACACACACACACACACCTCTGTGACTGTACACAGTTTGCACTGTTTGCGGATAATTTCATTCCTGATCTATTTTCTCATTCATCTGTTTCTTTTTCATAATCTTTACCTTGCTTTGTAGCCTGGGTGTGCTACTGTGAAGCTTTTCTTCACTTTACTACAGATGTGTTCATCTGAATGCATGCACAGGGCAATGCTGATGACATATGCGCTCTATTATGAAATACATTTTCCCTCTCGTGTGACTTCGTCTGACAGCAGCCTCACAATTCTTTTGATAGACTGTTTTGATTAAAGCCCCACGTTGATCCGCTTCATTATAGCTGCTCTACAGTCTGAAGAACCCCTGTGAAGAACCCAAAGAGGGCTAAAATGAAAAATATGAAAGAAACACAATCTTTAGACCCTCGAGTGAATGTACAGGTCTTATTGGTTGCCCTGAGGTATTCCACAGAATGGGAGTTAATGCCTGCACATGTCCCACCTGATAACTATTTTCTCATCACGTTTCCTCTCAAGGATGGCGTGACTCCCAGTACCTCATTTTAATTAGGTCTTTTTTTATCAGAGAAAATTAATTTTCTCCCCTTTAAAATCTGAATTGCTCACCACTAGAGGCAATCTCAAACTATGCTAGGTGTTGTTGTGTGATGATTGCACGATAGTGTTAAACACCTTGCTGCTCTTCTTCTCTCCCTTGCTACTGCTTTGATCAATAGATCACTGTAGCATTTAATCAGCCTGGTCTGCCTCAGTCATCAAACTGTACTCCAGGGTGCCTGCAGCAGCTGAAGTAGCAGCGGCAGCATGAGCCTCACTTTTAATTTCCTTTTTAGGGTCTGAAGTTATCAAGAGAGGCTGAACAAAATCTGTTCCATTATATTATTATTTTGGAGGGTCTTGATCTGCCCAGCATGGCTCAACAACAGAGGCGCTGCACGTCGCCGCTTTGATAGGGTGGAGACGGATTATGAGGCTTCAAAAGTAGGGAAGGATAAAAGTTGGTGAGTCAGGATATGCGTGGGCTAGGTGTGAGCACAGAGCGACTGCGCAGCACAGGGATCTAATAATGGCAGAGTGTGTGCTGTTCCGTTGTCTGCACCCCAGGGTCAACCTGGCTAATATCAGAGAAGGCAGGCGAGTGGCTCTTACACACTGACTGGAGGATAAGGACAAAGTGTGAGTGTTTATGTTAGAAAGAAAGCGAGTGTGGGTGGGAGTGAGAGCGGAATAAACTTGTAGCACCAGCAAGTGTTAATGTGTTTTGTGTTTCCCTTGTATCCATCAGATGCCCGCACTTGTGGCATGGCCAACTGCCAGTACGGCTGCGAGGTGCTGAAGGGAGAGGTTCGGTGTCAGTGCCCGTCACCGGGGCTACAACTGGCTCCAGATGGAAGAACCTGTGTGGGTAAGTCCAAGTCTTTATATTTATCTCTACAGAACTGAAAACTGAGCCTTTATTTTAACCACTCCCTTCCATGAGCAGCTTATGTGAAATATCACAAAAGAGAAATGTTGTGTTTTTTGTTTTTTGTTTTTCCTTTCTTCTCAGCTTTTAAATTTGCTGAGTGATAATCAAATACTACTGTTTTGGCAGAGCAAGAAAGACAACTTGGCAGTGAAAATGCAATTTGGGAACTCAAACAAAACGTATTAGCGAGCAAAGCTGGAATTCATCCAAAATATTTACCAATGAATCTTTCTTTTTTGCTTTGATCAAGGACCTCAGCAATTTAACATCCCTTGTCAACCATAGCGGGACTTTATTCCACGTACTTCCTCCTGCTTTTACAGCAGAAATGTGATCAGGCGAAGCCCACCCCTCCCTCGCCCTATCATCCCCTCCTTCTTTCATTACCCGTTTTACGTGGCACAGCTCCTAACGTGGGTAACTAACAGATGAGGGGGGGCCAGTTGAGGCAGTTAACCTGTGTCAGGTTTAAATACAGGCTGTTCCAGACTGGGCTGTTCCTGTTACTCTGCCATATAGTCCCACTTAACTCCGGGCTGGCTAATGGGGGGCGGATTTCTAAAAGAGGACGGACATCAATCATGAAGAGTGATGGAGGAGAGGACGGAAAGGTTGCCTGCCACAGGTGTTACGACAGTTTAATGGAATGTTTCCGGATCCCTCTGGAAGCAAATGGTTTATGGGCAGGTTTATGGCGAGTTTCTAATCATATTTATGGAGGTATATTCCTTCCAGTAACCAGAGCCTCATATAAGGGGGCGTTTGCATAGATGCAGAGCTGTTTTTACTCATTATGATGCTGTGAAATCTAATGTGTCAACACATTTTTGTTCTAGCTTTGAAAGTGACCTTGGTCTGCTTTTATCAAACTTTAAAAAGATACAATTAAGATTGCTCTGAAGACCTCACTGAGGAGTGAAAAATTAGTGTGAAGAAAAAAACTCTTCATCAAGTGACTTACTCCTACTTACAGCACATTATCTCGCCCACAAATTATTACTGTTGCTCCGGTTCACTTCTATTGAAGCACAACGGACAAATTCAAGCCTGCAAGCATCTTCTGTTTCGATGTGATCTTCAATCAGCACCAAACGGACTTGCAAGTCAGAGTTCACCTTTGTTCAGCCTTGGCCGGGAGGATGTCCCCGGTCACCAACAGAAACACTCATGCACTGTGTTTGGAAATCAGACGTTTTAATCACTATTACACTCTATGTAGTTGGTGATTTCTCAGATAAATATTTATTTATTACCTTTTTTACATCACGTCCTATCTTGGGGCTGACTGCAGAGCAAGTTAATGGAATGTAAAATAATGTGAAGATACCTTCAGTAACATTTATGAGCAACTTTCGAGTGATCACATGATTAATCTCATGTCTGCTCAGAGCAGGAACAGCCAATCGGAAACATTATTCATGCAAAAAGCAGAAACAAGATACGTAATATGTTTTTCTGCTAAAACGTATATAGATTTAATAGCTCCAGTTGTAATTAGCATGTGAAAGTAACATCAAGCTAATATTTTCAGAATATATATGTAGGGATTTACTAATAGATATGAAACAACAGAACATTAGTTGAAATTGAAACTAAAAGAAAAACTAGTGCTGGAAAGAAATTCTGCTGCTGCTAGATGAGGTACATCAGGGAAATCATATATTAAGGAGAATTTAATACCGCACTGACATTTGCAGGAATTGCAAAAAATCAATACCAACTTTATTTTCACTGTTTACACCCCTGATTAAAAAATAGAATAACATAAGATAAAAGAAATGAAAAAAAAAATGTGGATGAGGAAAAAAGGAAAAAGATTCTAAGTTGTTTTACTTCAGCTAACATATTATTCCTCATGACAAAGGACATTTTGTAAAATGAAAATATGCCATGGAAGATGTGTTCTTAACTATAATATACTATACTGCTGTTGCCAAGAATCTACTCTTAATGAAATTACAGTAAAAGATCTGTGGAGCTCTTAAGAGTATTTTAGGTTTTAAGAAATTTGATTTATTGCTTTCATTCTTTGTTTGCAAGGAGGAGTAAAAGTTAGTGATATTTGCTTTTATCTTCTACTTCTAGTTGTTTGATGATTTAATTTAATAATTTTTGCTTTAGCTACAGGATATATGATTGAATGTAGGAATTGAAATGTAGTGACGTCTTCTGATCCACTAAAAGGAAGAACTGACTTGTTTTTGTACTATGACAGCACAGCAACAAACCCCCTGATTAATGACGATGTGTATTGATGTTTTTGTTACTGCTGTGGGAGTTTGGAATGAGACGGCCTCATATTTCAGTGCTGTCTCACATGGAAGTTGCTTAATGTATCAGACAAGTTGTCAAGTAAAACACAGTCGCAGAGCTTAATATTGTCTAACTAATCTTGGCTGATGTGTGTGTGTGTGTGTGTGTGTGTGTGTGTGTGTGTGTGTTGTGTGTGTGTGTGTGTGTATGTGTGTATGTGAATATGAGTTAAAGTCAGAAGAGTTGTTACTTTGACCGAGAAGTCAGAGCTGCCTTCAGAGCAGGTGTAACTGTTCATAAAAGCAGGGATTTGTGAGGAACAATTCATTGTGTGTAAAGACACATTGTATAGTTCCACATTTACATGAGCTTGTGTGTTCTTTGTAAAACACAATAATTCGCCCTGTCAGTAGCTGAATAAATGCAGCTGCCGCCTCCAACTGTTGTTCATTAAGCAGCTCCACCGGAGCAGTCTGGGATTAAGTGCCTTGCTGATGAGAACCTCAGCAGTAGCTGTTAAGGGGATAAGGGAGATCTTCCCACTTACTCCACTCGCGTGTTTCCCCAGCTGCTCCAGGTGTCTCTGTTTTTAAGGTCCTTTTAAACAACAGTCCCTGTAGCCCCTCAGTGCCCCAGTGGCATTATGCAGCAAATAAATTAATGATTTTAAGGCAAATGCTTTGAGCCTCTCGGTGTCTAAATATTAATGCGCACATGCCTGCAAAGGTGATTAACAGAGACACTTAGAATAGGTCATTAAATAATGAAACAAGGTAGTGTGCACTGTATTCTGCTCACTGAACAGAATACATAATGTGCTTTGTTCATAAATGAATACTAACCAGGAAAGGTTGAAAAAAAAACTCTTTGGGTATGAATAGAAATGTTTGTTTAGTTTTGAATTAAATTGCCTTTTTTTAATCTTGAAGTTTTCCATTGCATTGTGTTATTTTGAATGCATTATGTGCTGTATGTGACCAACTCTCAAGGGCAACTTTAGTGAAAAAATGACGAATACATTAATGTCAATTTGAATATCATCTTGTGTGTAATAATCTGCATCTTTTTTGTTGTTGTTGTTGTTGTTGGTGTAGATGTGGATGAGTGTGCAGCAGGAATAGCTGTGTGTCCCAGGTTCAGGAAATGCATCAACACCTTTGGTAGCTACATCTGCAAGTGCCATGAGGGGTTTGACCTGCAATATATCAATGGGAAATACCAATGCATAGGTACTGTCACAAGGCCTCTGCAGTGGGGCTTTTACAGATAAAACTCACAAAGGTCATAGATGTGCTGAGATGTTTTGACTTATAACCAAGTTATTTTTGGTGATGCAGGAGTTTTTTTCAGAAGCTAAGAGAAAAACTTGAAAAGATAAAAATGAAACGCACATGTACGTACATGCTGCTGCTGATGTGATGGAAATGCACATTAACATTGTTGCAGGAACTGGGTGTGATGATTTCACCTGGATAGAAGCTCAGTAATGTTGTTCTGTTTATAATCTACTTTTATTCCACTACATTTATTTGGCCACTACAATTACAGGTCACTTTGCAGATTAAGATTTACATACAAAACATATCATTATCATACAAATATGATGCATTGTTATAGATTAAACTATCATGTATACAGTACAAATAAATTTCAGTGTAAAAATTAGCTCTAAATTAAACAACATAGAATTGCCGCTGACATGTAAATAATAATAATAATCCAATAACTAAATATTATAATATAACACCTTGGAAGGATTGCATGCAGGGCTTCTACTATTAATGGTGTTTTTATACTGAGATATTGCTACTTATGTATAATTAAAAGATACTTACAATCTAAAAGAAATATATTGAAAATCAAAATAGTCAAATGAATTGAGTTGGTTGAGGCTGTCTCATAAAGCAAGATTAACTGGATAAACCCACTGAGTAAAATCCGTTACCCATGTGGGGAAAATATTTTGAGTTAAGGCAAAGAAATTGGATAGAAAACATAATAAAATTAATGTGACTTCAGTTTGTGCCTTGTATTTCTGTGCTTTATGAAGCTGATGTAGTAAACACAGAAAATGATAAAGGAGGAAGTGAAAATGCTTCAGAATACTTCAGATTTAATGAACTTTCACTACTGCAAAGCTAATTCAAACAGCTCATTCAGTTTCATGTTATTAAATTTTGCCCTGATAGTGCTCTCCAGTGATATGCACCACACTTATGAATACCTGCCATCTAAAATATGAATTAGTATTCTATACAAATCCACATTACCTTGAATCTCAGCAGCATCTGGAGAATACACCATCTTCAGTCTTTATTTATTTATTTTTTAAGAACAAACTTTGGAGGTAAAAAAAAAAGAAGGGCTGAGCAGTGATAGTTAAAAGAATTGATGGCGGTTGCCTCTAAAATTCTTCAAAGACCATGTAGCTCTCTTTTACTCTTGCAATGATTTTGCTCTGGCATTCATAGAAGGATCACCGTTATTCACTTAAATGCTTTCACTAACAGTACATGTGACATAAACTTTGAAGTGCATGCGAAGCAAGCAGCCTTTGATATTCAGCTGTTATATGCGTTTTACACTTGCAACCGGTGGCTGAATGTTGTTATGTTTCCATTATCTTTCAGACGTGGATGAGTGCTCTTTAGGTCAAAGCCACTGCAGCAGCTTTGCCACCTGCTACAACACGCCGGGCTCATACAAGTGCAAATGCAAAGACGGCTACAGGGGGATGGGCCACGACTGCAAACGTAAGGATCGAGAACAAAACCTTGGCCCCGATGTTCACTTTCTGCAAAGAGGATTGGGGCCTCACATTTTGTTTTCTTTGCCCGTGTTTTTTTTGAAAAGGTAGGAAAGCAAGGACGAGGGAGGAATATCCTTGCAAGCACAAAGCTGGGACTGAAATTCCTTTCTTTGTAATGGCTGTCAGTCATGACTTAAATCAGCCTGCTCCCTTATCACATGTGCCCAGAGTCAGACTTGACTCCACTTCTGACATTTGGCCATTTTTGATCAGCCCAAAAAAAAAAAAAAAACGGAAAGTGAAATATTTCTTTCCCTGGCACTCTGTCTCATTCTGCTCACTGACATGCAATTCATTAGTCTGTGCGTCTGCAGTTTTTTTTTTTTTTTTTTACAGCACCTCGTGGATAAGAAGTAATTTATTCTCCACAGTTATTCAATCATCTAACAGACACAACTGGTGTAGCAGTCCACAGAGCAGAGACAATGACTCCCGGCATAGTGCGCTGCAAATACTTCACCCTGTCACCTGCCTAAAGGGTGTGTGCCTCAAGTGCTCTGGGAGTCCAGTTGCAATATCCTATTTGTGTATCACATATCAAAGTTGCCTGCAACCTGAGAAGGCAATAACTGAGTTCAAACCACTTGCCTTTGTCCACTCTCATTCCTCACTCATGAAACCCTTATGAACCCCCACCACCACCACCACTACCACCACTGCCACCC
This sequence comes from Seriola aureovittata, assembly GCF_021018895.1. Classification (NCBI taxonomy): domain Eukaryota; kingdom Metazoa; phylum Chordata; class Actinopteri; order Carangiformes; family Carangidae; genus Seriola; species Seriola aureovittata. The sequence continues at coordinate 20,240,436 of NC_079366.1, forward strand.
CAACCCCCCCAATCTTTGCCTCCGCTCCTGATGGGAAGAATGTGTGGAGGAACAAAGGAAAAGGAGGTGTACCGTCAATGACGTCAGCAGAGCGAGGGTGATCTCCGGGGCACAGCAGCCTGTTTGAGCGCAGAGATCATCCACACACACACACACACACACACACACACAGACTCACAGAGCAGCTTTCACCCGATGCTGTGAAGCCTCTGGCTATAAGCACACAAAGAATAACTAATCAGGACGACCATGAAAAAAAAGGCTATTTTCGGAAAAGCAAAATCAATTTCACAAAAGTAGAAATTCACTGGATCCTGCGGTGCCTCTGTGGTTTAGTTTGCGAAGCCACATGCCATGCTCCCATGAACCCTTCCTTCTTTCTCTTTTTAACAGACCCATTGAGTAATGAATATGTACAGGTTTGCCTTAAAATGAATGAACGTGAACTTTGAGCATGCTGATTTTACAAGTGTGAACTTTTCCTTCAGTGAGATTTGAGACACCCAGTTAGTTTTAAGATGCTAACACTTAGTTAATAGATATCAGGAGAAGTCTCAGTAGATGAAAGGAAGCTCTCCACAGCAAAAGTCAGGCTAATCATTGCAGTTAGTCTGCAATTCTACGCCTCATTAACTCTTAAGTGCTCATATTTCAGTGCTCCATCTGCATTCTCTTATTATTTCAGCCATTCCTAAGGTGGTTATTGACCCCCCGAGACCAGGCAAGCTGCCTCCAAACCATCACAACCACATCCCTGACTTGGATCAGAGGAGGACCACCACCACCACTTCCACCACTACCCGCCGCCCACCAGTGAATCCAAAGAGAATCTTCCCCGTTATCCCCAAATCCACGACTGCCTCCACCACAACAACAACAACAACCACAACCATGACCAAGGCACCTCTGCCACCAAAGAGGGTCACCCCACCTCCACGCAAGCCTTCAGTTCCCACCCGGAAGCCCTTCATCCCCACAAGGAAGCCACCAATACCCACACGCAAGCCCTACGTCCCACCAAGGCCAGTAGCTCCCACCAGACACCCCGCAACGCCACCACCGATCACCCCTGTAGACAACACCATCCAGAAGGAGGTCACCAAGCAGAGAGGGGACGTCCACAGTAAGAACTAGATTTTTTATTTCTTTCTGTTTTATTTTTTACATACTAATAACACTCTTGCAGATTTGTTGAAAAGACACATATTATTATCACCTTTTAAGCTGATATGGTGAACCTGCTACCAAAACAGCTGCCTTTTTACAGATCCAGGACACACAGACACAGAGCAACATCAGGATTCATTTGGAGCCACGTTTCTGGACACCACATGAAATCCCACATTCACTCTCATTTTAACCCAGTTTTGGTTTTTAAGCCCCTCCTTAGGGAAATATCTGCCTCTTTAGCTGCTAAATGCTTTTTCTCTGAAAACAGATGCTGTGTCTGGGAAGGACGCTGATGAGAGCAGTGAGAGTAAGAGAGCCATAAAACCGAAACAATGAGCTGAGAGAAGCTAGAACTACTACCAGTGACACCTTTTACATCTCACACATATAGAAATATATAATTTCATTCATTTTGTTGATGTGGAAAGATTTATCAGAGCAGCTTTAACTGCTCAGAAAACATAATAGTTTTATAATAGAGTATTAATGGGCTCTAATCTCTGTGTTTTGATGTTTGATGGTGTGGTGAAGCTTTTGTTTACTTTCGGGTCACAGACTTTGACTTTAAAAGGCACCTATTTGTCTCGCCATTCATCTTCATCAACTCCCTGACAGGTCTGTGCTATCCAAATTGGAGCAAATTTGCATATTTCTTCCTCTCAGTCCTGAAACACTGTGTTTATTATGAAACATGTCACATTCAGGATGAATCAGGAGTGATGTTTACCTGACAGATGATGTGTATTATCAATGTGTATTATCATAGCCATTTTGTATTCAAACACATGAACGTGTGGTGGTAACCTACCCGAGCAGTTGGCAATGGGCTCCCATGTGTACACAGTTTGTCTGAAGGCTAACCACACAACAGATTTAAGTTGTAAAAATCTGGCAAGAAACCTGAAGATTGTTTGTAATGTAAACTGAAAATGGCTGAAATCAAAGGTTACTATCTATCTGATTCAATACAAGGCTGCCACTGTAATACAGACCCCTCTTATATATGAAGATTCAAGGTGGTTAACATGTAAATCAGGCTATATCCACCCTCAAATTAAAATATGATACGCAGATTGTTAGGAAATAATGCCCATTTTTATAAGGTGACAAATTAGTCTCACCAATATTATGCTAAGTATTTAAGTAAAAAATATCTTCCTCTCAAGATAATTATCCCTTTGGCTACAGTTAAAAAACAAACTGATTCTGCAGCCAGACTGTTGTTTACCCACATGTCACACAGTGCTCTCTGCCAAGCCTGAATCTTTGACACCAACTGCATTCAAAATGCATCATCACTCTTTGTTTTATTTTGACATTCTTTGATCAAAACCAAATAACGGACCTGAATTTCAAAATACTGCAGCAATGAGGGGTGGCTGAGATTGTTTCTTTTGGCTTTAACAAAGATGGTAATCGCTGCAATCATCTGCTGCTTTGCACTTTTTCAAAATGGTGAATTGTGTTTAATGAGATAATCCCTGTGACATGCGACTTGTTAAGCCTGAAATATTCAGTTGAGGGCCAAAGTCACGGATACATTTTTTATTTGGAGCTAATACATGATTTGTCTGCAGGCAATTATGTTTTATTACAGTATTTAAAGGATAAGGTTGTTTAATTCTATACTTTTCTAATTGTCAACAAATCCCATGAAAAGCAACAATGAACGGATCCTACTAGCAACTATTGACCGTGTATAAAGCCTGATATGACTTATTCCTGTGCCACACTGTTGCACTGGTTGACAACAAAATTTCATTCACCTCCATCGGGGTGGAAACAAAACTTTCAGAGCTGAAAATTTCAAAACCTGGACAATCTGCGTGACTGGATACCGTGAGGACTGAGTGATAAACTGAGTGAGTGAGTTATTTTATAACCTGTTTGAACTGACCCTTGAATGTGAAAAAAGTGCAGTGCCTAATTATTCATTATTCATCCATTCTGATGCTGTAAATTGTTATGAACACACCAACTGTATATTCATCAAAATAGTCGCCAACAAATGCACTATTTGCTTCTTTTTGAGTAAAGTTTACTGAAAACTACAGTGATGCTATTTTTATCTTTATATAATTGTTTTCATTGCTTAAATGTAACATTTTTTTTTTATCTGCCATGTGCTCATTGCATACAACAAACAGATCAAACGGAAAATACTCAAGTAGAAGTTTCAGTAAAATTGCACATTATGATACAGCCGTACGGAAAACGCTGCAGAAGGTAATAACTGAGAAGGTGGGAGTCCGGATGCATCAACAGTGTGAATTGCAAAGCAACTGTAATTGAACATAGAAGTGTTTTTTGTGCCACGCTCCCTTGCCTGCACAGCAAAAACCTGTTTTTACCAAAATCCAAAATTAAGCTCCTTTAACAGAATTGTTTGTTAAGAACAGCAAAGTACAGCATAAGAGGTGAGACAGTGTGGTTCCTACTCACCTTGCCAGATGGCATCACATAATTAGAAAAAGGAAAGAGGAGAGAAGATTACATTAACACCTGTCTGCACTGCTTGAAGGAGACATCAATCTAATAGTTCGCACCACGGCAGAGCAGTTCTGGAAATCAGAGCTTCCTGAAGATGGTTTGAATAAGATGAGAGAGGGAAGGAGGAGAGACACCGCTGAGTGATTATTCAAATAATTAGACGGAAATAGGAATCATTTGAATAAGAGCCTCAGGGCAGGAAGAAACACATCAGCACAGCACCTGCACTTGAAGCACAGCTTCAAGTGCAGGTGCTGTGGTCAGAGCAATTTTGGGAACTTTGTAGTTTCCTTTCAGTCACTTGAATCAACATTACCATTGCTGTCCAGTGAAAACCTTGTATCTCCAACCTAGCTTAGCATAAAGTTTAGCAACAAGATGCAGGGAAACTCTCCAAAGTTCGAAAAACACACCTATCAACACATCTAAAGCTCATAAATAGCAAATAGCACCATGTGTTTAATCCAACCTAAACGCCCATATACAGAGGTTGTTTGTCCCTACCCTCGGATACTACCAATAGGAGCAAACCAGCAGCAGGGGTACTGGACCTTCATCAACATGGTAAAAATAATATCACTGTTTTCTTAGGTTTAGTCACAAAAACTCCTTGTTAGATTTAGGGAACGATCGCGGTTTAGGTTAATATAAGTATTTCCTATATGTTAGTGGAAATTTGTCATCATGGTTACAATAATAAATCAATTACAATAATTCAGACAAAAGATATCAGATTTTTTTTAAATTCGGAGCAAAGCAGGCTATCTTCTTCCCCCTCCTTCAACTCTGTATGCTAAGCTAACGGCCCCCAGGCTCTAGGTTTATACTTAAGGCAATCTTCTCATCTAATGCTCAGGAAGAAAACAAAGAAGCATATTTTCCATAATGCAAATATACTTCTCTTTTAAGGACTATAGGCTTCTCTGTAAAATGAGAAAACCTTCTAACCTCTGAGACTAATTTAGCCCTTTCAACAGCATCTGCGTTGAGACAAAATGCATTTACATTAAGCTAAGTGCTAAGTTTTCCTTAGTTCCATAAAAGCTGGCATTTTGTAGAGAGAAGGCTTTCAGTGAAAGATATTTAGTGTGATGGTTTAATGTCATGTGAATAAAAGGAAAGTTAGTCACCCTTCATCTGAAAAACATGACAATTATGAAATATGCTGTTTATAGAATAGCAGATTGCAGCTATTTCTTTCCAAAACTGAAAAAACACAAACCACTGATTGGTTATGACTTTGTTTGTTCAACATTTTGGCAGAACATAGGAAATCCCCCTAGAGCAGCTTTTATTAACCCCCCCCCCCCAATATTTTGATGGAACAAAACACAAAGGCCAAAAAGTGAAATAACAAGAATGACCAATGCAGTAACGTTTAGTATTAAGTATTTCAACATAGTTGTCAAACAAAGTGTCTTGTCCAATCATGCAGAAAGTTTAGGGTTTATGTGAGGAGGTTTTAAGATTTTTGAGATTTCTGCCAACACCTCAACACAGTGAATAGGAATGGTATTTTGTTTGTGGTGCTCAAAGCTTTAAAGGATTTGAAGAAATATGTCTTTGCTGAAACAGTGTTCCAGTTACCCTGGATAATCCACTGACCTTGCTATGAAAAGTTTTCATTTGAACTACTTTCTACTGAAGGAAAACTGTTGACAGTGAGACCTACAGAGCATACAAAGTAACCAGGACATTGTCTCTGGGAGCACGCACACAACTTTTTAAAGCTTCAATTTCAATGGTTTGTGCAGTATATGTCTTCATATACAGTCAATGTGATTCAGCTACAGCGAATTATCACCCAGCGCTAGTTGATAATCTTTTCTTTTTTTTTTTTTGTGCATATTTTTGGTGATGAAATATGTTATTTGGGAATTAGTTTTGGAAGTAGTTTGTTTGCCAGAATTTCAGTTAATTAAACAACATCCATAGCCCATCAAGATGAGGTAGACAAACACAGCTATTTTTTAGTTTGAACTGTGACAGTCACGCTGTCACAGTTCAAATTACTGCTCCCTTAATTGGCACATCACTTTTATTTTTACTCTTTATATATCTACTCTACAACCGGATGCAAGACTTCTGGGGAGGGAGGGGGGTGGATTTCCTTAAAAGCACAGACACACACAAACACAGGCACACACACGGAGATCTACGTGCTTGGGATTGCTGGAGAGCCTGGTGTGAGAGTGTGACCTCCCTGCTCTCAGATTCCTAAGACTGACAGACTACATCAGCAGTCTGCCGGGTGGTGTGACCCAGCATGGGGTTGGGCCCTCTCGGTGCTCAGGCTGACAGGAGGGGGCACATGTTGGGGACTTTGGGAGACTGACGGTTCAAATACAGGTTACAGCATATTTGTAGCTTATGGACAAGAATCTGTCTGGGATGCTGGGAATAGTTGATGATGATGGTTTGTCTCATTACAGTAAATTCCACTGGCTGCAAATACAATAAATATTAAAATGGAGATGTTTATCTGTATTTTGCATCCACTGACACTTTCCTTAATGAAACTCTTCAATATAAAACCAGCAACGACAACTGTCCCTCTAATGGAGTTAAAGGCTTAAGTGTCTTTTGCTGCAAAAGATATGTCACAGTAAAAGTACCAACTTCCTGTGCTTCACTTGTCAGTTGACCTTTCATAAGACAGCTTGGCTTATAGTATTTTGGGCAGCGTGACCCCATTAGAGAGGGAAAGAGGCTATTTCAGGACTGGCTGTGAACTCTATTTGTGTGTTTGTGTGTGTATGTACAGTATGTATGTAGCTCCTGGTTTTATAGCAGCATCATTTAACCAGAAGTTGCATCAGACGAGCAGTCGCCCCTTTTCTCATTAAGATTCACATTTGACTTCTGGTGTTTCTGCAGGTTTTCTCAAGTATTCTGGTCTCTGTGGTGCTTAACTCTGGATACGCAGGCACTAAACCATGACATTGATGCATCCTTGTAGAGTAATGAAACAAATCCACACAATAGCCACAAACAGGGATGCTACTGAGCAAATATAATACCTTTGTTAATCCTTTATCTAAACCTGCGTCTCTCACCTCTCTCCTCAGTCCCTCGGAACCACGGACACAACACCGTTCTCGGGATCGACTTTGACATTGAGCTCGGCAACACGGCAGATGAAGCCAAAGACGACCCAGGTAAACACGACACATTTTTTGACAAAGGCGGTCAGCAGCAGCAGCAGCCTGGCTCGCAGCAGACTGCAGAGCTCAAATGATGACAGATGAGGCACGTTTGCTACAGGCAAAATGAAACTGACAACCAACTCCTGCTGTGTCGCTGCCGAGGCAAAGACATGATAGTGACCAGATGTGTTTTGATAGGCCTTTCACCGGGAAGTGACACATGACGTCTGGCCATATCCGTTTAAATAATGGCTCACAGCCCGGGATGTACTTCCAGACTTTTCCCCTTTTCACATTATGCTTGCTTGACTGCTTGAACGATTAATTGATCATTGTAAAGTACATACACAGTGCTCTGTTCTTAAGCTCCATAGTACTCAATGTAGACTTCCTACAAGAACAATAAGAAAATAGATTTTGTGAAGACACATTTTATCTTTCATGTTTGCTCGATATGATTTATTGATGCCAATGGTATGCAGATTAAAATGCCTAATGACTTTTTTTTGGTTCACAGTGCATCATTTGCTATGCGGTGTCAGGAGAGAGGGTGTTTTCATTGGCTCAGAAAATGAAGTGAGAAGTGTTTTCTGGAAACACTATTTCGGGGCCAAAATGATGGATGTTGTTCTTATCTTCGAACCAATTTGTACAGCAATGCATGGATAATACTGTAACTGTGTTGTCTACATTTTCTTAATGTTATTGTGTAGCCATCATAGCCAGGAAGGAAATCATCACTCACTGAATATTATGACTCTCTGCTGTAACCATAATGTATTTTATTATGGTGTATGGCGCGCATACTACTGTATAGGCTGTGCGTGTGTGTGTGTGTGTGTGTGTGCACACACACACACACACACACACTGATATCAGCATTTCCAGCAACTGTTGCAAATATTTGTTATTTTTTAGATGAATGCGTTTCCACTTGTGATTTATGCAGCTCCATTTTCACTTGATTCTTCCTCAATGCATCAGCTCTCCTCAGAGATTACAACATCATGACAAATGTTTACACTTTTATTGTATCATCTTGTTCATCACAAGGAGCTTCAACAGTCCTCTTGCTCCCGGTGAAGTTACAGGCTCACAGCAGGGCTCTTGTGAAGCATCACAGAGACCAGACTGAAGGCTTTTTGCGTGTGTGTGTGTGTGTGTGTGTGTGTGTGTGTGTGTGTGTGTGTGTGTGTGTGTGTGTCTGTGTGTGTGTCCTCCACTGCTCTGAAAAGTGTGTGTCATTCTCCCCAGAGTCGGGGTATCTGAGCTGCTCCTTTGATGATGGTCTTTGTGGCTGGATCAGGGACAAAGACGGAGACCTGCACTGGGAGACGACGCCTGATCCGTCAGGTAGTTGAATGGCGGGGGAGGGGGGGCCAAACTCCACAAATAAGGGAAAATGTTTATTTTATAGGCAGTAAATGGAAATGAGAATAGCTGCGATGCTTTCCCGACACGCACACCCATGCAAACACACACAAGGTCAGACAATCTAAGCGGCTCAGTTTTGTTCTGCTCAATTACAGGTCAAGATGAAAATTACTTGAGGGAAGTAGTCTGTCTTCCCTGCAGATTAGTGCTTTGCTCTACAAAGTAATGCAAATGAGACATGGATTACACCACCTGTCACTGATACCTGTGGCGTACATTAAATGGGAACACAACACTGTTTTTCTTGAGGGTTCAGCAGAGGAGAAGTTGTAGTGAATTACGTTGAGTGGACTCAGTGGGGGCGGTGGGAAGACTAAACAGTGCAGCGTACTGGCACTGTTTAAGCGACACTAACTGCATGTGGCTTCCACAGCCAACTGGCTTAGTGTTGCAGTTAGTAGTGTGATTCCAGACATTCAGACTGAGGCTTCGTTTCAGCCAAGTTTGTGCTCACTCATTAGCTCAAATAAAAAATTTTGCCCAGACTTGGAAAATCATTTACAGTAAATCATAAGCTAAGCCCTGACTAAGAGTGATTCCATTTAAGAGGCAACGTTTCAGTCTGCAGTAGCCTGTGGTGAATATGTTTAATCAGAACACTTGAATAATGTCTCATTTATATGTGTGTGTCCATCTTCGCCTGCATCTTCAGGGTGTTGTGAAGCATGTAACTATTTACTGTTCATCACTTTAAGTTCTTTTGATAGACAGCCACAGGCAAACTCTGCTCTTAAAGGATTGGCACAGATTTGGAGGCAGCTCATAACTTATGCAGAAAGCGTCTGTGGCCTCCAGATACTTTTTGGACCCCCTGTGGTTAACACCAGCCGTACACAGATCCACTAAATAAGCAAAATACATCAACATTATTACCCAGAAGCACTTTTAGCTTTAAATTTTTAAAACTATTTAGATCTAATATCACCAACTAATGCATGAATTAATATAAAAAAGAAAAAAAAAGAAAGATAGCCACAGGCAACTGGCTATATTTTGAGTTGAAAAACGCAAGTGGGTCAAGTCTGTTTCAATTGACAATTCAATTTTTCACCATCTCTTATTGCATCACTTCTACAAATTGCACAGTTGGATGGAAAGTGTGTTATTACATACCGAAAGACCTACTCACCTACATACCTACTTTTTTAAAAGATCAGTTCACCGCATTAACTGTATAATAGTTCTTTTCTGGTACACAAATATTGGATTTCATTTCATAAAGAAATCAAAAATAGCATTTTGGAAAACTCATCTAGAACGTGACTTTCCAGAAAAACTGAATCAGGACAATCCACAGACGTTGCTGTCGGTAGTTTGCATGGGCAGTGTTTACAGTAACCGTTCACAGTAAGGTCTGTGGATTATCCTGACTATCCTGTCCTAACAAATGAGACTCCAAGCAGGAGCTGCATTGGAGTGGCATCGCATGTTTAGAGAAGGGTGAACGGACCCTTTAACCACTGAGCCCAATTATGAATGGTGTCATTTCTTCTCAGTTTGTCATTTCATGGTAACTTAAAGAGACAGATGGTAAATAGTTGAAGATTTTAGTTCACAAATATGTTGTTAATAGGTTTGACTGAAATTGAATAGAACACTCACTCACTACTATTCATTGTAAAAATACATGTGTTAGTTTGTCAGAGTGGCTCAGATGTAAAAGTCTGAGCAAGCGACTGGCCAATTAAAAGTAGCATTCAAAATTCCTGAGCAAATGAATGGTAATACAGTATGAGGCTGGGGATGTTTGCTGGAGGGAGTTACATTTCTGAGCAGCAAGGGTGCAGACTGAAGACTGAGCGCCAGGTGTTTACATGGATCACCTATAGAGAGAGATAATATTGTGGACATACATGAGATGAGGATGTATGGAACGTGGCTCCACTAGTTTAATTTCATTAACGGGCTCTTTCAATACGTCTATCACCGGCCTCCCCAGGTGGACGGTACCTCACCATTCCTGACGTTGGAAACAAGAGAAGTGGACGAGGGGCCCGGCTGGTCCTCCCACTCACCCCTCCCTGGAATGAAGGCAATCTGTGCCTGTCGTTCCGGCACAAGCTGGCAGGCCACCACGTGGGCATGCTGCAAGTGTTTGTGAAGAAGGGGAAGCAGTACAGTCCAGCAGTGTGGGGCCGGACAGGTGGAAATGGCTGGAGGCACACCCAAATCACATTATGGGGCACAGGTCTTGAAAGTGTAAGTATAACAGTAAAGATGTCAAAGAGGTTCATGAAATTTAAATAATATCTACAAACATTTCTGACAGATGTGAGGAGAGATGTTTCTATTCCTGTTGATGAAAAAGAAATAAGAGCAGCAGTCTGCTTTTCTAAAGAATGGATCTGTAAAATTTAAGATTCAAGTCACCTTTGAGAAGAAATGCAGTGAGTTTTCTTTTATCATGAAGTAGCGTGTGCTGATTGCTCCTCTATGGTACTACCTCAGTGTGCACTGTGCTGTTGTTCACCAGGTGATCCTGAAGGGGGAGCGTGGGCGAGGCAGGAGCGGCGAGATGGCCGTGGACGACATCACCCTGAGGAAAGGCTCCTGCACAGAGGAGCACAATCTGAGAAGACTCTAACTGACAGAGCAGGGAAAAAAAGGCAGAAAGAAAACAAGAGGGAAAAATCATCTCAAAGAGAACTGACTCTGTTTTGACACCCCCTCACTCTGCCTGGGCTCTCGCCGATCCCTCCCCCAACCCAGACCTCCTCCCGAGCCATCCTGTGAACGATATTCTAAAAATTGTGCGTCTGCAGAACAGTGGGTTTCTCTTTCTCTGCGCTGTCCATGAATAAAAGGACTGAACCAAATCTCATGGGCGGATCCCAGCAGCACACTCCTGTCTTCTCAGCCTCCCTCTCACTCCATCACCTTGTTACTATGAAACCTGCATGTACCTACTTACCATGGAAATGTCCTCCACCTAACTCAGCCCTGGCAGCCTTCCAGCCACACAGTTGCTTCATTTCTTCCTGGAGAGAGGATCATTCCCTCACTTCGGATTCTCCTTTTTCCTTGCTTTGATCCTTTACACCACAAGCCATTGCTTTTTATTTGCTTGATGTTAAAACATGTTGCTAGGGGTGCATTTTGTAATTGTTTTAATCAGTGAAATATCAGAGGTGGTATACATTTCTTTGAAGGTTAAAGATAAAATACTATGTAAAAGACAAACTGTCATTATTTGGTGCTAATCTGGTTTACTCCAAATCTGAGTCAGAGCCAGTTTAGGCCTGCCGTTGTTGGTCTACTTTGAGTTTTTGGTATTGCTACTGTTCTATAGCACAGTTTTGACTGAAACAGCGCTTTTCTTTTGTTGTCACAGTATTTCAAAGATCGGTTTGGCTGAAGAGAGTTTGAAAAAATAAAAGCACTTTTTCTGCCCCGATCTTTTATTGAAGCCTCCTAAAGTTGTTTAAACACTCCACAGTCATGTTTTTCAGATACTTGAAATGTGTCAGACAGAATCAGTGTTCGATTTGTGACACTAGCAAATCAACAGTTACTTTCTATTATACAGTATGTGCTTTGTTATATTAAGTGCAGTTTGTTATAACGACGACAACACCAACAACTTTTTAGGCTTTCACGAATTGTATTATTGTAAATGTAGTTGCGTGTACATACTCAAAATCGATGATCCCATTTGTTGTGTGGTTTATACATTATGTTAATTCATACATGAATATTAATTGGATTTCGAAATGGTTGATATTTCAGCTTTTAATTAAAGAACATGTATACCGATTGAAACCTTGTGTAGTGCAAGGCAGTGTTTAAAGTGCACAAAATGTGTATGTTCATGTGTTATGGTATAATGCTCTGTCTGTAACTTGCAAAGCACATAGTTGCGTATTGTATGCTGTGATAATGAAGGGCATCGGCTGGAATTTAGAGGTTTTCTGTATGCATAGGTGCATTCACCAAGTTCAAATTTATCCAGACCAGTATGTAAATAAAATACATTTGACTGATATGTTATGAAACAAAGCATGTTCTTTTTCTTATGCTTGTGACAGCAACACGATGTTTAGAGGAGAAGCTGGATAAAGAGAAATATTTTAAAGGTCCCCTGTTGAGTTTTTGACTACTAGCACTGCTGTTGAACAATGTTTTGATGAGCAAGTGCTCACATTTTTTTGCACTCTATTGTTTGAATGCAGGCACAATCATTTTATCAATAGCCGTTGATGATCCTAATGCACCAATAAATGAGGAGAGGACAGCAATCTGATGTTACCAATTCAGATTTTATTACGATCACCAAGCACTTTTAGAAATGCTCGCTTATTCATGCAATTATCCAGGTGGCCGATCATGTTGCAGCAGTGCGATGCTTAAAATCATGCAGATACAGGTCAGGAGCTTCAGTTAATGTTCAGATCCAACATCAGAATAAGGGAAAAATGTGATCTCAGTGACTTTGATCGTGGCATGATTTGTTTAGGTATTTCTGAAACTCCTGATCTCCTGGTATTGTTACATACAACAGTCTCTCAAGTTTGTATGCAGAATGGTGCAAAAAACAAGAAACATCCAGTGAGCATCAGTTCTGCAGATAGAGACACCTTGTTGACGAGAGAGGTCAGAGGGGAATGGCCAGACTGGTTGGAGCCAACAGAAAAGCTAGGGTAACTCAGATAACCATTCTTGACAACTGTGGTGAGCAGAAAAGCATTTCAGAATCAACAACACCTCCGACCTTGAGGCAGATTGGCTACAACAGCAGAAAACCACATCTGGTGTCAGCATGAATGTGTTTGAAGCCCAGACTTGTGGTGGCGGTGTAATGGAGTGGGGAATGTTTTCTTGACTCAGTTTGGGCCCTTAATACCAATCAATAATCATTTGAATGCCACAGTCTATCTAAGTATTGTTGCTGACCATGTGCATCCCTTTATGGCCCCAGCTTACCATCTTCTAATGGCTACTTCCAAGCACGATAATGCACAATGTCACAAAGCAAAAGTCATCTCAAACTGGTTTCATGAACATGACGATGAGTTCAGTGAACTTCAATGGCCTATCACCAGATCAGTAGAATCACAGTAGAACACCTTTGAAATGTGGTAGAACGGGAGATTCACAGCATGAATGTGCACCTGACGAATCTGCAGAAATGATGTGATGCAATCATGTCAACGTGGAGCAGAATCTCAAAGGAAACTTTCCAACATCTTGTGAAATCCATGCCATGAAGAACTGAGGCTGTTTTGGTGTTCCTAATAAAGTGCCCGAGAATGTATCTTCAAAGAAAACCTTAGACAATGTCTGAAGAGGTAGAAAGGCATTCATAATGTTAATAATCTTCAATGTTGCACACAATGTATTTTGGTGAGGAACAAGCAACAGTGTTTTTTGTAGAGAGTAGAGACTCAGACTCAAAAGGATACCTTCAATATAATGATGCTCCAGAACTTCAAACTAGCTTCTCTATGCTGGGGATGGATAAAAAGATCAAAGAATAAAATCATGATGTTTCTCTTATTTATATTCTTTAGGGTATGACTGTGCTTGATTTATACAGTAGTTGTTTCATAACAAAATTCAATCATTGCTTAATTTAAAACTTTCTTCTGTAATCAGTTTATTTACTTTTCCACTTTGCTTTATTTGGTACAATTTGATATAATAAGATCGGTCAACTTTGGCATTCAAGATTTGTTTTATGGAAACAGTATAATTTATTAATTCATCATCAGGGATTGACAAATCCTCCCAAAAAAATCTTTATTCAAGGCAGCGTATGCAACAGAAGGCCTACTTAAATTTGATACAAATTAAAAGATTAAAGGGTCATGATATCTGAATTAATTTGAGGATGTTGAATTATTTTGGTGGAATTTAAATGTGAAAAAATGCCACGGAGAGCACAGTGCAGGAAATTCCTCTATGCAAAACAAAGAAAGAAAAAATGATCTTTTCAGACAACAAACACAAGCTGACTATTTCTAGTCTTCAGCAGGTAAAAGTTAGAAGGACACATGCTTTGATTTCACGTTTCATATTCCCCAGAGACATTTTAATTTTCTTTATTCATACTGTGGCCATAGAGCATAGTTGTGTCTTGAGACTGACAGGTATCTGACAAAAATGAATAGGACGCCTCAAACATGCAGCAGCCTAGTTACAGTTATTAATCAAACCACCACTGTAAATGAGCACAGCAAGCAACCACAATACCTATCCTTCACACTATATTATAAATTAACTCTTGGCTTTAACCTAACTGGATCATATTTACTGCTTTAATATATGGTAACACAGTACCATGGAACAGTACTTTAAGCACAATAAAGCAGTGGGTGGACTAGTTCTTCACCTTGTCAGTTTTCTTATACTTTATTATGCATCATAACAAAAGTGGAAACTTTTTAGTCAGTCATGTTCTTGCAGCAGCTATTAAACTTTCATAAATATCTCAGCTTAACTTTGAACTGTGAATGCGACTGCCCATAATTCACACACACACACACACACACACACACACACACACACACACACACACAGAGGCAATGAATCAAATGTTTGTTTGCTCAAATAAGGTCTGCAGTTCTGATATTAGATGAGTCGCTGAACAGTTGATTCTCCAAAATCCTGTCACTGACCTGTGACGAAATACCTAAAAAAAAACTCATTCATTTTGCCTCGGGGCAGCTTATTTAGGACAAAAAGGGCAAGCAAACAGCCCGTTTATTAAGATAAACTACCACAGCAGAGAGAAATCCAGAGGGCAGAGGCAGTAGCTAATACAAATGTGTGTATTTCCCTGTGTCTTCTGTGTTTGTGTGTGGTTCACTCTCTGTGGTGTCCCAATCATCTCTGGAAGTGTGGCAAAGTCAGGCATATCCTATCTGTTTTCTCACATACAAACACATAAACTCACAGAGCACACAATAAGAGATGAAATATCAAACACATTTTCAGATCATAAAGCATGAAACATGTGGCTGAACCAAAACCTTCCTACACTCTGTTATATTTTTTCCATGGAAAAGCAAAAACTGTCAGTGTTAATGGACCATTAATGAACGTCATAAGAGGAGATGAAATAATGAAGTTAAGATGAGGGAATGTTCACAGAGCTAAACACTAAGTGTTGTCATTCTTCATGGATGAGGACAAGGCAGACAAGTCTGTTGGATAGTCAAAGAGTGGAGACTAGATTTAAACCAGACACACTGTATTACTATTTGAATATCATCTAGAAGTGCTCAGTCTTACATCACATAGAGATGTGAGGGACATTCAAGCAGAATTAACTCTTTTACTCTCTTTTTAAGTGCCCATTTTCTGTCGTCGTTTACTGTACTTGTACAAGATCATTCTGATCCATCTTAGCTACTGTATCCATCCTGCTCTTTGTAGATGTTGATGTTTTTGTGTTTATCAGCAATTAAAGTGAAAAATGAATGATGACCAGATTAATCTGACAGTTTCATTCATAGATTAATCCACTAGTGTGATGTTTTTTGCTTCTAATTATGTCATACAGAGGATCTGCTCCCTGTGCTCAAAGCTCTCAGTACATTTCATTTAACAGAGCAAAGTTTGAGCCCAGCAGAGATCTTCGTCAGGTATTGGCACTGTAAATTTCCTGGGAGCTATCAGTACCTTGTGCAGTTCTGAATAGCCTGCCAATTTGATGTAGGGTGTTTTTACAGCTTCACTCACTGGTGCTGAGGGAATCTGTCATGCTGGACAAGAGGTCTTCCAGGTTAGGTTGGCAATGCTGACTGAACAGAGAAGCGCTGGCAGGTCAGAGCAGATGACCGCTGGATCTTCTCAAAGATGGGGACTGCAGCAATTAATTGCTGATGAAGTAGACAAGAAGGTGAAAGAGACCACTTTGAGGACATACCCTCTGGATAGGAGGCAGTGCTTGGGAGAGGCATGGTTAGGGTCTGGGTTCTTGTTGGCAGAGATCACTGTGGAAGTCTGAAAGACTCATTGGCAATTTGCTGACCTTTTTTTGCTTTACTATACTATGACGTTTTTATGACTTTTTAAGCCTTATTATACAATGTCGTTTTCATTACTTTTTATGACTTACTATACTATGACTTTTTATGCCTTACTTTACTATGGAGATTTTATGACTTTTTATGACTTACTATACTATGACTTTTTATGCCTTACTATACTATGTCGTTTTTATGAATTTTAATGCCTTAATTTACAATGATGTTTAATGTCTTACGATACTATGATGTTTTTTTGACTTTTTATACCTTACTATACTATGTCGCTTTTGTGACCTTTTATGCCTTACTATACTATGACTTTTTATCTTTTTATGCCTTACTATACTATGACGTTTTTGTGACTTTTTATGCCTTACTATTCTATAACTTTTTATGCCTTAGTATATTATGAGTTTTTATGCATGACTATTCTATGACTTTTTACGCCTTACTATACTATGAGGTTTTTATGACTTTTTATGCCTTACTATACTATGCCTTTTTATGCCTTACTATACTATGACCTTTTTTTGCTTTACTATACTATGACGTTTTTAAGACTTTTTACGCTTTACTATACTATGAGGTTTTTTTGACTTTTTATGCCTTACTATACTATGTCGTTTTGATGACTTTTTATACCTTATTATATGTCGTTTTCATTACTTTTTATGAATTACTATACTATGACTTTTTATGCCTTACTTTACTATGACTTTTTTCTGACTTTTTGTGCCTTACTGTACTATGACATTTTTATGACTTTTTATGACTTAATATACTATGACGTTTTTTTGACTTTTTGTCCCTTACTATACAATGACGTTTTTCTGACTTTTTATGCCTCACTATACTATGTTGTTTATATGATTTTTTTTATGCCTTACTATACCATGTAATTTTATGACTTTTTATGACTTACTATACTATGACTTTTTATGACTTTTTATGCCTTACTATACTATTCCGTTTTTATGAATTTTTAGGCCTTACTGTACTATGCCGTTTTTATGACATTTTATGCCTTACTATACTATGAGGTTTTTATGACTTTTTATGCCTTACTATACTATGACCTTTTTTTGCTTTACTATACTATGACGTTTTTATGACTTTTTACGCCTTACTGTACTATGTCGTTTTTATGACTTTTTATTACTTACTATACTATTCCGTTTTTATGAATTTTTAGGCCTTACTGTACTATGCCGTTTTTATGACATTTTATGCCTTACTATACTATGACGTTTTTTTGACTGTTTATGCCTTACTATACTGTGACTTTTTATGCCTTATTATAGGCTTACTATAGAGATGCTTTATTATACTATGACTTTTTTCTGACGTTTTGTGCGTTACTATACTATGACTTTTTATGTCTTACTATACTATGAGGTTTTTAATGACTTTTTATGCCTTACTTTACTATGACTTTTTTCTGACTTTTTGTGCCTTACTGTACTATGAAATTTTTATGACTTTTGATGACTTACTATACTATGTCGTTTTTTATGACTTTTTATGACTTACTATACTATGAGGTTTTTATGACTTTTTATGCCTTACTATACTGTGACTTTTTATGCCTTACTATACTGTGACTTTTTATGCCTTATTATACTATGACTTTTTTCTGACGTTTTGTGCCTTACTATACAAAATTACGTTTAATGCCTTACTATACTATGACGTTTTTATGACTTTTTATGCCTTACTATACTATGACGTTTTTTTTGACTTTTTATGTCCTACGATACTATGACTTTTTATGCCTTACTATACTATGACTTTTTACGCCTTACTATACTATGACGTTTTTTTTGACTTTTTATGTCCTACGATACTATGACTTTTTATGCCTTACTATACTATGACTTTTTACGCCTTACTATACTATGAGGTTTTTTATGACTTTTTATGCCTTACTATACTATGACTTTTTATGCCTTACTATACTATGACTTTTTTATGACTTTTTGTGCCTTACTATACTATGACGTTTTTATGATTTTTTATGACTTACTATACTATGACTTTTTTCTGACTTTTTGTGCCGTACTGTACTATGACATTTTTATGACTTTTGATGACTTACTATACTATGTCATTTTTATGACTTTTCATGCCTTACTATACTATGAGGTTTTTATAACTTTTTATGCCTTACTATACTATGTCGTTTTTTATGACTTTTTATGACTTACTATGCTATTCCGTTTTTATGACTTTTTATGTATTACTATACCATTCCGTTTTTATGAATTTTTAGGCCTTACTGTACTATGCCGTTTTTATGACATTTTATGCCTTACTATACTATGACGTTTTATTGACTTTTTATGCCTTAATATACTGTGACTTTTTATGCCTTATTATACTATGACTTTTTTCTGACGTTTTGTGCGTTACTATACAATGACTTTTTATACCTTACTATACTATGACTTTTTACGCCTTACTATACAATGAGGTTTTTTATGACTTTTTATGCCTTACTATACTATGACTTTTTACGCCTTACTATACTATGTCGTTTTATGCCTTACTATACTATGACTTTTTTCTGACTTTTTGTGCCTTACTATACTATGACGTTTTTCTGACTTTTTCTGACTTGCGATACTATGACTTTTTATGCCTTACTATAGTATGACTTTTTTCTAACTTTTTGTGCCTCACTATACTATGACGTTTTTATGACTTTTTATGCCTTACAATACTATAAACGTTTTTTGCTTTACTATACTATGTCGTTTTTATGACTTTTTATGACTTACTATACTATGACCTTTTTTTTACTTTTTGTGCCTTACTTTACTGTGACTTTTTTTTTACTTTTTGTGCCTTACTGTACTATGACATTTTTATGACTTTTTATGACTTAATATACTATATCGTTTTTATGACTTTTTATTCCTTAATTTACAATGACGTTTAATGTCGTAGTATACTATGACGTATTTTTTACTTTTTGTCCCTTACTATACAATGACGTTTTCATGACTTTTTATGCCTTACTATACTATGACGTATTTTTTACTTTTTGTCCCTTACTATACAATGACGTTTTCATGACTTTTTATGCCTTACTATACTATGTTTTTTTTATGATTTTTTTTATGCCTTACTATTACATGTAATTTTATGACTTTTTATGCCTTACTATACTATGTTGTTTTTATGACTTTTTATGACTTACTATACTATTCCGTTCTCATGAATTTTTAGGCCTTACTGTACTATGCCGTTTTTATGACATTTTATGCCTTACTATACTATGACGTTTTTTTGACTTTTTATGCCTTACTATACTGTGACCTTTTATGCCTTATTATACTCTGACCTTTTTCTGACGTTTTGTGCGTTACTATTCAATGACGTTTTTCTGACTTTTTCTGACTTGCGATACTATGACTTTTTATGCCTTACTATACTATGTCGTTTTTATGACTTTTTATGCCTTACTATACTATGACTTTTTTCTAACTTTTTGTGCCTTACTATACTATGACGTTTTTATGACTTTTTATGCCTTACTATACTATGACTTTTTATGCCTTACTATACTATGTAATTTTATGACTTTTTATGCCTTACTATACTATGTTGTTTTTATGACTTTTTATGACTTACTATACTATTCCGTTTTATGACTTTTTATGCCTTACTATACTATGAGGTTTTTATGACTTTTTATGACTTACTATACTATTCCGTTCTCATGAATTTTTAGGCCTTACTGTACTATGCCGTTTTTATGACATTTTATGCCTTACTATACTATGACGTTTTTTTGACTTTTTATGCCTTAATATACTGTGACTTTTTATGCCTTATTATACTATGACTTTTTTCTGACGTTTTGTGCGTTACTATACAATGACTTTTTATACCTTACTATACTATGACTTTTTACGCCTTACTATACAATGAGGTTTTTATGACTTTTTTTGACTTTTTATGCCTTACTTTACTATGACTTTTTACGCCTTACTATACTATGTCGTTTTATGCCTTACTATACTATGACTTTTTTCTGACTTTTTGTGCCTTACTATACTATACTATGACGTTTTTCTGACTTTTTCTGACTTGCGATACTATGACTTTTTATGCCTTACTATAGTATGACTTTTTTCTAACTTTTTGTGCCTCACTATACTATGACGTTTTTATGACTTTTTATGCCTTACTATACTATAAACGTTTTTTGCTTTACTATACTATGTCGTTTTTATGACTTTTTATGACTTACTATACTATGACCTTTTTTTTACTTTTTGTGCCTTACTTTAGTGTGACTTTTTTTTAACTTTTTGTGCCTTACTGTACTATGACATTTTTATGACTTTTTATGACTTAATATACTATATCGTTTTTATGACTTTTTATGCCTTAATTTACAATGACGTTTAATGTCGTAGTATACTATGACGTATTTTTTACTTTTTGTCCCTTACTATACAATGACGTTTTCATGACTTTTTATGCCTTACTATACTATGTTTTTTTTATGATTTTTTTTATGCCTTACTATTACATGTAATTTTATGACTTTTTATGCCTTACTATACTATGTTGTTTTTATGACTTTTTATGACTTACTATACTATTCCGTTCTCATGAATTTTTAGGCCTTACTGTACTATGCCGTTTTTATGACATTTTATGCCTTACTATACTATGACTTTTTTTGACTTTTTATGCCTTACTATACTGTGACCTTTTATGCCTTATTATACTCTGACCTTTTTCTGACGTTTTGTGCGTTACTATTCAATGACGTTTTTCTGACTTTTTCTGACTTGCGATACTATGACTTTTTATGCCTTACTATACTATGTCGTTTTTATGACTTTTTATGCCTTACTATACTATGACTTTTTTCTAACTTTTTGTGCCTTACTATACTATGACGTTTTTATGACTTTTTATGCCTTACTATACTATGACTTTTTATGCCTTACTATACTATGTAATTTTTATGACTTTTTATGACTTTTTATGACTTATGATACTATGACTTTTTATGCCTTACTATACTATGTCGTTTTTATGACTTTTTACGCCTTACTATACTATGAGGTTTTTATGACTTTTCATGCCTTACTATACTATGTCATTTTTATGACTTTTTATGCCTTACTATACTATGACCTTTTTTTGACTTTTTATGTCTTACTATACTGTGACTTTTTATGCCTTACTATACTATGACTTTTTTCTAACTTTTTGTGCCTTACTATACTATGACGTTTTTATGACTTTTTATGACTTACTATACTGTGACTTTTTATGACTTACTATACTATGACTTTTTTCTGACTTTTTGTACCTTACTATACTATGACGTTTTTATGACTTTTTATGCCTTACTATACTATGACTTTTTATGCCTTGCTATACTATGTAATTTTTATGATTTTTCTGACTTATGATACTATGACTTTTTATGCCTTACTATACTATGTCGTTTTTATGACTTTTTATGACTTACTACACTATGACCTTTTTTTGACTTTTTATGCCTTACTATACTATGACTTTTTATGCCTTACTATACTATGACCTTTTTTTGCTTTACTATACTATGATGTTCTCATGACTTTTTATGCCTTGCTATACTATGCCGTTTTTATGCCTTACTATACTATGACGTTTTTTTGACTTTTTATGACCTACGATACTATGACTTTTTATGCCTTACTACACTATGTCGTTTTATGCCTTACTATACTATGAATTTTTTCTGACTTTTTGTGCCTTTCTATACTATGACGTTTTTCTGACTTTTTATGCCTTACTAAACTATGACCTTTTTTTGCTTTACTATACTACGACGTTTTTATGACTTTTTACGCCTTACTATACAATGTCGTTTTTATGACTTACTATACTATTCCGTTTTTATGAATTTTTAGGCCTTACTATACTATGACGTTTTTATGACTTTTTATGCCTTACTATACTATGACGTTTTTTTGACGTTCTATGCCTTACTATACTGTGACTTTTTATGCCTTACTATACTATGACTTTTTTCTAACTTTTTGTGCCTTACTATACTATGACGTTTTTATGACTTTTTATGCCTTACTATACTATGACCTTTTTTTGCTTTACTATACTATGACTTTTTATGCCTTACTATACTATGACCTTTTTTTGACTTTTTATGACCTACGATACTATGACTTTTTATGCCTTACTACACTATGTCGTTTTATGCCTTACTATACTATGAATTTTTTCTGACTTTTTGTGCCTTACTATACAATGTCGTTTTTATGACTTACTATACTATTCCGTTTTTATGAATTTTTAGGCCTTATTATACTATGACGTTTTTTTGACGTTCTATGCCTTACTATACTGTGACTTTTTATGCCTTACTATACTATGACTTTTTTCTAACTTTTTGTGCCTTACTATACTATGACGTTTTTATGACTTTTTATGCCTTACTATACTATGACCTTTTTTTGCTTTACTATACTATGACGTTATTGTGTCTTTTTATGCCTTACTATACTATGACGATTTTATGACTTTTTATGCCTTACTATACTATGACGTTTTTTTGACGTTCTATGCCTTACTATACTGTGACTTTTTATGCCTTACTATACTATGACTTTTTTCTAACTTTTTGTGCCTTACTATACTATGACGTTTTTATGACTTTTTATGCCTTACTATACTATGACTTTTTATGCCTTACTATACTATGTAATTTTTATGACTTTTTATGACTTATGATACTATGACTTTTTATGCCTTACTATACTATGTCGTTTTTATGACTTTTTACGCCTTACTATACTTTGAGGTTTTTATGACTTTTCATGCCTTACTATACTATGTCATTTTTATGACTTTTTATGCCTTACTATACTATGACCTTTTTTTGACTTTTTATGTCTTACTATACTGTGACTTTTTATGCCTTACTATACTATGACTTTTTTCTAACTTTTTGTGCCTTACTATACTATGACGTTTTTATGACTTTTTATGACTTATGATAGTATCACTTTTTATGCCTTACTATACTATGACATTCTTATGTCTTTTTATGCCTTACTATACTATGAGGTTTTTATGACTTTTTATGCCTTACTATACTATGACGTTTTTTTTACGTTCTATGCCTTACTATACTATGACCTTTTTTTGCTTTACTATACTATGTCGTTTTTATGACTTTTTATGACTTACTATACTATGACCTTTTTCTGACTTTTTATGCCTTACTATACTGTGACTTTTTATGACTTACTATACTATGACTTTTTTCTGACTTTTTGTATCTTACTATACTATGACGTTTTTATGACTTTTTATGCCTTACTATACTATGACTTTTTATGCCTTACTATACTATGTCGTTTTTATGACTTTTTATGACTTACTACACTATGACCTTTTTTTGACTTTTTATGCCTTACTATACTATGACTTTTTATGCCTTACTATACTATGACCTTTTTTTGCTTTATTATACTATGATGTTCTCATGACTTTTTATGCCTTGCTATACTATGCCGTTTTTATGCCTTACTATACTATGACGTTTTTTTGACTTTTTGTGACCTACGATACTATGACTTTTTATGCCTTACTACACTATGTCGTTTTATGCCTTACTATACTATGAATTTTTTCTGACTTTTTGTGCCTTACTATACTATGACGTTTTTCTGACTTTTTATGCCTTACTAAACTATGACCTTTTTTTGCTTTACTATACTATGACGTTTTTATGACTTTTTACGCCTTACTATACAATGTCGTTTTTATGACTTACTATACTATTCCGTTTTTATGAATTTTTAGGCCTTACTATACTATGACGTTTTTATGACTTTTTATGCCTTACTATACTATGACGTTTTTTTGACGTTCTATGCCTTACTATACTGTGACTTTTTATGCCTTACTATACTATGACTTTTTTCTAACTTTTTGTGCCTTACTATACTATGACGTTTTTATGACTTTTTATGCCTTACTATACTATGACTTTTTTCTAACTTTTTGTGCCTTACTATACTATGACGTTTTTATGACTTTTTATGCCTTACTATACTATGACCTTTTTTTGCTTTACTATACTATGACGTTATTGTGTCTTTTTATGCCTTACTATACTATGACGTTTTTATGACTTTTTATGCCTTACTATACTATGACGTTTTTTTGACGTTCTATGCCTTACTATACTGTGACTTTTTATGCCTTACTATACTATGACTTTTTTCTAACTTTTTGTGCCTTACTATACTATGACGTTTTTATGACTTTTTATGCCTTATGATACTATAACTTTTTATGCCTTACTATACTATGTAATTTTTATGACTTTTTATGACTTATGATACTATGACTTTTTATGCCTTACTATACTATGTCGTTTTTATGACTTTTTACGCCTTACTATACTATGAGGTTTTTATGACTTTTCATGCCTTACTATACTATGTCATTTTTATGACTTTTTATGCCTTACTATACTATGACCTTTTTTTGACTTTTTATGCCTTACTATACTGTGACTTTTTATGACTTACTATACTATGACTTTTTTCTGACTTTTTGTACCTTACTATACTATGACGTTTTTATGACTTTTTATGCCTTACTATACTATGACTTTTTATGCCTTGCTATACTATGACTTTTTTCTAACTTTTTGTGCCTTACTATACTATGACGTTTTTATGACTTTTTATGCCTTACTATACTATGACCTTTTTTTGCTTTACTATACTATGACATTATTGTGTCTTTTTATGCCTTACTATACTATGACGTTTTTATGACTTTTTATGCCTTACTATACTATGAGGTTTTTATGACTTTTCATGCCTTACTATACTATGTCATTTTTATGACTTTTTATGCCTTACTATACTATGACCTTTTTTTGACTTTTTATGCCTTACTATACTGTGACTTTTTATGACTTACTATACTATGACTTTTTTCTGACTTTTTGTACCTTACTATACTATGACGTTTTTATGACTTTTTATGCCTTACTATACTATGACTTTTTATGCCTTGCTATACTATGTAATTTTTATGATTTTTTATGACTTATGATACTATTACTTTTTATGCCTTACTATACTATGTCGTTTTTATGACTTTTTACTCCTTACTATACTATGAGGTTTTTATGACTTTTTATGCCTTACTATACTATGACCTTTTTTTGCTTTACTATACTATGATGTTCTTATGACTTTTTATGCCTTGCTATACTATGCCGTTTTTTTGCCTTACTATACTATGACGTTTTTATGACTTTTTATGCCTTACTATACTATGACGTTTTTATGACTTTTTATGCCTTACTAAACTATGACCTTTTTTTGCTTTACTATACTATGACGTTTTTATGACTTTTTACGCCTTACTATACAATGTCGTTTTTATGACTTTTTATGACTTACTATACTATTCCGTTTTTATGAATTTTTAGGCCTTACTATACTATGACGTTTTTATGACTTTTTATGCCTTACTATACTATGTCGTTTTTATGACTTTTTACGCCTTACTATACTATGAGGTTTTTATGACTTTTTACGCCTTACTATACTATGAGGTTTTTATGACTTTTTATGCCTTACTATACTATGACGTTTTTTTGACGTTCTATGCCTTACTATACTATGACTTTTTATGCCTTACTATACTATGACCTTTTTTTGCTTTACTATACTATGTCGTTTTTATGACTTTTTATGACTTACTATACTATGACTTTTTTCTGACTTTTTGTACCTTACGATATTATGACATTTTATGCCTTAGAATACTATGTCGTTTTTATGACTTTTTATTCCTTACTATACTATGAGGTTTTTATGACTTTTTATGCCTTACTATACTACGTCGTTTATATGACTTTTTATGCCTTGCTATACTATGCCGTTTTTTTGCCTTACTATACTATTACGTTTTTATGACTTTTTATGCCTTATTATACTATGACTTTTTATGCCTTACTATACTATGACCTTTTTTTGCCTCACTATACTATGATGTTTTTATGACTTTTTATGCCTTACTATACCATGTCATTTTTATGACTTTTTATGACTTACTATACTATGACTTTTTATGCCTTGCTATACTATGACGTTTTTTGGACTTACTATACTATGTTGTTTTTATGATTTTTTATGTCTTACTTTAATAGGACATTTTTATGACTCTTTATGCCTTACTATACTATGTCGTTTTTATGACTTTTTATGCCTTACTATACTATTAGTTTTTATGCCTTACTATACTATGACCTTTTTTTGCTTTACTATACTATGATGTTTTTATGACTTTTTATAACTTACTACACTATGACCTTTTTTTGACTTTTTATGCCTTACTATACTGTGACTTTTTATGCCTTACTATACTATGACTTTTTTCTGACTTTTTGTGCCTTACTATACTATGACGTTTTTATGACTTTTTATGACTTACGATACTATGACTTTTTATGCCTTACTATAATATGAGGTTTTTATGCCTTACTATACTATGACGTTTTTATGACTTTTTATGCCTTACTATACTATGACTTTTTATGCTTTACTATACCATGTCATTTTTATGACTTTTTATGACTTACGATACTATGACTTTTTATGCCTTACAATACTATGTCGTTTTTATGACTTTTTATTCCTTACTATACTATGAGGTTTTTATGACTTTTTATGCCTTACTATACTACGTCGTTTATATGACTTTTTATGCCTTGCTATACTATGCCGTTTTTTTGCCTTACTATACTATGACGTTTTTATGACTTTTTATGCCTTATAATACTATGACTTTTTATGCCTTACTATAATAAGACCTTTTTTTGCCTTACTATACTATGACCTTTTTATGACTTTTAATGCCTTACTATACAATGTCATTTTTATGACTTTTTATGACTTACTGTACTATGACTTTTTATGCCTTACTATACTATGACGTTTTTTGGACTTACTATACTATGTTGTTTTTATGACTTTTTATGTCTTACTATAATAGGACATTTTTATGACTCTTTATGCCTTACTATACTATGTCGTTTTTATGACTTTTTATGCCTTACTATACTATTAGTTTTTATGCCTTGCTATACTATGACCTTTTTTTGCTTTACTATACTATGATGTTTTTATGACTTTTTACGCCTTACTATACTATGACTTTTTATGCCTTACTATACCATGTCATTTTTATGACTTTTTATGACTTACTATACTATGACCTTTTTTTGACTTTTTATGCCTTACTATACTGTGACTTTTTATGCCTTACTATACTATGTCGTTTTTATGACTTTTTATTTCTTACTATACTATGAGTTTTTATGACTTTTTATGCCTTACTATACTACGTCGTTTATATGACTTTTTATGCCTTGCTATACTATGCCGTTTTTTTGCCTTACTATACTATGACGTTTTTATGACTTTTTATGCCTTATAATACTATTACTTTTTATGCCTTACTATAATAAGACCTTTTTTTGCCTTACTATACTATGATGTTTTTATGACTTTTTATGACTTACTGTACTATGACTTTTTATGCCTTACTATACTATGATGTTTTTATGACTTTTTATGCCTTGCTATACTATGCCGTTTTTTTGCCTTACTATACTATGACGTTTTTATGACTTTTTATGCCTTATAATACTATTACTTTTTATGCCTTACTATAATAAGACCTTTTTTTGCCTTACTATACTATGATGTTTTTATGACTTTTTATGACTTACTGTACTATGACTTTTTATGCCTTACTATACTATGACGTTTTTATGACTTTTTATGCCTTATAATACTATTACTTTTTATGCCTTACTATAATAAGACCTTTTTTTGCCTTACTATACTATGATGTTTTTATGACTTTTTATGACTTACTGTACTATGACTTTTTATGCCTTACTATACTATGATGTTTTTATGACTTTTTATGACTTACTATACTATGACTTTTTTCTGACTTTTTGTACCTTACTATACTATGACGTTTTTATGACTTTTTATGCCTTACTATACTATGACTTTTTATGCCTTGCTATACTATGTAATTTTTATGATTTTTCTGACTTATGATACTATGACTTTTTATGCCTTACTATACTATGTCGTTTTTATGACTTTTTATGACTTACTACACTATGACCTTTTTTTGACTTTTTATGCCTTACTATACTATGACTTTTTATGCCTTACTATACTATGACCTTTTTTTGCTTTACTATACTATGATGTTCTCATGACTTTTTATGCCTTGCTATACTATGCCGTTTTTATGCCTTACTATACTATGACGTTTTTTTGACTTTTTATGACCTACGATACTATGACTTTTTATGCCTTACTATACTATGACTTTTTATGCCTTACTATACTATGATTTTTTATGACTTTTTTCTGACTTTTTGTGCCTTACTAAACTATGACCTTTTTTTGCTTTACTATACTATGACGTTTTTATGACTTTTTACGCCTTACTATACTATGACTTTTTATGACTTACTATACTATTCCGTTTTTATGAATTTTTAGGCCTTACTATACTATGACGTTTTTATGACTTTTTATGCCTTACTATACTATGACGTTTTTTTGACGTTCTATGCCTTACTATACTGTGACTTTTTATGCCTTACTATACTATGACTTTTTTCTAACTTTTTGTGCCTTACTATACTATGACGTTTTTATGACTTTTTATGCCTTACTATACTATGACCTTTTTTTGCTTTACTATACTATGACGTTATTGTGTCTTTTCATGCCTTACTATACTATGACGTTTTTATGACTTTTTATGCCTTACTATACTATGACGTTTTTTTGACTTTTTATGCCTTACTATACTGTGACTTTTTATGACTTACTATACTATGACTTTTTTATGACTTACTATACTATGACTTTTTTCTGACTTTTTGTACCTTACTATACTATGACGTTTTTATGACTTTTTATGCCTTACTATACTATGACTTTTTATGCCTTGCTATACTATGACTTTTTTCTAACTTTTTGTGCCTTACTATACTATGACGTTTTTATGACTTTTTATGACTTTTTATGCCTTGCTATACTATGTAATTTTTATGATTTTTTATGACTTATGATACTATGACTTTTTATGCCTTACTATACTATATCGTTTTTATGACTTTTTACTCCTTACTATACTATGAGGTTTTTATGACTTTTTATGCCTTACTATACTATGACCTTTTTTTGCCTTACTATACTATGACGTTTTTATGACTTTTTATGCCTTACTATACTATGACGTTTTTATGACTTTTTATGCCTTACTAAACTATGACCTTTTTTTGCTTTACTATACTATGACGTTTTTATGACTTTTTACGCCTTACTATATAATGTCGTTTTTATGACTTACTATACTATTCCGTTTTTATGAATTTTTAGGCCTTACTATACTATGACGTTTTTATGACTTTTTATGCCTTACTATACTATGACGTTTTTTTGACCTTCCATGCCTTACTATACTGTGACTTTTTATGCCTTACTATACTATGACTTTTTTCTAACTTTTTGTGCCTTACTATACTATCACGTTTTTATGACTTATGATACTATGACTTTTTATGCCTTACTATACTATGTCGTTTTTATTACTTTTTACGCCTTACTATACTATGAGGTTTTTATGACTTTTTATGCCTTACTATACTATGACGTTTTTTTGACGTTCTATGCCTTACTATACTATGACTTTTTATGCCTTACTATAATATGACCTTTTTTTGACTTTTTATGCCTTACTATACTGTGACTTTTTATGACTTACTATAGTATGACTTTTTTCTGACTTTTTGTACCTTACGATATTATGACATTTTATGCCTTACTATACTATGTCGTTTTTATGACTTTTTATTCCTTACTATACTATGAGGTTTTTATGACTTTTTATGCCTTACTATACTACGTCGTTTATATGACTTTTTATGCCTTGCTATACTATGCCGTTTTTTTGCCTTACTATACTATTACGTTTTTATGACTTTTTATGCCTTATTATACTATGACTTTTTATGCCTTACTATACTATTACGTTTTTTTGCCTCACTATACTATGATGTTTTTATGACTTTTTATGCCTTACTATACCATGTCATTTTTATGACTTTTTATGACTTACTATACTATGACTTTTTATGCCTTGCTATACTATGACGTTTTTTGGACTTACTATACTATGTTGTTTTTATGATTTTTTATGTCTTACTTTAATAGGACATTTTT
Source organism: Seriola aureovittata (assembly GCF_021018895.1). NCBI lineage: Eukaryota > Metazoa > Chordata > Actinopteri > Carangiformes > Carangidae > Seriola > Seriola aureovittata. The sequence goes on from NC_079366.1 coordinate 20,270,970, forward strand.
ATGACTCTTTATGCCTTACTATACTATGTCGTTTTTATGACTTTTTATGCCTTACTATACTATTAGTTTTTATGCCTTACTATACTATGACCTTTTTTTGCTTTACTATACTATGATGTTTTTATGACTTTTTACGCCTTACTATACTATGTCGTTTTTATGACTTTTTATAACTTACTACACTATGACCTTTTTTTGACTTTTTATGCCTTACTATACTGTGACTTTTTATGCCTTACTATACTATGACTTTTTTCTGACTTTTTGTGCCTTACTATACTATGACGTTTTTATGACTTTTTATGACTTACGATACTATGACTTTTTATGCCTTACTATACTATGAGGTTTTTATGCCTTACTATACTATGACGTTTTTATGACTTTTTATGCCTTACTATACTATGACTTTTTATGCTTTACTATACCATGTCATTTTTATGACTTTTTATGACTTACGATACTATGACTTTTTATGCCTTACAATACTATGTCGTTTTTATGACTTTTTATTCCTTACTATACTATGAGGTTTTTATGACTTTTTATGCCTTACTATACTACGTCGTTTATATGACTTTTTATGCCTTGCTATACTATGCCGTTTTTTTGCCTTACTATACTATGACGTTTTTATGACTTTTTATGCCTTATAATACTATGACTTTTTATGCCTTACTATAATAAGACCTTTTTTTGCCTTACTATACTATGATGTTTTTATGACTTTTTATGCCTTACTATACCATGTCATTTTTATGACTTTTTATGACTTACTGTACTATGACTTTTTATGCCTTACTATACTATGACGTTTTTTGGACTTACTATACTATGTTGTTTTTATGACTTTTTATGTCTTACTATAATAGGACATTTTTATGACTCTTTATGCCTTACTATACTATGTCGTTTTTATGACTTTTTATGCCTTACTATACTATTAGTTTTTATGCCTTGCTATATTATGACCTTTTTTTGCTTTACTATACTATGATGTTTTTCTGACTTTTTACGCCTTACTATACTATGACTTTTTATGCCTTACTATACCATGTCATTTTTATGACTTTTTATGACTTACTATACTATGACCTTTTTTTGACTTTTTATGCCTTACTATACTGTGACTTTTTATGCCTTACTATACTATGTCGTTTTTATGACTTTTTATTCCTTACTATACTATGAGGTTTTTATGACTTTTTATGCCTTACTATACTACGTCGTTTATATGACTTTTTATGCCTTGCTATACTATGCCGTTTTTTTGCCTTACTATACTATGACGTTTTTATGACTTTTTATGCCTTATAATACTATTACTTTTTATGCCTTACTATAATAAGACCTTTTTTTGCCTTACTATACTATGATGTTTTTATGACTTTTTATGACTTACTGTACTATGACTTTTTATGCCTTACTATACTATGACGTTTTTTGGACTTACTATACTATGTTGTTTTTATGACTTTTTATGTCTTACTATAATAGGACATTTTTATGACTCTTTATGCCTTACTATACTATGTCGTTTTTATGATTTTTTATGCCTTACTATACTATTAGTTTTTATGCCTTACTATACTGACCTTTTTTTGCTTTACTATACTATGATGTTTTTATGACTTTTTACACCTTACTATACTATGACTTTTTATGCCTTACTATACCATGTCATTTTTATGACTTTTTATGACTTACTATACTATGACTTTTTTTTGACTTTTTATGCCTTACTATACTGTGACTTTTTATGCCTTACTATACTATGACTTTTTATGCCTTACTATACCATGTCATTTTTATGACTTTTTATGACTTACTATACTATGACTTTTTATGCCTTACTATACTATCACTTTTTATGCCTTACTATATTATGTAATTTTTATAACTTTTTATGACTTACGATACTATGACTTTTTATGCCTTACAATACTATGTCGTTTTTATGACTTTTTATTCCCTACTATACTATGAGGTTTTTATGACTTTTTATGCCTTGCTATACTATGCCGTTTTTTGCCTTCTATACTATGACGTTTTTATGACTTTTTGTGCCTCACTATACTATGACGTTTTTATGACTTTTTATGACTTACGATACTATGACTTTTTATGCCTTACTATACTATGAGGTTTTTATGCCTTACTATACTATGACGTTTTTATGACTTTTTGTTCCTTACTATACTATGAGTTTTTATGCCTTACTATACCATGTCATTTTTATGACTTTTTATGACTTACTATACTATGACTTTTTATGCCTTACTATACTATCACTTTTTATGCCTTACTATATTATGTAATTTTTATAACTTTTTATGACTTACGATACTATGACTTTTTATGCCTTACAATACTATGTCATTTTTATGACTTTTTATTCCTTACTATACTATGAGGTTTTTATGACTTTTTATGCCTTGCTATACTATGCCGTTTTTTGCCTTCTATACTATGACGTTTTTATGACTTTTTATGCCTTATTATACTATGACGTTTTTATGACTTTTTATGCCTTACTATACAATGACTTTTTATGCCTTACTATACTATGTCGTTTTTATGACTTTCATTACTTATTACACTTTGACTTTTTATGCCTTACTATACTATGACTTTTTTCTTATTCTTTGTGCCTTACTATAGTATGACGTTTTTCTGACATTTTATGCCTTACTATTCTATGTCGTTTTCATGATTTTTTTATGCCTTACTATACTATGACTTTTTATACCTTACCATACTATGTTATTTTTATGACTTTTTATGCCTTACTATAACTGCCGTTTTTACGACTTTTCATGCCTTACTATACTGTGACGTTTTTTGACATTTTTATTCCTTTTTATATAATGACGTTTTATACTTAAGTATACTATGATGCTTTATGACTTTTTTATGCCTTACCATTCTATGAGGTTTCATGCTTTATTCTACTGTCATGGTTTTTGACTTTTTTTTCCTATAATGTTTTATTCGCTTTACTTACTATAACATTTTCTTTACATTTTTTATGCCTTACCATACTGTGGAGAGCTCTCATAGAAGAATACAAGGAGGCATAGAATTTATTTCCTTTTAACAAGTTCTTTACCCCAATGCACCATGGGACCAAAGGATATGCAACATATTTAGCATCAGAACTGACTACAGTAAACAAACATTCACTGGAGTCCAACAATCAGCACAGGAGTCTCAGTTGGAGGATCACTGGCAGCTACAACTCAACACATTCTTGGCCACAAAAGCACAGAAAAACCACCTCACACATCCAGAACCAAACATGAATCACATCAAACCTAAACACAGCATTAATAAAACAACCATGAAAACATGAACATTAACACTCCCATAAGTCCTCGCACTTGGAAATATCAGTAGTTATAGCGATAACTCCCTTTGGTCGCTTCATAGCCCCCACTTGAGGGGTCAGTCCTCCTCAACAACCCCACCATCCACCACATAGTCCTTCAAATGACCAGGAGGTCCTCACTGGTGAACTGCCAGTCCGGCACTCGCAGGGTACAGGGCCTGTGGAGAGTCACACTGGTTGGTGCGTGGGGGGCTGCTGTTGCTCCCCTCCCCTGTAGCAGACGGAGCAAGGGGGCAGTATACCCTTGTAATAGATCCAAGTATTTTCATCTTGAAGTAAATACATCACAAATTGCACATTATTTGTACCACGGCTGATCATTTTCTAAAGCATTCCACAGAGTTTTACCTTCCAGGCATTTCTTGCTTTGTTTTCACGTATGGGACTTCCACTGTCTTGTTTTTGGTTTTGATCACTGTACTTAAAATTTCAAGTTCTCCTTGAAAATCAGCTCCTCACAGAAAAGCTCCTGTGGGTACTGGCCAAGAGGGACCTGACAAAATGTAATGTTGTGTTAATAAGACGAAGAACAAGACATGTTTTGCTTTTTTTCTGACGTAAGGTTTCAATAGAAGTGTAATTTCAGAAATATGCAGAGGTCCAATTCCAAGAATAAAGCATGTTAACATTTTCAAGATATGATTAGACAGTATGTTGGCTATGATTTTATTTCACTGAAACTGCTTGAGAATTTATATAGTCTAAACATTAGTGAGATGTAATTTTTTTAATGCAGTTTTGAACTCTTACAAAGTCAGGAGACTGCTTGCTCCTGGCTCAGCCATGCCCTGAACTGTTGTATTTAAGTCAGGGAATGTCTGCAGCATTGTGGCCTTGCTTGCTGTCCCTTTTGTGGAGGACATCGCAAGGATACAGGACTGTTGGGCATCCAGCCACCATAGTCATACTGCAAGTCACTGACAAAGATTACAGATATTAAGAAGCATCATGGATGAAACCATGAGATGGGCATTTTGTAAATATTATTTGTAGTTAAGAGTTAAGTTAAAAAAGTACTCAAGAGTCAATTTAAAATAAGGGTTCCTCACAGTCTTCCTCACAAAGAGATAAACAAAACTACACTGGGTAATAATTTTTTTTCTCATTGATGGACCCTTTACAGTAGATGATAGTGATGCACCTGTGCAGAGCTGACAGCTGAGTGCTGGCCTGGGGAAGTAGAAATCACCATGGTGACAAACTTGCCTGACTCAGCCACAGTGCAAAACCTCTGAGGCATTCCTGAGGACTAAAAAAACATCAGCAAGAATCAATATATTTAGATTGGTGAAGAAGGACGGTTGTGTTTAAAACTGTATTCTGCAGAGTAATGTTAATCAAAAATATGTATTTTCTGAATAATAAACATCAGCTTGTCTATAAGCACAGCTGTGCATGTCTGCGAAAGGAATCCATGCTCAAAAATGTCCTGAATCCACTTCTACAGTTCAGAGTCTTGGCAGACCTCAGCATCAGTCTTGTAGCAACGGCCAAGCATTCCCTTCACAGACCTTTATGAGAAGTAATCCTCTTCTTAAATTAGTATTTTAAACAACAACAGAGGGACAAATTCTAATCAGGTTTTAGACCATTACACAGCAGCGCATTCAGGACCATTGGATATATTGTTAGGCTCTTTCTACAATGTTATATTATTACTTTGACATCCTTCAGGAACACTCATGTCACATAGCAAATGAAACTGGCAATACAGTATGACTTGGCATCTACTCTTGGAGGTGTTCCCTGCTGCAGCAATAGAGCACATCAGCATGAAATACATAGAAACATGAGGGATAACATGCAGGAGGCCTTGTAAACAATCCCGCCAAACAACCACAACATACACTCTGGGCTCTTGGGTGTTGAGGTGAGAGTAAAGTGATGCTTATTAAAAAACGAACCACTGTTTCTGCTGCCAGTTTTAGTTCTTACCATTTTGTACAGGAAGCTTGTTTATTGTGCTGCTTATCACTCCCCTTTTTTCCATTTAGAGACTTTCCAAACATTCGTTTCTTCTGGAAAGGGCAAAGGCAGAGAAACAGTCCCTGCAGAGCTGTCTACCTACTACATTTTAAAACAGCCCACAGAACTTGGCTCAGTTCAGCTCTGTCTTCCTTCAATATGTAAAACAAATCACTCTCTGGGCACTGAAAAGACTTTCTCACACTAGTTATTCCTGACACAGGGGGCAGACATGGACCAAAACAGTACATTAGCATCATTAATAGGTATAGGCGCATAAATATGGCAATTATTAATGTAACAGTAAATTTTCTGTATTCTGACATTACCTTTTTACAAGGGGAAACAAATTACATATGAAGTCAAGTGTAATGTAGTTGTATATTAACCACAGAATTAGGTGGCAAGAACATCTCTGTGAGATTTAGGTTCAGTTACATGTTTGATTCAATTCTGAGCACCTATGAGTAAACACACTCTCATTATCTTATAAAAGAAGATACTAAATTGTGACATAGCTGCATATCACATTGATCTGACGGATGCTTTTGTCTAAAGATGCTTATAAAAAGTGCTTTCAGTGCCTCCTATATACTCAGTGTCCCTACAGCCATAGCTAAGGTGGGGAAAGTGCCTATAGTATCTGCAGATAATACCCCAAAGCTGGAGTACATCATTCCTGTAGTACATGTTTGGCAGAGCCTCCAGTCTACGCTAAGCAATGTCGTCGAGTACACAGACAGAGCTGTAGGTCACTGAGGACAGTGATCTCTTCAGGATAGAAGCTGCAAACCAGTCAAATAAATAAGGGAAACACAGATATAGAAGATCGATATCAACAATTTATTTGACTCGTATCTCATCAGCTGGGAAATGCATTAATATGTTTGTAATATCTGATCTGTGTGAAAACTCCATCCTTTTGATATAAGCAGAAGTGGAGCTGAGTAGTTGATCTGGAGCGTGTGGCAGGTGTGAGGAATGAGGAGCTGAGGGAAATGGCAAATTTAGAGATTATCACAAGTAAAAAAAAAATAGCACCTGTTTGACAAACTGCTATACTATTTATAGGATCACAGTGAGATAAGTCTGAAACATTTTTAGAAAATACTGGGTGATTTAAAGGAATAGTTTGACATGTTGGGAAATACTCTTTGAAATAAAGCTTTGTTGCTGAGATGAATGAACTGTTTCCTCTTGTTTTTAGGCTTTGTGCTAAGCAATAGTAAACTGACTGACTAATTTATATTATAAAGATCAAATGAACTCAAACTGGATAGACAAAACATAATTACTTTACAATACATTTTTCAATAATGTGGTTTGTGTAAGTCAATGGGTTTATCTGCTTCCAAAAAACCTGTAGTACTAGAAACTCTTATGCATGAACCTTGTACAGTGGATGCACCGTGGGCATGTTGTGCAGCAGTAACATGCTGAGATGATGCTCGCTGAAATCTCCACTTCTCACAAAAATGTTTGCCGTCAACCAGTCGTACTCAGAATTGGTAGGAAGAAAGACTGGATTGTCATCTGCTGGAGTGTGTTTCAGCTGCAGAAAGAGACAGCCCATTGATGATTGATTCATTGAACATAATCATTAAAACTGCACTAAGTAAGATGTTTATCCAAAAAATTATGCAACACAGACTAATGTCCTGTCCTCACCACTCCAAGCACTAGTTGATTTTCTATTTTTGCAGTTTCTTAAAATGTATTTTTTTGGACAATAAAAAGCATGAGATGAACTCAAGAAAGAGGCCCAATTTTGTGAGGCGTTGAGCTGCTGTTGGAAGCTCTCGAACTTTTCAGTATTCGTCGAGGAATACATTTTAAAGTTGACAGGCAAATTTGGCATGAAGGACTTCAAAAAGTAGTGTCTCCTCATACAGCCTGACTCACCCCATGTTTAACAGGCTGACTCGGTTCTTCAAGCTTTAAACATTTTCCGTGAGCCCAGTCAAGTCCATTATTATGAATATCTGCCTTTTTTCTATACATTACAATGCCAGGAAAATTAGTAACTTGGTAACAATAAACCTACTATATATATATATATATATATATATATATATATATATATATGTAAGATGTGAGTCAAGCATTTCACTTAACTCATTCAGCTTTGATCCAACTATCACTAGACTCACTCAACAGGTAGGGAACACTGTAAAACTCACCACAAACTATAAAACTGACTGACAGAGTTGTATATTTAAAACAAAATATGGTAAGTAGACTATTCTATAAAGGTCCCTGACAGAATGTTACTGAAGGAGTCCACATGGTGGTGCTATAAAAGTTTAATGTTAAAACATTTCAAATGAGGCCATAAATCCGATGCCCTTTGTCCAATAAACAAACAAACTCAGTCAAACCTGTTTTATGTAATAGTAAATCTGTAAAGTGTCTTCCACTGACATTTATATTGGCTGTATCCTATCACATTAATGTTCAGCTCAAGTGTTGTGTAAGTTTGTCTCACCTGAATATCAATTGGCATCAACTTATCATCAGGTGCTTTGTGGAGCAGGACGAGGGGAGGCATGCAAGTGCTGCTTCCTTCCCATTGATGGCCTTTGGTTTCCCTCCATTCAAACGCTTGGAGTCACACAGGTGTCGAACACCTTTACATTTGACATTTTAGAGCAAATTATAATCTTGTGCATTTTGGTGAGGAATGATAAATGAAGTGTAACAGGCCAGTCACACATTTAATAAGTCAGAATATTGACATCGTCTTTTCTAAAGACAGCTGCTGACAGGATTTGACCTTTAAGAGTGGCGTGGAGTTTCAGTCTTTTGTACCCTGATTTTCTCCATCAATTGAATCTTAAATTACATCAAAGTTGGGGGAAAAAAACATGTTTTGTACATTTGCTTGCTCCAAGACTTCATTGCAGGTTTAATCTTCACTGTCTAAACCACTGCAGTGACATGACTGACAGTAGTTTGAAGTCAGCTTAATCATTAATTTAACTAGTACACTGTCCCAGAAACAAACCTGCATTTCTTTAGTTGAGCAGCTTCCGCCACTGAGAAACTCCATGTCATAGGTTACTGGGAAGTTCTCAGGCAGGGCTGGACATGGTCTGGAAAGAAAGCAGGGTTTTACCACTTGCATGTTAACCTGAATATAGTCTAACTTAGCAAGTGCATATTCTCGAATTACAGAACATTTTCATTTATGATTACATGAGTAAAAAAATTATAGATTTATCAATGTTTCTGTGTATTGTGTCAGAATATCCAATCATGTGCAGTACCTGATGTCTGGTACTACTGTCTGATAAAATATGAGGACCTCACCCGTATATGTAACTATAAACTATAGTCTTGGTGAAAGAGAAGCTGACCTCACAAGGCAGAGAAAGGTTTCTACAGTGAGGTAGTCCATCTTTATACACATCCCAGCAGGGAATAATCGTGCAGACTGGTGAAGGACAGTGATTTCAAATTATAGTATGAGTACAGTATAATATACCATATATTCTTACAAAATCGTAAAGAATCTATAACATTGAGATTAAAATTAGCCATAAATTACAGTAAGTATGGCAGGTTTATGTGTAACTAACTTTTATGATATAAAGCGTTCATGGGTTTGGGTTCTGTGGTGCATAATATTATACATGAATTCCCAGCACTGCTCTCACAGTTCAGCTCCTTCTCTCTACTGTACCTGCCATGATGATAATTACAGATACAGATGATAAAAACAGTGCAAGGTTCTGTAATAGTCCAGTACACTTCCACGAACATGTCCCCTCTCTAAGCAGGTGAACCTCATTGTCAGTGATCCAGTGGTAGATGGAAAAGTTGTAGGTGACTCCCTCCAGGGAACTTTACTTTAACCTTGCAGGGAAATCAAGAGTCTCTGGGAACAGTGAGAGAGGCTTTTTGTCAACCTCAATCAGCACCAGCTTTCCGAGCGAGGTACAGGGCAGGACACAGTAAATGTAGACTAGAAAGAGAAGGTGAGAGAAGCTCTGTGTTTTTTTCTGTCTGCAGATGCACAGCCTGTGGTAGGAGCAATGTGGGCGCAGTTAAAAATTGCAAATAGAATTTTGTTTGGATTAAGTCATTATCTTTGCAGCTGAAGTGGTATTTATGCAGATCAGGGTAGTGAAGTGAAATTCTGGGATTATGCTGCGCTTATTGCAAAGACAAGTGCACAAAGCAATTTTAGAGCCCTTATTTGGCAAAAACACACTGCCCTGCCCTTTGCCTCATTAACTTTGACATTCATTTTTCATTGGTACACATTTTAAAAAAGAGATCAAAATACATGAATCTGACTATGGTCAAGGTTGGATTTTATTAATGGGTGATTACTCAAAGTAATTTCATTCACAAATGCTTTTAGGATGAACAAATAGCCCATCCACATTTACTCCCATCCAAATTTCTATTAAGTGATTCATTAATAAACTAAAACCATAATTCTGAAGCTGGAAAATGAGGAGAGGAAAGTATAAATTTTGAAAAGAACATTAATGAATTCAGACTGTAGTTTACCTGTTTTCATTTTAGATTATTTTCATGTTCTTGCTCTCTCTCTTCTAAGGAATTTAAAAACAAAATGAAAATTAGGATAAAAAAGAAAATTATTTTTGTGAGTGAGGCTCATCCACTAACATGCTGGTGTTATTGGAGTCTTACAGTCTTATTTAGATGAATGAACCTGCCATACAACAATGTAATGGCCTATTTGTGAAAAAAAAAAAAATGCTGTTAAAGAAATATGCTGCACATTTCAACATGAAGTGTGAAATCCAGGGATAAGCCTGACTCACTGCTACTAGGTAGAGAGCGGCAGTCCCTTTAATGCTTGTGATCCATGTGTGTTTCTTCTTCCCATCTGTGCCCACGATCTTAATGTGAAAACGTTATTTGCAGTGAGTGAGGTTTGCAGTGGTTACAGACACTGCACACTTCATCGTTTTGGCTTTGGGCAGGAGATGAACCCTGCAGTGATACAGTGCAGGTGTGAGGCTGCGTCAATGATTGATGTCCATCGATAGAACATTTACTTTAGGGGTAAGAGGTTACACTGAAGAAATGACTTGGCCATAAACTGACCCTGAACTGAACAATAGCATGTATTGTGCTAAGTGCAGCTAATTTAAGACTAACATATAGTGATGAAAAATGTCGATGTACAGTATTATGTAAATGCTATAAGTCAAGTCAACAAAGGCTTTACAATGAGATGTAAACAGTGAAATGCAAAAATAACCAAGTACAGGTTGACTTGAACTATCAGGGATAATGTTGTACAAGCTCTCTAAGCAACTGAAACAAAAACAATAATAATAGATAACAGAAAATTTAATTTAGTTCAACAATATAATCAGTGCTTGAAAATGTGGTAGCTGTACAGTGTTCTCCTATCGCTCATCAGATTATTAAACTGGTTAAAAAAACAACACACGCACACACACACACACACACACACACACACACACACACACACACACACACACACACACACACACAAAGACACACAGCTACCAATCAACCTGTCTAGTAATGTAATGTTTGTATCAGTGTCTGTCCCTTTGTTAAAAAAAATCTCCTGACAATAACAAAAACGAAATTAAAAATCTGTGGGGAGACAGTCAGGAGTCAAGTGTGCTATAGGTTTTCAATCAATCCCTCCCTCCGGAACATAAACAAATGGAAAGTTTACCCTGCGATGATTTAAGCCTTTAAACCTGGAAAGATTGAAAATAGAAAAATACATATATCAATGCACTGGCACAGCTAATGCCATCTATTAATACGTATAATTGCCAGGAGCATCTCTTATCTTTGTTTTTGTAAAAATGCAGATCCACATTAATTTAAGATATTTATATAAATACTGGAATTTGGGATGTGCCACCTACGTGCACTAACCTGAGAAGTGGGAGTTTAAACTCAAGAAATTTTTAATCAAGAATATGTTTTGCACTGTCTCTAATGAGGTGTTTGCTGTGATTACCAAATGATAAAGCAGGCACATGAATTTTATAATTATATACACCATCGCGTTTGTTTTCATCCTTATAGCACATGAAGCTCAATGACAAAAGCTTGATTGAACATTTCTTTTATCCGGAACATATTCAGAGCTACATTTTCAAACTGTAGCTTCTTTTTATCAGCGCACAGCTACTACACAACACACATACACTCCTGTAATAGTTGATTCAGGATCAATAACAGCTTTATTAATTGTTGTGTCAAGACAAAAAAAGAATAAAACAATAGTCCAATGACAGCAAACAATGGCAAACTTGTCAAAGCAGATTCACATCTTGTATTTTTACAATGTCTTTTTTTTTGATAAACTGGCCAGTACTGAACTAGTGAAGCATGAGGAAAAAAGTCATTTTTAACATAGTTTGATTAATATATTAACTTTATACATCTACTCATCAATAGTTTCTTTCCACTATAGTATCAGTTAAAAACAGTGCCTGCAGTTCTTCCCCTGCTCCCTTTTAACCACGTGCAGCTGAATTTGAGCAGCAGCTGAGGAGGTCACCACACCTTCTGAGTTTTAAATGGCAACACTGTTTTCTACCCCCTGTGGATCCATGTATGTGTATGGGATTTCCAGACTCCTGTTCCTGACTTTGATGGCTGTACTCAGCACTTCAAGTTCTCCCTGAAAATCCTTTATCAGCTTGTGGGGAATCTCCTCACTGAAATGGTCTTCATGGTACTGGCCAAGTGGGACCTGATGATAAGTGATACATCTTAAAATGTTGTTTGTTTGCTTTTTACTAACATTTCTGTAATGTTATGATTCATGTCATTTTTCGTGAAGTCTTAAGTACTTACGAAGTCAGAAGACTGCCTGCTCAGTAGCCACATGGTGGCCATGCCCTGAACTGTTGTGCTGATGTCAGGGAAAGTCTGCAGCATCGTTGCCTCGCTTGTTGTCCCCTTTGTGGTTGGTGGAGGGAGTTGTAGGGAGATGGGAGTGTTGGGCATCCAGCCACCATAGTCATACTACAATAAACAGATAATTAACAGATAACTAGTTAATATGTTTTGAAATATAGAGTAGCACTGTGACTACGCTGTTGGATTTCTGATAAAAACTATTATGTTCAATTAAAAAAAAAAAAAGTAATCTTAAAAGCAGTATGTTTTTGGTGGCTTGGCTGGATGTCAGTCTGTTGCTCAGTCATTCCACTACTTTGGTGCAGACTGAAATATTTCAACAACTATTGGATAGATTGGCATGAAATTTTGTACAGACATTCATGGTCTCCAGAGGATGAATCCTAATGATTGTCATGATTCCCTGACTTTGGGATGAATTGCAATCACTTTGATTTGACCTCTGACTTTTCCTCTAGCGTCATCATTGGATCGAGATTCTTTGTGTTTTGTGCTAATTGGTAAATGTTAAAATAAAAATCAGAATGAGCATGTTAGCATTTGCACTATTTAACTCAAAGCACCAGTGTGTCTAAGTACAGTCTCACGGCCCTGCTGGTTGTAGACTCTTAGCCTTGTGTAAAGGTTATCCTCAAGGTCAGATGTCATTTATTTGGCCAGAATTCATCCATCTCTCTCCAGTTCAGAGAAAAACTGCAATGCCTCATCAACCCATTCCAAAAAAAATCAACACTATTACTGATTACCCCAGTAAAACAAAAGGATTCACCTGTCCAGTGTTCACAGCTGAGTGCTGGGCTGAGCCAGTGAAGATCACCATGGTGACAAACTTGATCAGCTGAGCCACAGTTGTAAATCTCTGAGGAATTCCTGAGAATTAGAGAGCATAAAATGCATTAGTAAAATAGGTAGTCAATAATCTAGAAGATTAAATTAAAGTTTGATTTATGATTGATTTATAATTATATTATGTACATACAGTATATGTGCTAATAAAGCACTATTTACCATCATAACCTCACCTGTGTCTTCTTGAGAAAGGAATCCATGTTCAAAAATGTCCATAATCCACTTCTGCAGCTCAGAGTCTTGCTGGACCTCAACGTCGTTCTTGTAGTAGTAGCTGAGTATTCCCTTCACAAACCTTTGAGAAATGTGGATAAGTACTGTAAAACACATTCCTACTTGACTTATACATTTTTTATACACACTGTAGTAGTAAGAAACCTTTTTGTCAGATCATTTAATGGCCATCCCTTTAGCAGAAGACATTAGAGAGTTATCTTTTTTGGGAAGTTGGTGCAATGTTTGACAGAATGGACTATACAACTTTAAAAGAACAGTCTTGCCTAGTGTTAATTGAGAAGATCGATTGCACTCGTATATCTGTGCATTAACCATGGACTTACAGCAGAGTAGCTTAGCTAAGCATGAGGACTGGATGCAGGGGCAAACAGATGCTTGCTTCAAAGTTCAAATATACGCCCACCAGCACCTCTAAATCATAATTATTAACATGTTGTATCTCTTTTGTTTGAGCAGAAATGTGAAAACAACAGGTTGTGGTTTTACAGGGAATGATATGCTTTTTATATATGGTTTCCTGGTATGCGTATGTGTCCTCACGATGAGGAGAATTTATTGTGGGGCTGTTGAAATGCATTGGTTTTAGCAGGCAACTACTTCCAGTAGTGCCTCTTGCAAGAATGACAGAACATGTCTTTCAAAATATACCATTCAGAGGAGATTGCATTAAGCTGGGCTAACTGAAAGAATTAATGCAAAGAAACTGTTGGTAAAAAGGAGAAGAAGTGGGATAGATGGAGTGGGGTTTACAGTTTAACATGCACACATGTTTCAGGGTTGATGATGGAAATTCTTTATGAGAAACATAAAGAGACCAAAAACTAGCAAATAGAAAGGGCAAGAACTGGGATATCTTATTTGCCAACATTAGGGCACCTTGTTGAGCATGGTCACTTATTTAAACAGCAAATTCTCTTTGCATTAACAATATATATTGTATCCCCAGAACTGCCATTCTCTGCACAGCAACTTGCTTGACTTTAATTTACAGTACACTGACTAATCCAGCTGCAGTCAAATGTAAATGTCAGAACAGCCTGATATTTCAGTCATTACTGAATAGTAGTGGTAAAATTAAACCCATACTCCATGGTAAAAGTCTGACTAAATAATAGGTTGGCGATTCCCCAGTCTGGATATCAGTCTAGTCTCCCGTTGTGGAGTAGGATGGCCCAGCCAGGTGTCATTTACCAGGGCGTGGAGCACAATTTTGGGGGTGAACTCAATGGAAGAAAATGTAACCTCTTATCCTGAATTTGTATTTTCAGGTTGCTTTCCTGTGAGTATTGGTGCTCTCTGCTGGAGCAATCTCACCAACACAGATGTGTTGCCTTTGTGCTGACCAGCTAATCTGTCCTGTTCCTCGTTACTGTCGCTTCAGTTGAGGAAAGCATGTGATTCAGTTGTTTGCTTGGGTTCTAGTAAACAACACTACTTATGTTTAACAGCTGTTTTTCCCTGCAAGTGGAAATGGAAAGCAAATCTTCTGCTGAGATCTCTGATGTCAGCCATAAACCTAACTCTCATCTGAGAGACACACTGTGTAAATTATGTTTTTTCACTTCATTGAACTTCAAGGCCTCTAAATACATTCTAACTAACCCTAACAAGGGTTCATCTTTATACTGTACAAGGAACATGCAGAAAGGAAACTGCCTATAGTACCTGTAGATGATATCCCAAAGCCGGAGTCCATCATCCCTGTAGTAGAAGTTTGGCACATCCTGTAGCCCACGCTCTGCAATGTCGTCTGGTATACAGAGGGAGCTGTATTTCACTGATGACAGTGATCTATTCAGGATTGTGAGCATAGCCTCTCCCCCGGAGGATGCAAACTAGAGAACAGTCAAATATAAAAGGAATATTAAGACGCGTTCATGATACTAAGCATTGTGTAGGTAATCGTCTACCGAGCGTCACGGTCTTACCTTTGTGAAAACTCCAGTCTCAGATATTAGAAGAAGCCGAGCTAAGTAGTTGATCTGCAGAGTGTAGCGAGTGTGAGGTATGAGGAGCTGAGGGAAAGAGGGAACTCTGTTAGTACCAATATCACTTGTTGACAAAGCCAGAAATCTTAATGCTTCTATGCCATTTAGCAGTGTGAAACATTTGAAAATATATAAAAAATAGAACATTATTGTTCATCAAATTCGGTAGATAAATTAATCAGCAAATTGCGGTAAGTTCATGCACTCTACCATTCAGTTACCTTGTACAGCGGATGCACCATGGGCACGTTGCGCAGCAGTGACACTGCAAAAGCTTCGGCCAGCAGGTGAGTGCGCAGCAGGTGAGAGTTGAGTTGATGCTCATTGAAATCCGCGCTTCTCACAAAAATCTTGGCCAGCAACCAGTCGTACTCAGAATCAGTAGGAACAAAGATTGGATTGTCATCTGCTGGAGTCTGCTTCAGCTACAGGGCAAGATAAAGGGTGAAGGTTAATTCATCCCAATATCAGCAGAGAGGATACATATCCAGTGTCTTGCTTGAGGACAGATTTGTCTGCAGTAGATGCTTCATGTTGCAGCGGAGCCAACATCTCACCTTTCAGTGATAGCCACCTTAATCAATACTCTAATTTACAGCTTTAGGATCAGCCACATTTTAGTGCTAATCTCACCTGAATGGCAATTGGCATCAACTTGTCATCAGGTGTTTTGTGGAGCAGGATGAGGGGAGCCATCAGGTAGTGCTTCTTCCCATTGATGATGTTTGGTGGAAGTCCATCCAAACGCTTGTAGTCACACAGGAATATGTTGCCTTTCTGTTTGAAATTTTAGTGAGGATAAGAAATTATTTGACCTCCGTACATACAGTGTGGACATTTGCATAGCGAACATGTAAGTGCAATCATGAGGTAAACATTGTTCTATCACTAAGATACAAGGACATTTTTCAGTCAGTGGGAAACAATTACCTTCATTTCATCTGCCAAGCTACACTGACCATGGAGGAAGACCATGTCATCAGTGACAGGAAAGTTACCGGGTAGGACTGTGCAACGTTGGATCAAAATGGGGTTGACACCATTTAGAAACTGGTAGGCGAAGAGAGCATCCTCCTTCCAATGTTGCTGGACATAGTCTGGATGAAGAGCAGAAATGAATTTTACTGAGTTTAAAACTTGCTCTGCCACTATCATTATCTTAACTGTACACTGCATGTGAAACAGGGAAATGGGAAACAATATGTTTTCGCAGACTTCAGTGACTCTGGTAAGATTCAGTGTTGTTTATAGTTGTTTCAAAATCAGCTGTGAGTCTTGATTGTTTGCAATTACCACATACCACAGTTAATAGTTTTCTCATGAGCAAAGCCTAGAATAAGAAGGAAACTTCTCCATGTTTTGACAAACACACATTTCCGTCTCAGTCACATTTTTCTCCATTTAACATGGCAAGTAAAGAAGCTGGTAGACTATTCAGCATTCATCTTATCTTAGGGATAAAAATTTTTTAATGTTTTTTAGGTTTTAGCGTAATGGAATACAGTTGAATGTCTGAATGAATGAATACTGTGGAATGAATACTATTATGCATACAGTATCAAGTATTACATTAACCTATCGTGATAGCACGGCACCTGATATGTCCGTCCGTTTGCAGCAGAACACCCGATTGATCGAATCAATATCAGCCCACCTCTCATGGCAATCATCAAGTCCCTTCAGGTTCAGCTCTGTCAGCCTAGAAAACAAAAACAGAGTTACTTTATTATGATCCCTTAACTAATTATGATAAGCAGGCAGGTTAAAAGATAAATAGATATCTGACACAATTTGAGGACTTTACCCAGCTGATGCAGTGAAGAAAAACTCTGTAGTCTTGGTGAAGGAGAAGCGGACCTCACAAGGCAGAGAAAGAGGGTTGTCTACCTTTATGCAGTGGGGTATTCCCTCTGCGTACACATGCCAGCTGGGAAAAATAGAACAGGGACGGCAATTTTAAAATTATAATACAAGCAGAGTCGTGAGGAACTTTCAACAGTCTAGATACCAGTGTATCTGCAGTGCATCTGCAGCCTTAATTTAGAGCATGCAAGCATAATATACATGGCAAGTATTCATGTATTCAATATTACAACTTTGCAACATATGTTACAGTGTAATGCATTTTTAGAAACCTTGGCAGGTGCCACAGTGTCATATGGTGGATAATTCATCAGTATATATGTCATGAATATATCCAACCAAAGGTGAGGGAGGTTTGGATGTATGTTAGCTTTGGGGTGTACAATGCTAAAATTTGTACAAGCTCTGATCTCTCACCGATAGTCCTCCGCTCGCTGGTTCAGCTCCTGCTCCCGAGCGTACTGGCCAAGATTATGGTTGTCTTCAAAGACTTTCAGAGCTTAAAAAAAAAACAAAAAAAAAAACAAGAACCTCAGCAAGGTTTTAAATTGTTGATATATACATATACAGTATGTTGGCATGGATTTGCTCTATAGCATCTTTATAGTCTCGCTTTCAGAACCTGTCTATCTTGTATGTCTTCTGTAGTCAGTGTACAGCATACAGGATGTCAGACAAGGCAATTTCCACAAACCTTTTCCCTCTCTGAAGCGGTGCACCTCACTGTCAGTGATCCAGCGGTAGACGGGAAAATGGTAGGTGTCTCCCTCTGGGGATTTCACTTCCACTTTGGCAGGAAACCACGAGTCTTGTGGGAAGAGCAGGAGATGCTGTTTGTCTAGTTCTATCAGAACCAGCTTTCCAAGAGAGGTAGGGCAGGACACAGTAAAAGTAGACACCTGGAGTAATGACAGAAACAGTTTGGAAAAAATGTAAACATGAGATGGAGATAAAATGGATTTGACAACCAAGAACTGAGCTCTATAATCCAAATAATTAGGATACAATTACTGAATGCAGAAAAGTGGAAAAAACAAAACATGCCCTGAATGTAATATCAATATTGTGAAGCTGAGGCTTTTGGTTACTATGTGGCTGTAGGTTGCAGAGCTGCACATATCCTGTTGCTGCACACATGAGTCTGAGTTGGCAAGGGTTTACATCAGCCCCCTTAAATTGGTATTAAATGTGCCTATAGGCAAAGATGAGAAAGCGTGCAGTACATTTAAACATAGAGAAGGATATTCCCAACTTACTGCTCCTCTGAAGAAGGATGCGGCCCCTTTGAAGCTTAGGAGCCATGTTCGTTCGCTCTCCCCGTCTGTGCCCACCAGCTTAATGAAGACATTGCTGAAAGTGGTGGCAGTGACGAGATTGGTCGTGGATACTGTCACTTCATAATCCACCATTGTCACTCTGGAAAGCTGAAAAATCCTGGTCAGAAAAGAATAACAATAACTGATTGTTAACTGTCACTACATGAACTTTTAAAATACTGGTATCTCAACTGGCACTGGCAAAAGTTATAACGACTAATATTAAATCTGCTTTTTGCCATTGATCTTTTCCAGTCCAATTGTTGCTGGCTTGAATCATCAAATCAAGTATCTGTCTTACCTCTGTTAATGAGATCAAGAAGTTCCTTTGATGGAAATCATCACTGGTTTCTCTTTATATACTATTCATTTTTGTGGGAGGGTCCCTACAGAAGCAATGGTGAACTCTAATGGAAGTTGACTGAACTGAACTGATGGAATGTTGGACATGTATGAACAATTACCTGAAAAACCACAGGGTTATGCAAGGCATGGCTCAATAAATAAACTCAACCCTGTTTTTCACATTTAAATTTGACACCATCAAAGTCAACTAGAAATATTAGCTCTGATTGAAATGTTAAAACAGAGCTTTCACCAAAACAGTTTATCCAGATTTACCTGATAGTTTTATTATAAACAGCTGTAACATCATTAAAAAAAAAATTCTATAGCATGTACATACATACTGCAGTATACAGACATAATTCAGTGACTTGTTAACAAGGCAAATGCAAATAAATCACCAAATGCAAAAATCACTGTATTATTTCTATTGTCTCTTACATAAACATTCAATACAATTCCCATGATCAACTGGCTCAGAACAGACAGACTGACACACATCAACAGGCAGCTCAATTCATCAGTGCAAGGTTACTATAGCACATAGCAGTTGTTCCTAAAAATAAAAAACTAAAACTGATTCGTTCATTTTTGTTTTGCAAAAGAAAATAATAAAACCCTTATAAGTATATATGGAAATGAAATCAAACTGGGTTACGAAGATAATTATTTCAATGCAGTTTATCATTTTGAGCACAGTTTAATTAGAATGTGTAAAAAAATGTCTAAATACAATGATGACATTGTTTTGTTTTTTCTGTTGCTTTTTTTCTTCACTTCAGTATCAGCTCAAAATGCAATATACAGTCCATCCTCTCGTCCCTTGTGTTAATGTGAGGCTGAGGAACGGGGTCAGATCTGAGGGGAGGGGACAGTCAGGAGTCCAGTGGGCTTCAGCTTGTTGATCCCTCCGTCCAAGATACAAACCCGTGGGAAATTTACCTTGACCAGATGTGCTGCAAACTGGGAAGAAAACAAAGAGGAGAGAAAGACGTTTAATTTTCCTCCCTCCATTGATTTGCGACCTTATACAACTCCAACATTGTTCAACACTGAACTCCTGCAGTTGCTTTACAAAGGAGATTCCATTTTTACGCAAAAACAACCCGTCTGCAATTAGGAAACCTGTTGATGGAGCATGTGTAATGCATTACTTAATATGTGAGGTGTGTCAGTGCCAGTATATGCGTAAAAGACAAGGAAGTAAATTGAAAATTATAGAGGACAATGAATTGCATAAAAGAAAAAGCACTTGCACGTCGTGAATGAACATGCCTCTAGACCTAGAGTCTAGGTCATGAAGGGGCTTACTCTCTCTGTCATAAGGGCCAAATACTCAGGTTTTGTGCTCACTGTTGATGAAATAATAACTCAAGACAAGTCTGAGAACACTTTGCCACAACTCCTTCAACATTTGGACCTCACTATAGCTGGTGACATCAAGTGTGTGGTTCCACTACAGCAATGTTAGGCAATCTGATTACGAAACCTGGGCATCTAAATGAAAGATTTCATCACAGAGAACAGTTTTTACAAAACCTGAAACTGACAGATGAATGAGATTCAGCTGTGTCATGCAATGTACAACCACGAGTTGGGACTTAATCTGAGATGCATAGCTTTATTTAAATGTTAGGAAAAAAAATGCCACAAAATTGACACATATTCTGACCTTCTGTCTGGTAATTTATCTTCATTCACAGTTGGAGTAATTCAATATTATCGTTTATCATCAGTGCAATTATTTTTTGATATGGTCATATCATGTCATTGCTTTACAAATTTATGTTGTCCAAATGATTCCAAATAAATAGCGATTAATACAACAAATTACTGAAGCTTTTATTTTAAATACGTGAAGACTTTTGTGTGACATATTGACTGTAATAGAGGAACAAGGTTATGTGGACTGAGCATAGGTTGAATGATTGTTAGAGCTATGCTGGGAAATAACCAAGGTCCTAGCGATCTAAATACCAATAAATGTCATAAAGTGGAATTTTGTGCCACTGTGGGAAGTACAACAAAACAAATGGTGGAGTCATGGAAACAATAAAGTAAATTAATAGGTGAATAACAACAACAACAACTTACATGCAAAAATACTCAAACAGATTCATTCACTCGTTTCATTTCATTTGTGTGTCTACCACAAAGCAACAAAGCGCAGTTTTAAAATTTCAGATTCAATTAGCTGAAATATTCACGTAAAAAAAAAAAAAAAAGCGCATAAAGAATCTGTCTTTCTTCTGAATGCCAATAGGGTTTAAATGTTAAAGGTTTACAGTAAAGCTTGACCACATAGTGAGTGGACTCATTGTTTTGCCCCAGAGGTAATGATAATGCCACTGGTGCGGTACACAGAAATGTGAATGACATTTAAGCACAATTGAGTCCTTTTGTCGACCTTTAATTTCGTGACCCGTGTGGCTGAAAGGGCTGATGAATTACTGGGCTTTACAATGAAACTCGAATGGGGAATTTCAAGTGCGGGGTTGGTCAGGTGGGGTGTGGGGTTGGAGTGTGGCTGAGGGATATGTGGTCTGGCAAAAAAACACATCTTTAAACCCTTTCCAATAACGAATTTCAATTGATCATATCATAAGTATGATTAATAGTGATAATACCTAATGCCTATATGATGATGATGATGATGATGAACAATCATTATACTGATGTCTGTGTAACAACAATTTGTACTTAAGCTTCAGTTTGAAGCACATGATAGTTACTGTGCAAAATATCAGAGGCACAAAAGCCACAAAATGTAGTAGACTATGTGCATGTGCTGATTATTACACATGAGCCATTGACAGTTTACAAATAGATAAATTAATACTCCAGTCTCTCTGCAAATGAATTCTTCCATTACTCTGTACCAATTAGTTTTTGGAGCAGTTGCAACCAAGTCAGACAGTGAGATCCTGCTGCTGCTTCCTAAAAAATGCAAGACCCTCTCCTCAATTAAGAAGAACTTATTATTTTTCTCTCTTACTTTCCAACATATGGAAGGAGGACATCTTTTCTAAATTGGGATGTTGCCTGAAGCAACATCCCTGCTGAGTTTTTGAATTTATGTTTGGCTAATTTATTCCAAAGAGAGCACAAAAGGAGAATTTATAATGATCAATACAGTTCTCTGTTCTGTTACGCTGAAGTGAGCAAAGTTATTTTTGTGCTCTGAAATGTCAATGATTTATGTAAAATACAGTTTCAGCCTTGGCTAATGTTCTAGTGTCTTTTAGACAAAGAAAAAAAAAAAAAGTACTACTGTGCATAGGACTAGCTGATCAGGCCAAAAGATCATATGACAATCTTTTTGGGTAGAATCACAATCCACGATCTGAATCGTGAGTCTGCCCACAGATTCAGTTGACCTCATGTGATCACATGATTAGTTGTGCATATGGCTGCCTGCATGGACAAACTGTGTCACTTCAACCCAAGGCTAAAGGCCCAACTCACGAATCTCTGCATCCTCTTTGCGCTACAATTTTATTCTGAAAATCCTGACTAGAGATTTGTATTTTCCCGCCACTCTGGCACTTCTTTCGGATGTTTGTCCGCTTGCTGCAACCCTTTGCCCACAATACTATTTTGTTATTTATGTGTGAGGTGCAATATCTAAGTATTTCCAGCCAGCTAGCAGTGACTTAATGAAGCTCATCCCACTTCATGTTTCGCTGCCTGCAGGCAGGTTTCTCATCCTGCAGGTGGACTGAAACTCCATCGTCTTGGGAGTGCAGCTGGAGATGGTTGTTCTTGTTCTGCTCCGGTGGTTAACTTGTATATGTGCTGCTACGCCAAAGTTGCAGAGCAGAGCAAGGACTGCCGTCGCCCAGCTGCAGCTAGCGGGCTAGCTGTTTAACAATTGACAATGGGTTGGTTAGCAGCGACTGAACTTTTTAAATTAAATATCCAAGTATAATCCCCTTTAATGACACAATCTATATGTGATTCATCTGAAAATGAGATCATATGCCAACATAATATCGTTCAAAGCCATTATTATTTACCCTGAAGAATGTCATGAATGTCCAAAATTATACCAAATGTACCAAATTTCATGGTAATCAATCCAATAGTTGTCAAAGCATTTCTGATAACCTCAAATGTCAACCTCATGGTGGAGATAGAGGAAGAGTAAAGGGATCACCAAATTCATGAGGATACATCATCTGGAAAGTGTGAACGCACAAACAAAATTTTGTGCCAGTCCACCAGTTAGATGTTGAAATATTTCACTGAATCAGAGCAGACTTGAATCTGTTTGAGACACTAAATAAAAAGCTGAGCATCATTCATGTGAAAATGTCATGGCAACAGCTGTTGGACTATGAAACACTGTAAGAGTTGTGATAATGATGCTGGTAAGTTATTTCACATGAAAATGTTTCTTTTGGGTGGGGATTAGGATAATTCAAAACAATCACTGATTTACCAATTCCTGGCAGAATGAAACATTTTGTCAAACAGTAGCATGATCGTATTAAACACCTGGTCTTGTGCAGTTCATCTATGGTGCCAGTGTGATCCAGTGGATGATCAGAGGGATTTAAAAGGAGACAATATGACCCTGAGGTCTGATTTCACTGCCCGCTTATGACCCCGTTGCAGGACACTAACAAGATGTCACATTTCATGAAAAATCTTGGAAAGATGAATACAGAGCTAACTTTTTTTTTTGATTTTGGGTTTAAAAATACCCCTGTGTTGTTATCTGTAAGGATTACTTGCTGAGTTACCACATGGTTATTCTGGTTTTCTTTTTAAATGTTGGAACTTTTTTTCTTAATATACATTTTCATTGGAAATTCAATGACAGCAGTCATACCCATAATACAAAAATATGTTTTTCGTGTTATTTCTGTTTCCCTTTTTGCCCACCCACTTATTTGACCCACATGTTCTCAGCCACCCGCTGAACATTATTTTGAACCCTGCAGCAGGGTGACTACCCATCACAAAGAAGTAAATAATAAAATAAAATAATAAAATAAAATAAAACAGAATTTTTTTAAGGATATTTGATAGGTACAGAAATCAGCAGTCAAACTACCGATCCTTTTGTTTTTCATGTATATCGTAGAAAAATTAGCACCCCCGAAACAAGACTACCAGAGTCTATAGCCATACCAGTGGCTCTGTGAGACAGTACTTAGGCACTTTGGTGCTTTGAGATGACTGCAACATGCTCAGAATGATAATGCTATCTGGGATCTGGGATCTGGGAACCATGAATCTCCATTGAAAATTTCATGGCAATCCAATAGTTGTTGAGATATTTCATTATGAACCAACAGACTATGAACCAAGACACTGCCATCCCCAAGGCACTGCCACTAGCAAGTCTAAAAATGTAACAGTAAACTGGGGGAGAATTTAGGGATTTAGATGTGCCACAGGGGGGTTTAAACAGCAGTTTAAGTGGATTCCAGTTGGAATGAAATATTTAGGTATTAGGCTGTGTATCACTTCTATTAAGACGGTCCTACCAATTCAAGAAATAAAGGCAATATGGATAAATGGAAACTGATAAACCTCTAATGGGAAAAATTAATACGATAAAGATAGTTGTTTCCCCCACAATTTAATTACATCTTTATATAATCATCTGAGTATCTACGGAATGTAAAAAACAAAGAATCAGTCTGAAAAAACTGTGTGCCTCAAGAGATAATGGAGGACTGGCTCTCCCAATTCATGAAATTATATTATTATATTACTATATTATATATTATTATATACATGGAATTATAACATGGCATTTGCATTAGAAGAAGAAAAGAATAAACTAGCAAGACACTTGGCAAATTATGATTCTAACCCTGGGTAGGTAAAGCAGGAAAAAGTACTTGCAGCTCCATCTAATGTTATAGAACTATCATCATAGAAGGCAGAAAAAAAAAGACAGAAGAAAAAGACCATTTTACAACACTCCAATGGGCATGGGCAAGAGCAGATACAAGTTTGGCAATATCATAAGAAAAACAGAGATACTCTTCCTATGGAATAACCCCTCACTCTGTATAGTGAAAGATCCTTTCTATAGGATAAACGGCAAAAGAAATCCATGTTATCAGTGACCTCTATAGAGATACAGCTGAGGAGCAGAGCGGGCCCCGTCTCTGGGCTAAAGAGGGAGGAACAAGAAGAGAATTCTCCTGGCATATTACTCTGCATCAGTATTTTATAATTTACTGATGCAGATATTAATATGGTTAAGGGATCTTGATAGTTAGATTAGGGAAGATTTATGGCAGGATGTGATCTCAAATGTAGGCTGGGCTAGGGGATGCAAGAAGTAATTTCATCCATTATAAAATTGTAGATATTATCCCATCTAGATTTTATCCTACATCCCTGAAATTGTCTGAAATTGTTTTAAATGGGCTTAACCCATAGATTAAAGGAGCTATTTTTAATACTAATTTTTGTACAATTTGCCTTTTGTCTTTCAGCTAGCGCCTGTAATGAAGCCAGTGGTGGAGCCTGTAGCAGCCTGTAATCTATTTCATGTTTTTGAACTGCTGCACACTTTGGTTCATGCAGGCTGAATAAAAATTCCACTGCATCGCCAGTTTACCTATCGTGCACCTCTTTTTTCATTTTCTGCAGAATAAAAATGTACATGGAGCTGAATTACATCTGTAAACTGCTCTGTTTCGAGGTGTCCTGTTTTATGACACATTGTCGAATTGGTAAAACATATTCCCACATTGGTTTTTTTTTACTTTTAAAAGTATTCTCTATCTGTGATTTTGTAGTAGTACACAGTAATGTGGCAATAATTGGGGGCTGGGGACGGATGGCTAGGAGGAGGTCTACTGAAAAAGAATAGCTCAGAGCACCTCATTAATAAAAGACGGAAGAAATGAACGTGAACTAGTTCATTTTTGAGGTCTATGAACATAATTCAAAATTTAACTATGAACATTCATTTATTCTGTGTGAATTGAACTTTGAACTAGCTCTTGCGAAGTGTGAACTTGCACAACACTGCCCTTGGTTATCTACACTACACCTGCATTAACTTCTGTTCTCTCAATATTTCAAATGCACTTTAAAACAATGCCGACCTGTTTGCCTAAGATATTACAAAAGTCTTACAACAGCTCAAGAGATTAATTTACTTAATTTAACAATCCAATATACAGTGTTTTTTACCTTGTTATAATTTGCAGCAAAATTGAGCACCAATGCATTGAGCGAAACTCCAAAATATTTAACTAATGAATAACGTCACTGGTGTAAGCCTAAACCATAATTTCAGTCCTATGAAATATGATGGTGCTGTGTGCTCATTCATATGTAATTATATCAGAGAACTAAATATGCTGATATGGTTAACAGAGGTGCATCTGTGTGGCAGCTTTCTCACCATAGCAGCACTCTTCATGGCGTGGCTGATGACCACAATGACACGTCCTCTGTAGTTCTGCAGGACTCCTGTTGCAGGACACTGCACCAGCTCACCGTCGGGGCTGAACACTGCGTTGAAGGGAATGTTGATGCTGCCAGAAATATGGCCTCTGCTGTAGCTGGAGGCAGGGGAGTTAAGGAACACAGCTTTGAACAGGTACATCTTTTCCTGAGATCGCCAACCCGCCTAACAACTGCAGTACACCTTGTTTTTGTTTTTGTTTCGTTTGTTTTTTTTACCATACAGGTACACATTAAATTGCTTCATGTAAGTTCATGCCCTAATTATGTCAATGACACCCCTAATTAGAGTGACTGACTTCCAATACAAGAAACACTTGAAACAGGTTTCAAGGTAGTAGTATGGAGAGAATAGCTCTGATGGGGGGGAAGGAGGTGGAGGAATAAAAACGTAGGAGATACAAGAGGGGAGTCAGCAGGAGAAACCAAAGGAAAAAGAGAATGACTAGATCTTAGTGAGAGATTTGCTGGAAAAGTGGTATATAGTTGTATAATAACTCCTGAGAAACTGAGGTTGTCCTATTTCTTGAATTGTAGCTATTGACATTATTGCTGAATATTTCAAGAAAAGTGGTGCACGACAGTCACATTACCATGATCACTAAAACATACACACAGCTGCTAAACGAACATAAAGAGTCAGGATGTTACATAATGCCGTGTACAGTATAATCCACCAACTGACAAATCCAATTGTGTTACATTTAGCCCTGAAATCACAAGAGGTACATGTCTCTTGTTTTACAGAAGAGAATTTCCACCAGGCACCTAGACAGCTAAATCTAGATTACCCTGATTTCCCCCCACAAAGGTCTTAATTTAATCCACTTTTTGTGACCGCAGACACCCACAACAGAGCTTTGCCTAAGATCACAATAAAGGTGAACATGGGTTGCCAAATCCTGTGAAAGTGGTCAAATCCCTTTTGTCCATGTGTTTTAGCCTGAGGAGTCTGTCTATCAGGAGGCTCCGGTGCAGGAATTTGGCAAGAACAACTGCTTCAAAACTTCAAAATCCTTACTCTATCCACTAATCCTAATTGATTAATGGCTCTTTACCCTCTTAGACAATTACCATTCCACTGATGAGCTGAAGGGTGAGGCTCACTCCTTTGTCTGTGCAGCAGTTTTTTTTTTTTTTTTTTTAATAGACAGGGTTTTCTGGGCCACTATATGCCTAGTAATAAATAAAAACTGTCTACCTGCAAGCAAAATTAATTTATGTAATACTGTAATTTTGTGCAGAGCTACTAAAAAGATGGGTAAAGAGGCTAATGAATTTGGCAAGCAGAAGAAATTTCCATTTTTAATCTAAGGACGTTACAGGGAATGTATTTGGATGGGACCTACATTAAAAATAACTGCCTTGTTTTCATCGTTTTGATCATTTCAGCTAACCCAGTGAGTTTTTTTTTTATTGGTTATTTAGCTTAAGAAGCATGAGAATTTTTTTCAAGCACCCATTAAGGAACACTTGATCCTTCAGTTTTGTCAAAAAAATTTAAATCACCACTCGTGGAGATACGTGGTTTTCTTTGGAAGGCAAACAAACACACATATTCTACAACCAGTGGTCGCAAAGAGACTCTCCACTTCATATTCACAGGTATCGTATTGTTTAGCTTAACAAAGTTTCCTTTTCACATGGCTGTACATTCTACATTAAAATATACTGGTCGTGATTATCGGATGACTGTTACAAGAGTAAAGAAAAAGATCAAGATCAAATATATTATGGAAAAGAGGAAGTTATGGCCAGGAGAATGCATTTTGCTCGGGTCTACAGGCTAATCTCACCTGCTTTATGGTCTGTTTCTCAGACTGCAGCATGTGGTGGAGCAGCTTGGGTGGGTATGAAGGGCCTAACTGAATGTTGCAGAATCTGGCAGCACATAACTGGAGCAGATCACTCCTCCCGAATCTGCCCCTACTTGCCTTTGATGGGAACCAAGCTGTTGTAGTCTCTTTGCTTGTGGTTTGGTTAAAACTCTGGCACCAAGTCAAGAGGTAAGTGAGAGATCAGAGTCACTTTGGGGTAAAGAGAGAGGCTTCTTGCAAGCATGTGCGCAACTGTGTACAATTTTTTTTTTCTTTTCTGTGTGTCATGACCCTTTAACCTTTCTTTTTGTATCATTCATGGGTGAATGGTAACATTAGTCGGTCAGAAATGACAGTTTTACAGTAGAGTACAGAGTTTCACATATCAGACCAGCGTAGATATGGCACAGGCATATCACATACGAACAAGTACAGACATGATATAAACACACCATGCATTAATTCAGAGGCAGATTGGTTACAGCTTTTATAGAGACATGACACACCCTCAAAGATTTGCGCTCTAACCTTGCAGAATCGGTTTGGCACACTTCAGAGTTTGAACAGTCACAAATCTCAAAAGCTAAGGAGTTTACCTGTATGTGAGCCAGAACTTAACTGTCAGTGAGGCTGTTTGCACTGAGTTGTAGTCATTTTCTGTGCACCTGCATTTGTGTTATTCTTGCATGCCTCCACCTCTGAGCCAATACAGGAAAACGCAACTGGAATCAATCACAACACTCTGTGAACAGCGGAGAAAGATTGCAGTTTTGTAACTTTACCAAATGACTCCATTTGATTCTACATTCATAAAATCAGTAAGCGTTTTTCGTTCATGTCACCTTCCAACCTAATAGACTAAACAGGACAAATAGTTTTGTTGTACGTCTTTAAAAGGCAAGTAGAAATCTGTAAAGAAATAAACGTAGGGTCCAAGAATGCTTCTACTGAATGTCAGAGACCAGCAGTGTTTAAGCATGTGAGACCGTCTCCTAACAACAAGCAGCAGCGAAGAATGTGCTGCACAGGAAAAATAACTTTCATACATTGTTTTGATAAAATAGAATACATTTTAAGAGAAGGCTTAACAACAAAAACAACCTGAGCGTAATGTGGGATGGTAACAGAGCGATGAGTAAGATTTGAGGACTTACTATTTTATCATAAATAACAACGAATTAAACAAAAACAGCTCATTAAGCAAATCACAACATTTTTTCAGCACACACCTGATTGAACAGTACCTGTTAAAGTACTATACCTGTACTGTACGATAAATTAAGACCACCGTAGGCAGAATCAGCTCAGTGCCAATTCTGGGCAGCACTGATCACTGCTGCCAAGTGAACATGAAATCTAGACATTTCTAGGCTGGAAGAAAGTACAAGAAACTAGGTACTGTCTGTACAAAGGAGCTGTGTGCTGTTTAACCTAAACCTGTCACTAGCGCAGCATTAAGTGACAGAATGTCTAGAGTTTCTATTATTATTCATGTGATGCCGAGCAAATCACCTGAAGAGCAAAGGGTTTCCCCCGACCCACAGCAATTAATTTAGGTAATCTGATGGGTTGATAGTACTGCTACATGATTCATTTCTATAAGCAGCCTAAGGCACAAAAACCCCTGCATGGATCTTATTTAAAGATTTTTTTTTTTTTACAGCCTCTGACACAATGTAGCCTGTAAATTTCCAGTGATATTTTTAATGCAAATGATTTTATTTTTCAGCTCCTTTAGAGTCAGTCTTCCAGAATCTATGTCATCACTGCCAATCCCCACATGGAGCCTGAAGAATTCAGTCAATATTTTTATCATATCATTCTTTCCCATTGTTTTCTTTCCGAATTTCATTCATTTTTATTGTCTGTACTATATCCTTACTGCAGACAAACACCCTCTGCTGTACGGTAACACCAGATTTGCCATTCACTGGCAAGTGAACTGACCCAGCCTCTTTTCAGTTCAGTCAGACTGAACACTGGCATCCAGAAAATACTGTTTGTTTATATTGTTTTCAAGCAATGTTGTGTATGTTGTCTTTGATAAGAGGCTGTATAATTTACAACTTTGTGGAATGCTGCTTTTAACCATGTAGCCGTGCTAGCCCCCATCGTTAATATCTACATCATAGCCACATCACATACTGTCTCGTCAGCCTGAGATTTTCACTAAGTATCACCACCAGAAAGCTTCAAGTTGGAGCATGTTTGCTGACATAAATTTTACTGTAACAACAGCCTTGCCTTTAACTGTCAGTGCTACAAAAAAAAAAAAACTGTTCCTTTGGTTTTGTGTGACACAATCCAAGGTTGATTAAACAAGCTTCACCATCTGCGAAGCTGACAAAACAAAAATTGAGCAATGCACTCATATCTTCAAATGTAATCAAATTTAAGATGAAGAGGTGACAGACTGACAGGTAAGTTTCATAGCTACACAGAAATTGGTAAGGATACTCCTCTACACTGCGGATGTCGACAGCAACAATTTTGGGCTTGCCAGCTTTGGTTCGCTTGGTGGGCCCAGTCAGTGACAGCTCACAGAGGTCAATTAAGTCCTCAGCCGAGATCCTGGGCGATACTTCTGCTTTCAGGTCACACAGCGCCAGAGGTTCCCGGGACTACAAGAGAGGAAGTCACAGGAGATCAGATGAAGAGGGAGAAAATTATAGTGCAGGTTTTCAGAGAATTTCTGAACATAATTTGAATAATGGAATTTGGAAAAGTAATCACTAAAAAATGACACAAGAGAGACAGAAAGAATAGTGTCGGGTTGGATATTATAGTTTCTTTAAAACCAGGAGACAAGTAATTAGGCCTGAATGTCATCTATGGGAACTAAATCTCCTCTGTATTAAATATATATTTGACACCATCCTTTAAAACAGTTTGTCCCGGTAACTCGGAAGAAAATTTCATTATGTATTATCATACAAAAAAAGCAGTGTCACAGCTGAGAAACCACAGCAGATGACCAGTGGTATTGGCCAGAACATGATCTGTTGCCAGTGTCCACCTGCGCTGCCAAATGAGTTCATTAAACCAACCAACCCCAGGCATGGCTGCAGGGGACAAAACCAAGGTCCGCATTGGTGAGCAAGTGTTATACTTCTGTGATTTCCAGATGCCCTGGAAGCATTACAATCATAACATGTAAAAAAAAACCAAACAAGATGATGACAGTTTTTCCCAAGTCCCCTCCAAAAAAACCCCCCTAACAAACAAATCTATTGTGTTAATGAATGGTTATTTAGCAGCCTGGTACTTCTCTTCATTTATATGCAAATTAAATAGGTGAGAAATGCTAACAGCATTATCTATGAATTTCAGCACACTGTGTGAAAGGCATTTATAGAAGAGAGAAGGGCCAACTGCACGTCGAGTAGGTTAAGTGCCAAGGCTCTGCCATCCATGAAATAAAATGTCTGAAAGCAGCTAACTCCACTGGCTAGCTGAACAATCTTCTGCCCACCCAACAGTGAAGCAGAAGTCAGTCGTCCAGAGTCCAGAAAGGATTTACATTTTTTTTTTTTTTTTTTTTGGACAAGAATTGTAAAAATTTAATGTAACAATTTTGTGGACTTGAGCTTGTGTCCTGAAATCCAGGTATTAGCACAGTTTTTTTTAATCAGCCTACAGTGCACAATGTTTCTCATTTACACATTCCTTTACCATATAATAAATATTTAGCCCTCCAAGCGAAGTTCTAATAACTTACAATACTGTACACAGTGGTGGAAAGTACTAAGTACATTTACTCAAGTAGTGTGTTTAAGTAGTTTTTTATAGTCTTTCCATTTTACACTTCCACTCCACTAACCAGAAACATTGTACTGTTTACTCCACCAGGATTTTACATCTAAACATATGATCAGTTTATGTATGTCAGCATGATGTATTGCTGTGGATTAAACTACCTATACAGCAGTTTATACACTGCTGATTGCACTGCATAAACATTTGTTCTAGCCACCGGCACACACTGCTGATCATGATATTTAAAGTCTATTTGTAAGTTTTCTCTGCGTTTTCTCTATGTGTGCTTTGTTTTTTTTTACCAGGGCAGTGGTGGTGATTGTCGCTTGCCAACAGCTCTGGCCATCGTTGCGTTTACAAGACAAGAGTTTATAATACATCCTCTGAGCCACGCTACGTCCTCAGGGCAGATTAGAGGCTACAGTGAGTCACTATTGGATAGTGACGACACCGGGCAGGGGCTAGCTGGTTGGTGTGTTAACTTCCGTAGAAGAAAATACAAGATAGAGACAAGCATTAACTTCAGCTGCTACTGTAAACATTGGTTTGTGTAGAAATAGCTTACTTATAGTCCCTTTGAGTAATTGTCGTCTCCATCTCTAATTCTTCTGTATAGTTTAATTTGAGCAAAACATTAACCCATATACAGAATGAGTAAATTACTCTAGGTAATTACTCTATCATATAAACTTAAGTAGTACAACATCTGAAACAAACCCTTCCAATGAAGTGTAAAAAACAAGTTTTGTTCCTCTAGCCAAAATCATATAGTGGTGGTTATTTGACTCACACTGTCAGTCTTGCATACTGTGACTGCAGGGTTTTACTGAGGCCTTATTCTGAGTACATCTGAAACAATTTCTTTCTTTGTAAAGCTTGGCTGTAGGCTGAGACAAGAGAAGTGTAAAGTTGTTACATTTCCTCTTTCAAATATTCTCAAACAATTGGGTTTTTGTTTCTGCTTCTAATAAATATTCAGAGTCTGATTATTTCAATAGGTATCTGATTTTCAGCTGTGATCACGGCAAAATCTCTTGTCTCTACTCTCTGCAGTAATCATTTGTATAGATGTGTCTAAAGGGTGCAGCCTCACTGTGCTGCATCAACACAGAGTCAGAAAGGGATTTGAGGAGTGTTGCATCTTTTTCACCAAACAACTTTATTCTGCTCTCTTGAATTATCTACAGACAGCTTGACAATAGTTATTCTAAGCAACACGAGAGAGCTCAAGCAGAGCTGGGATCTACATATTCATGATGTCTTACTGCCATGACCAACAGTTTGCTGTGCTGCTGAGAAAATGTCACTCACCTCTGGGATTTTCTTTCTCAACTTTCAATCTCATGTCTAACAACTGCTGACAAGTAAATACATACTGCGCCACATTGATGCAATACATCAGCCCTGCAATAAATACTACCATACACATAATGTTCACTTTTTGTCGAGCCAACCACTCAAGTTTTAAATCAGTAACATGGTACGTTTTGGTACTTTGTTTTGGTGGAATACTGAACTGTATCTTATTGACAGTTGCGTCCAATATTTTGTTCTCCTCATTGACACATATGGAGATGCAAAAATATTAGAAACACCTAACAGCAAATTGTTTAGCTGACGTGATAAGCCATCCACATCCTGATGCATCTTGTGCCTAAACAATAGCGACGCTTAAATAAATGGCATTTGCTGCTCTAAATAGTTTCTTTTCTCTGAAAGCTGATATTTTATTTTATAAAAGTTTTCTTAAATGTTCATGGACTTGATCTTTGTTTCAGGCCACGTCAACTATAAAAGACAACGGAAACCCTGAATATAACACAGTGAAACAAAAACCACTATAAAATACACAAGCAAATTTCCCATGGAGTCATTCTACACCTCTACATCAAAGTGATAATACGTTTCAAATAGGCAGCATTTATTACATCACTGACATCACAGTGTGCATGTCAATCCCAGATTTCAGCCCTGCTGCTGACATGCTGCTGTGACACTAACTGGTCCTGACTTTGATGGCTACAAGAAAATAATGGGAAAAGACAGAGATTTCATGGCAATGTCCTTTAAAAAATGTAATTGTAATAAGGCATGGTTATAGTGTTACAATCAGAGAAGTATGTCTAAACCAGCTTAGACATACTTGATCAGGTGCCGCGAAAACAATGAAGAACTTGAGAGTAAACTGGGATGTGACTGCCAAAGAACACACCTGCTCAGTAAAAGCCGCCTGTGTAGACAAGCTGTAGACTCCAGCTCTAGACTGTAGCTTGCAAATGTAAACAACAGTAAGGTGATTGATGTCTTTCATTTACTGTTTTGTTTTCTGTCTGTTTTGACACTTAATGCATCTTTCACTTGTCAAAGAAACCCTTTAACGGAAACCACAGGAAGAGGAACTGGGGGGGGGGATCCCTCATGCAATTGATGCTGTGTGTATACTTCAATGCAAGTTTTATCAAAAAACAACCATTGCTACATCTTTTTCAAATGATTTCCTTATATCACACAGCACCATTTTATTTATTCTTTTTTCAGATATGGTAAAGGCAATGAAAAAGATTTTATTTCATTGCTTCACAAATCTAAAGAAACAATCCAAGCGAGACTAGCAGGCTAAAAGAAAACAATGAATCTCCACAGAGATAACTTAGCATGCTTGAGCGATAGATAAAATGACATGCTACATGGTAAGCAATTTGAATACATTTTCAATTTGTCAGCGTAGTGTAAGTGCTATTTACATACTGTCACTGTAAACACATGTAAACTGAAATTAATAATTTTCTGCATGATGACACTCTCTCCAGCAGCTAGACATAAATGAAATGTTCAAAACTGAACAAATTAACAGGCAGATCAAAATGATAAAATGGCCCAGCAACTACTCAAAAGTAAATGTCTTCACTGAGATATGTTACACAGTAAATATCTAATAAAATATTATGAATATGAGTTTGAACTTATGAAAAATCAAAATATCAGAATATTCTCTCATCCTGGCCTTGCTGCTTTTCAATTTACATTTTACTGCACAAATGCAGAGGTCATGGTTGAATTTCATGGGATCCAGGGAAACCTGGGCTCTCTTTAAAGATACCTAAGCGTCCTCGATAGCACTTACTTCTGGTAAGTGAAGGTTATTTCAATTCCAAAGGGATCACATTGGCACCACATTGAATGTGAAAGGGTAGTTTGCTTTTGGACCAGACAGAGTTTGTGTGTGTTCAGCTGGGTCTTAACCTCCTGAGCTGACAGGGCTTTTCACTGTGATGGGCCACAATTACAGCAAGTCCTGTTGACTCACACACATGCCAGTTTATGGCTGAAGCAATGGTGCATGCAGCTGTTTTCATGTGTGTATGAATAATCACTGGAGTCACACACTGTAGCGTGTTAGGTGTAAAGATGCTGGCCGATATAAAATGCAATCTGCTTCTTGTCTCATGCAGGCAGGTACTCCAGATAATGGGTAACGATAGGGTAAAAGAGAAGAAGGGGTACAATAAGAACTGTATTTACTGATAAGTAAATGCGTACTTCAGTTTATTGTTCAGTGACTCTTGTGACCTGTATATGTTGCTCAGCTTTTGTCTAAATAAACACTAAACAGACCAAAAAAGTGGTGAAAATGGCAGAGTGGGTCCGTCAGTCTGCCTTTAAGGAACACTTTTTAAAGATTACACTAGAGTAAAAGGAAAAGCCTTTTAAGTACATGGTATGCACTTAGCAAAAGACCATGGTTGTGTCTGAAATCACTCACTCATTCATTACTCCTTATTCACCATCTAGGGAGTCCTGTGTAGAGGACTATATAGTGAGCTCATCAGCAAAATTAACACTACTCGGGTCATTTTCTCTGCTAAACTATAAACATACGCGCAATGCATGATGGTGTATATTGCTTGGTTAGTGACCATCGGTCAGTAAATAAAGATGGACGTAGCCTCCTTGACATCACCCATAGATTTCTGAAGAGCAGTTTTGAAGCTGAGAATAGGCTGCTCCGCATTCGCCATCTTGGCAGTGCCTAACTCAGCCGAACTCCCAGATAATCCAAAAATGGGCAAAATAGTGGGGCACATGTGAAGCAGAGACATCAGTTCATGCCGGTTTGTGGCAAACATACACTCACCCACCTGTCACTCAAAGTTCAACACGCTCAATTATGTATAACTTTAAGCCTTAATAAAATTTAAAACAGGTGAGTTATATGAAAATTCCCCCCCGGTACAGTTGTCATGAAGGAGGAAAATTAGCTATAGAGATCAAAACTGTTTTTTGTTTTAGGCTGTAAACATGTTTATTTCTGTTGTAAAGTTGGAAATTTTAACATGGGAGCCTATGGCGACTGACTCCCTTTTTGAGCCAGCCTCAAGTGGTCATTCAAGGAATTGCAATTTTTGGTTCTTCTATGTTGGCTTCATTTTTCAGCCTTGGGGGTTGCTGCACAGTCGTACACTACTTTACACGGTGCATTGTGGGATACTATAAGACCACTATATAGGGTATACTTCTCACTGTACATTCAAAAAGCACTACAAAATGGCAAACTCACTATATAGTGGACTATTGGGAGTGGTAAGTGATTTCGGACACACCAATACTAATCTCGGTAGACATCATTAAAGAATAACTGATGGACGAGTGTTCAGCCAACATGATGTGTTTGGAAATTTTGAACATTTCTGTGGAAGGTCATCAGCTAGGTTACATACTGTTATGACAAAATGTAGGAGATCCTGCTAAATCATTATACAACACCTGTGGGTTAGTTTGATGGCAGCAAATCGGTGCTATCGGCTCAGTCATCATGTACTGTCGAAGCAGAGGTACCACCCTGATGCTCAGAGTCCTGTGCTAAGAGCTAAATGCTAAGCTGTGCACTGTTGTATTCAACTGCATTGTACTGTCTGTGACAGTGTCTGAAAAGTGGATGAGGACGACATTGGACAGCTCCATAGAGCTGAATGGGCTCATCTGCTTGGCTGGGCTCATATGAGCTGATCAGCAAAGATGAGTGGCAAAACCTACAGGTCTATTTCAGTAAAACCAAATAATGTCTCTCTCTTTCTGCACATACACATAAATATATCCATATATATGTGATATTCTGACACAAATAGGTAAAATATGCAGCCTGGGATTGCCTGAGGCTGACAGAGCACTGTGGTGACTTAAATGTCATGATGAGCGGTGTGTGCCAGCCGAGAATGGCTTAATGACACTTTCACATTTCACTGGCCTGACAGTGATGAGCCTAAACTGGAGCAGCTGATAAACACACACAAATGCTGTGTTGTGTCTTGTGTGTGTGTGTGTCTACGCACGAATGCTCATTGTACACAGTTGACAGAAAAATCCTATCACTTTAACATATTGAGCTAGGAGCTACAGTGTTGTACAGCTTGATGACAAGGTCAATGACTCATTTAAAGTGCTTTCACAGTGCGTGATTGTAATTGTGCTGAGATTTTCACATATCAACCAACATGGTCTGTGGTGTTTGAGCATAATTTCTGAAATAAAAACACATTTTATCTGCCAAGTTTGCAGTCAGACAAAGAAAAGCAGAGCATAATTGAGGCTATGATCTGAGAAAAATGCTGACAACAAATACCCCTCACAGCAGCCACACACATACCAATTTCCACATAGAGGAGGATTTTAAAATGAAAAACCCTCCCAGCTTTTCTTATACTTCCTGTTCTGGCCACACAGCAGTTACCGACAGCAGTCTAAACGAACAATTTTTCTTGGGAGGGGTAGAAAAAACCAGCCTCCCCTAATGAAAATTCATCCCTGTTTTTGCTGAGAAAGTACAGACTTTGAGTCCAGACGTGCCCTTTGACAACTGAGTTACAGTGACTGAAATATAATGTTGTTTTAGTGTTGCATAAACAACTTGCTTTGTACTTAAAGGTGTAATGTGTAAGATCTGGCCAGAATTTTAGTTTAAAATGTTCAAAAAATGAACTAACACTATCAATAGTATGTGAGGGAGCCACAGTGATGATGTCATGACCAAGACCTTAATCTATTGAAACTCAGATATCTACTGAAATGAGCATGCTAACCAACTAGCTGCATCCCGGACCATGTTGTAATACCACTTTATGACACTAAATGCTGTGTGAGCCTGTGTAGTGTCTAGTCTGCCCTCAGACCCACAAAGAAGAGCTTCCTCCAGAGCTTGAAGTTACGCAACAGCTCCCAACTAAAAAAAAAAAAAAAAAAAAAGCTGCTGACTAGCATCACAGAAACACAGAGATGGCTGAAGCGCCTAGAAAGCTATCTTTATCTCCATCACGAAGGACCAATTCAACAAGAGACCATGTTCAATGGCAAAGAAGCAAAACACAGGTGAATCCTGGTGTGGTTTTCCACCTCTGGAGACATCTCTGGGTAAAGAGACGCGGTTTGATGCCGAGCTCGCAACTTTTCTTTTAGACTGGTGAGTAACATCTAATGTTGGTCTGTACTGAAAAGTATCATTAGCGCAAATGACAAACCGTACTGACAAACACCTCAAGTGGCAAAAATGTATGATTGATGATGCAGACAGACGTTTTAGCGATTTAGTAGAATTTAGCCTGTTCCTGGGCTGTTGTCCAGCTAGATGCGTCAGTAACTTTTCTTTTACAAGTAAGACAAAGAGACTGTTTGATTCAGAACCAGCAGGTTCAGGATCCACTGCCTAATACTGTATTTATTTTAGCAAATTCATATCTATCCTTACTATTTATTATACACACACAACAGACCTAACATGTTTGAATATAAAGAACTTGTATGATCGCGTCTGGCCACATCAATCATCAACAACCACATTGCAGTAACACCATGGAATATTATTCCTGCACAAAACAGATATCGTGTATACTGTGACCTTTTGCACATTCTGCTCAGCAGAGTTTTGTCAACACTTTTGTACATAGTTTTTTTCATAGTTTTATATTTTTAATATGTGTATCTATGTATATTTATCTTTTTCACTGTCTCAGTATTTTACCTTTTTATTTCTATTTCCTGTTAATATGTTTATTGAATACTGCCCCAAACACCAAGCCAAATATCTAGTAAGTAAAAATCTAACTGGCAATAAACCTTATTTCCTGATTCTGCCTTTGTGATGATGTCATCATCCCTTTCTCATGCTGCTGTAGCCTGACACCAATGTGATGCAGTATCCCCTTGCCTTCATATTTTTATAGGTAAATAAAAATAAACCATTTTTATTACAAGTACTCATAATTTGTTTCAGTGCTCTCAACAATTTTAACTATCAACAATAAATGCACTTCTAAATAATAAATTATAAGGAACATGGGGAAACAACATGATTAACTGGACAGGAACAAAGAGGTGGAATTCTGTCCCCTATGGAGGTGGAGCAAGTAGCACAATCTTACACATTACACCTTTAAGTGTAATGACTGAAATATTATTTCATATTTTGCTCACCTTTGTGAAACATGTATGGTGACAAGATGTCAGAGAAGTATTCATTCAACTCTTTGGCCTTTTTCATAGTTAGTGGTGGTGTTGTTTTGGATTATATAATGTTAAGAGATATTTTTAATAGTTCAAACATGTCATATTGTCAACAAATCTGTACATAATAAGCTTCAATACATTACAATTGATTGCATAGGTTTTGTATTATATTGCATCATATGCTGTATGTATTATATAGGTGTGCATGTGTTTGTTTCTAAGCCCTGTGCAAGATAAGTCATAGTAAATGAAGACATAATACAATAAAAAATGACCTCAGCTAATTGGGAATGCTGCTTACTCTCACTGTTCATGGGAACATGTTGCGCAAAATACTGAGAAATTGGAACAAGGGAGCATTCCTGTTTGCTCATGGACATCCGTTTGCTCAATCACTGAAATATGAGCTCTGCCGGCTGTTAGATGACAGTAAGCAAAACATCTGCTCATCCACAGGGAATGGCACTAGCCTCCTGAGCACTGTACCACATTATGATTTATTTTAATTTTCTCAAACTAACACCTGCCTCTTAATGTACTTTACAGTGGCTGGAAAATGAAATGCACAGATTTATCATCGTGTGTTTAGTTTTAATGAGATGGGCGGCTTATACATGTGGGGAGGTTGTGTTTGGAAAAGCTGCTGTACTATGGCTGCCTCTCAATACAGCATGCATCAAATCCACATGAGCCATTATAAAGAAGGAATTTGAGACCATCTATAAGTTGATCAACTAACTGGAGAGAACCTTCATGGGAAAGATTGATGAAACATGCAATTTCATTAAGAGGACAATATTTCTGTGTTTATTTTGCTATGTTTACATTCTCGTGTTAGTGACTAAGAGAAAGGAGAGCTAGAGCTTGCTCTCTCCTTTTCATTCGCTCAGACCAGGCTGACTGGAGAGCAGCTGTCCAATGAGATGGATGTCTGTTGGAAATCTGCTGACAGAGCTTCCTGCTCTGTTAGCAGAGAGACGGGCAACAGGGAGGCACGAAACACAAACATTCAGTACCTGTATATGAATCACTACAATATCAGCCATCCCACTTTTTGGAATATTTTTTGGCAGTGAAGACATTGTGGATCCCCCACAGAAAACGACAGAACTCACTGTATGACTGTAGCTCTACACGTCTATAGCACCAGTGAGTTTTCTGCCACTGAACTCTGTGCTGAGACAACACTTTTTAGGAGTTCCCTTTTGGAAATTTTTCATGCAAGAACTCTTAGTTCTTTTAAAATCAAGGCTTAAGACAGTTCTGTTTGCCGCTGCCTTTTATCATATTAAATTTGAGATTATTTATTCATATTTTGCACTCCACTGCAACTGTGCAGTAACTTTTATTCAGTCTGTTTCATTTAGTTTTAACTTAAAGGAACGGTTCACATTTCTTCCAAGATTGTCTTGAAGTGATCCTCAGGTGCCCAGATGAACACAGGTTGAAAAGGTTAGCTGTAATCATTCCTCTTGTTCATACTGGCTATGTGTGTGTGTGTGTGTGTGTGTGTGTGTGTGTGTGTTTTATCCTGCCACATTTTAATCAGGTGAAACGGCTGTGAAAGCCTTAAAACCCAACCTTTTCAACCTCAACCCTGGGCCAGTTTATTCTGATCAAGGTGTTGACATATTATGTTTGTTTTCCATTTGAGCTTCATAATAGCAACTAAGAAGGGGTTTATTTATGGTTAGCACATGTGACGATACATAAACCTTTATTTGCTGTTGCCATGGTTGTCAGTTTTACCCGCATCACTTCTCACACAATACAAACTTTCCCAGGCTTCAACTGAATAACTTAATATTCACTGAATTAGCAGTCTTCAGGTCAAACAATAATTTGTGATAACACGTGTAATAATGAGTAATGAGCGAAGCCATTTCTAGATCAACATTCAGCTTCCTATTTTCTGGATTACTTCTCTGCAGCTGTATTGTGCACTTAGTCTTATGTAGAGTATAGTATGTGTGTGTCTGTGGTCACTCCAGTGATGAGAGTGACATTTCAACCCAGTGCCAGAATTCTTTCTGAGGAGGAGGCGGGGTGCGGATAGATGTGG
The DNA here is from genome assembly GCF_021018895.1 of Seriola aureovittata. Lineage (NCBI taxonomy): Eukaryota > Metazoa > Chordata > Actinopteri > Carangiformes > Carangidae > Seriola > Seriola aureovittata. Next base: position 20,312,393 of record NC_079366.1, read on the forward strand.
CCATGGATCAATGCCACCACCCATACAAATGAGCCTCGGCTGAATGAGAAAGATTACAGCAATCACTTGGGCACACAGCAGATAGGGCTGACAAGAGTGTTTGTGAGCTTTCTGGACACGATGCATTCAGGTGTGAAAGGCAAACAGGGCTGCGCCACAAAAACTAAACAAAGACAAAAGGCCTGTATGGAAGACAGCATCACATCAATAAACACTCCTCATAACTAAGTATGAAAACCTTTTATGCTGGTTTGTTTGAAGACATGTTTGCTATGTGTTTAATTGCTCATACATCTGCATTCCTATATCTTAGGAGGGATGGATTTAAAATGTTTGATGACATCTACCACATATGCACTTTGATTTGGACAAAAACATCTGCCAAATGAATCTATTTTGACGTAATATATTTTGTTCAGTGCAAAGCAACTCGTAACAGGGTTATTAAAAAGTGCTATATAAATAAAGTTTTATGCCGAGATATTTTGACTGGTTGTGTTTCTAAAGCGAATGCATTTTTAAACAAATCAATATTTTTGCCACTTCGGGAATTGCAGACTGGAGCTGCCATGTACTGTGTCGAAGTATAACTTTTGATTCCTGGGGAACTCACTCTAACATGAAAAATCAATACAGCTTAACAGGCCTACTGGGGGTCGCTCTGCAGATCTACAATCAAGTGTTGATTAGGGAAAAGAGCAGGTGCTGGGTAATGTGCAGCACGGAAAATGGATGGCAACAGTCTGACGTCTTAACGTTTTGGAATTATTTCAGAGAGAAGAAGTGAAATCTACCTCACAACTTCAATCAGCTGCTGATGATACATATTTGATAAACCTTTCAAAAAGCTTCAGGCAAAATCATCTAACATGTCAATACCTGTCTGTATGGGTGACAGTGATTGGGATGTAGAAATAGTCCTGCAGCCTTGTTTTACAGAACACTCGCACAGTTTGTACTGACTACGTAAGCAAATGGTACATGGTATAGATTTATTCAAAAATAGAAATCTGAAAGCACATATTTTGACATTTATAGGTTGATTTGAAATTACTGATCAGTGCGTTTGAAAGCGAAATGTGATGAGTTGAATGTTTGAATTTCAATAGCTTTTAATGGTAATTATTGATGGTAATTTCTTATGATTTTGAGGATATTACACTGATATCATACACACAATATCAACAAGCATATTAACCTGTTATTACCCTCTTTTTCATTAAATCCAACCTCTACATACACTGCGTATTATTACTCTGCATTTGCATCAGCTCAAAGTTGAGACAGTAAGATTTTACATTGATTTTGCTCCAATTGTTATTAAGAGAATATTATCTGCTTAAAAATGGGCATTTATAGCAGATTAGGTGCCTACACCAAGCTATATGTTCTTGAGATATTTTAATCCATTACTGGTATTCTTCTCAAAAATAATAAAGCAATTGAACAATTCTAATTGTTCTTACCAGGCTAACCCCTCTGAAATGACCAAACATTACCCCTTAACTACCATGTTATTACCAAGCTGAAACATAAAGTGTTAATTATTATTTATTTCACTTGTTTGTTAAGACAGAGATCTTGTTGGTTGAATGACACAGCTCATGACCTCAGATACCAGATACACCGGTTCCCTTAAAGAACAAAGCCCTCCAGTGCGTTGAACAGGATACAACATAAAAACAAATCACAAGAAAAAAAAAAACTAACACCAGGAAAGAAATAATAAAAGAATTAACCTCAACAGTCACTGGCTCAGGAAAAGCTGGAATTAATGTGCAGATAATATATGTAAAGCAAAACTGGTTACAATTTTTGTAAAGGTTGTGTGTATGACTGTGTGTGTGTGTGTGTGTGTGTGTGTGTGTGTGTGTGTGTGTGTGTGTGTGTGTGTGTGTGTGTGTGTGTGTGTGTGTGTGTGTGTATATGTGTGTGTGTGTGTGTGTGTGTGTGTGTGATGAGTAAAACTCACCAGGTCTGTCTTGGGCATGTCTTGATAGTCAGACGAGTAGCAAGCTGTTGTTTTCCCAAAGCCATTGTCACCAATGACCTTTGGCGGCTGAGCATGTTGTCGGTATGTGGCGCTTTTTGGAGTCCAGCAGAAGAGGTTGATGGATTCACGGACACAGCGCTCAATGTCAATTTCTGTGCAACAAAAAGCACGGAAGTACAAAAATGTTACTTGAAAAGGTTTGAGTTGCTCCCAACCTATGATTAAAGTCATAAACAGCTGAGCGGGCCTAATATTGCATTTTAAAAAGCTAGCAAACATTAGCTCTTTGTAGTCTAAGTGCTATTTTGACCATTAGTTTGATTGCGCTGGTGTGATTGGTGACTGCTGAACCTGCACTCAGTTCGCGAAATCAAAATCTTTTTTTATGTTTATCCACCTAAGATATCAAATACATATGGTGGACATCAGCAGTCGCATTAAGAAAGCAGTTTTTTACATCACAAGTAAAGTATTGGACAAACATAAATTTTGTCCTGATGGCGACACTAAATAAAAAGTTAATGGATCACCAAGGCTATTACAATTCATGCTGAGGTCATAATTATTGTATTAAATTTAATGGTAATCCATTAAATAGTTGTGGAGACATTTCACTTAAAACTTCAGAAGGGTATTCTGCTTATCTCTGATTTCTCAATTACCACTGACTGATTTTACTTTTACAAATTATTTAACTGCTCTGTGAGAAAATGAATAAATCAAAAAACTAATGAATAAACAGAGTGAAAAGCATGAGAATAAAAAATGTGATTCCCTCCCTTGAATCAGAGATAAAGCAGAGGAAATTATGTATATGTGTTATGGGAGGTTTAGTTGAAGACAAAAGCTTAGCTTGACCTTGGCATTTTGATGCCATTAATAATCTTAAATAGTCATCCGGCACCGGCAACAGCTCTTTTAAGATATTAACTGTCCTTTGTTTAGCAGCTGTCCCTCATCTGAGCTCTTGTCCCAAAATAAGTTTTTTGTGCAAAGTGAAATTTCTTCTCTTCCCCCTAATGCCTCTCCAGCAGTATCCATGCTTCTCCTGCTTCTCGCATGGAGAATAGAGAGGATTAAGGAGCAGGGACTCACTGGATTAGCCGAGGATTTGGGTAAATTAGGAATTCTTTCCTTCACACTCTTTCACACTGACAGCCTCTCTCTTTCACTCCTCTATTTTGTGGATAATAAGCAAGTCTGGCTAATGAGCACTCCTTGGTATGACCTGCACCTGGGCCAGGCTCAAGTGAAATTATATAGAAGATGTACCCCCCCCCCCCCGTCCCACAGCGATGTCAAGGTTAGGGGGTTGTCAGCTCTCAGGGGCTAGGACCTCACAGACTCAGTTACAAGGATCATTCCAGTGAAAAACACACTGGTGGTCAGAGATTCTTTCACCGACTGGCTCACAGGCAGTTCAGCGGAAACACATTTTTCTCTCTCTAGGGCCACGAATGCTGCATGCAATCACTCCTTCTGCTAAAAAAGAGGGCAGGAATGAGGAAGAGGAGATTGATAGCAGCTTTAACAAGCCCTGGGCTCAGCTGGGCATTCCACAGCAGCCAATTCTGTTAGGGAGCAATTTTTCTTTTTAGTCAGGCAACATTACATTTTAGTAATTATGTATAGGCGTTGACTGTGGGCTGTGACTTGTTGCCACGAAGAGTAGAACGGCATGATTAGTTAAGAGCAACTCGGGGGTTTGGTGGAATTGGACTGTGGTGCAAAGGAAGATAGAGCTGGCAATAATGAGATGAAAGAATTTAGTGAATTAAAATAAATAGAGAAAATCTATTATACTATAACGTTCCAATTCGTTATTTTATCACAAATACACCGTGAAAATCAGGAAAATTACTCTTGATCAATAACCATATAAAGCCAACCATTGGTGGCTCTTTAATTGTAATCCACAATTAAATTGATAATATTAGATGGGGTTGTGGAAGTGGGAGGTGACTATCTATTGTCCAGGGGTTTGTCCATCCATCCATCTTTACATAGTAATGCCACTAGACATGCCACTATCCACATTTTGCCCATGCTCTATTATTCCATTTCAATATTAAAGTGATTATGCTAAGGTAGTATTTTAATGGTTTGTTTGTTCTGATGAAACTTAGGGGGATGAGGAGCATTGTGTTTGTATAACTTTAAGAGACGCATTTATCATTCATGGGGGATAAAACTAAAGTTACCATATGTCTGAAAACTCTCAGTCATCCAAGTCATGGTCATCCAAGAAAAGTTGAATCAAAGGCAACTGGACCTGGTTGTAGACAAACAGGTCAAGTTGCCCTCGATTCAGCGTTTCTTGGATAAAAGTTACCATAATTATTTATTTGCTTAGAGCGGCTCTAAATGAAGTCATCAATCAATGCTTATCTGATACTAAGACATACAGAGTGTCCTGACTGACCTGAAGTCATCAACAAGGTAAGTATTTGGTTCTAATTTCAAGTTTAGGAGTAAACGCATTTCATCACCTTTCTTAACGTTGGATACAATCTTATCTCCCATATGGTTTCGGAGAGTTGTAAAGCAGTTACCAGCATAGACAATGATACTAGAGCACAAACGCATGCATTGCAACATGCATGCTTATTCCAGGGGGTGTGAAAAGAATATATACGTAAACCATGATGGTTGCTTTAAAATGATGAAAAGCTCCTTCAAATATTTTGATACTACTGAAACTTTTGGTGGCAGAATTTGTCTGGGATAATCAGTCCACCTACGCGTTAGTGCCAATTTTCAGGAAGCATGTTCATTTATCCTGAACTGAAGGTTAACTGAAGACGAAGAAAACACTTTGGGAAGCCACAGCTGTGATTGTTTCTGATGGACTTGAATTACAAGATTTATAAATTAAAAAAATAAATGTAAATGATGTTGTGGCCAAATGGCCTGGCTGAGCATGATGCACAGATGCACCAGGAACACTGAAAGGGAGAAACAGCAATGCCAAAGCATCGTCCAAAATATTGCTGTGGCCAAGGCGTGTTCACACTTGATAGGATTATACTAAATGTGTAAAGCTTTTTCTTTTAATTATTTTTGGGCATTTCATGCCGTTATTGGACAGAGACAGTGGAGACAGACATGAAATGCAGGGGAATGACTAATGGTCCAGCTGACATAAAACATAAACAGACCTATTGGATAAAAAAGTACAAGATACAACATCAGATTTAAATAAACTGGTATCTTACATCCTCAGTGAAATCTGTGTGCCATTTTCAGTTTAGATTCAATATGTTTTCAGTCTTTACCTTTGGGCAGCTAGCCTGTCATAAAAGTGGTGCTATTGGCCTTTTTCGTTTTTTGTTGTGACTTCCTGCATGAAATTGTATCTAGATAGGCCCATCGGTCCTCCGAATGCGCTGACTGCACATAGGAAACCACTCAGAAAAATGATAAAATGACATCTTTAATTCAATTTTATGGTTCTGAGTGTCACAAACCAGTCAAGTGTCACTCTAAAATGGGAACCTCTACTCCTTGCTAAGAGTGGCTTTAGGAATCTCACAAATAACTCAAATTCTCTCAGGGCAGAGGATTTTTTAACTTTAAGCACAACTGTGAGTGAATCTGAGATGACTGACAAATTTGGCCGCAGGTCAATATTGTCGAGACACTATAGATATTACCAAGGTCCACCTTAACCTCTGCTGCTCACTGCCTCTAACAGGATAGGATTTACTCGTTTTAAAATGCCACAGACCAGACGATCAGCCAAATCCCGAATGCAAATGTAAATATGTCATGCCAAATTTGTCACGCACTCTCAAACACTAAACCTTCACCATCAATGTTCTGCTTCTCCCTCCCTCTGCCCGTATTCTCGCGGTGTCCCTGTGTGCAGCGTTGCCGTCAGCAGTGTCAGCGGCTCAATGCTGTTTCTTTCAGAACTAAACGTCTATAGCTAGAGCTCATCAGTTCTGTGCCCAGCTCTGCTCATTGAGACAGATGCTAATGTCCCGTGAAGGAAGGCAAATGCTGCCGCATCATCAGTAAACACACGCTTCCTGTCAGCCGGAGAGGCTCTCTTCTCCATTGTGAATCAATGAAGTCTCCAAACAAGAGAAAGTTATAGATTACCTGAGGCTACGAGAGTAGGCAAATGGGAATCACAAAATAAGATTAATTGCCAACAAATGGTGGGCTGAGACGTCTTGCTGGCTCCAAGGCAAAATGTTGCGGCACAGGTCTGACCTGTTTCACATTAGATTTTGTTTTAAACTTTAAACTCTGATACACTGAGTGTGATATAAATTCAGTTCAACAATAATTTAGTCTTCTGTGATGGTCTGGAAGGTCAAGATGACTTAAGGAATGTTTTGCTGAGGATAAGGTTGTATACAGGAGGATGAGTTACAGTATATATGATGCAACTGACATATTGACAACCTGGGGAACCTGTTGTTGAACATGACCTCATAGTCTGTATCACTGCCCTTAAATCTGGACCTCTCTTCTTCGTCAGAATATTGGCAACTATAGACTTCACAGTGTTATGTGTAATAGGCTTGTCACTGTGAATTATGGTCACTGGCCCCACTTACTGCCTCAAAAGAGAGAAAGAGAGGAGTGTGTCTGAATCATTTAAGAGTCACCGTCCTGTAACGTTATCTTGACCGTTAACTTTTATTCTGACAGTCGTAGACAGGAATAGAAAGGGAGCACTTTTTTTCTTTTTTTTTTAATTTCACAACTAAATGTCATGCGTACTTATGCATCTTTCAAAGTTCATCCATCTGAAAATGTCTCCTGCAATGTCCTTTACCTTTTTAGCACTGACACAGACATCACAACTAAGTACAAGCTTCCATCATGCAAAGGCAAAATGGCAATCATAATGCGTCTCTATTATTAATGTGCCAGGAAATGATGAGCTACAGAAACAGGTTTGTGTAGTCACTAAAGTGCATGATGGCTCAGTTAAAAACTGCTAGTTTATAATGTAAATACAGTGCTAACATGTTTACTGAGTGAAATCATTAATTCTTTCCTGCAGGGCCTAAAGACAACATGCACATTCAAATCTCAAACATTCTCTTTGATTTTCCTTTTCAGTCTGTGCTAAGCGAGATTGAGTCTACTTTTCCTCTTTCTTTCATACTGTCCAGCCAGCATCAGGGTATGTTTTTTCTGGCTTCACACATGCAGCTCGTGTAGTTACAAGCATGTGGAGCATGTGGAGTCTGCTCTGAAACAAATGAATGTGAGCCTCAGTTTGTACGAGGACATCAATTCTGCACGCCTGATGGCAGAAAGGAGCAGGTGTGAGCCACAAATCAAATATCTACCATAACTCACAGTCTATGTACTTTATGTGTGCGTGCATGTGGTATGTGTGTTTTAACTACATGAATGTGGTGAGACAGAGCACATACACACTGGCCACCAAAACCTTGCTTCCCACAAGGGCTGACAAGCACTATTACTATGCGTATAATTTACTGATAAAACAAAGCCAAACATATGTTTACTTTCAAGTTCTTCGCCTTGAATCACATGCAATGAACGATATACACATTGCTAAATCACAGAATATTTACCATTTAACTGTTAAGAAGGGTCAGGGAAGGAACAAGACTTAGAGACTGCAGCCATGCTAGCTCTGTTAGGCTGCTAGCAGCATGCTAACATGCTGATGTTGAGCAGATATATTGGGTGATATGGTCAATGGCAAGCTAAAATTTGTTAATTAGATTTAACACTGAGTACAGCTGAGTCAGCTGAGAATATTACTAGTTTTCTAGGAATATTAGTAAAAGTGAAATAACTTTGACTGGACTTGTTGGTCCTGGTAGAAATGTCAAAGGATCCCCAAATTCAGTGGCCGTCATCCTTTCAGAACCACGGATGTCTTTGTGAAATTTCATCCACTAGTTGTTGAGATAAAAAAAAAGGGGAACCACACTGGTGGACTGACTGACAGGCAGATCCAAATTGCTCTCCCGAGAGCCATACAGCCGGGGAGGCTAAAAAACTAAGTAAATAAACTCTGTACATTCCACGCCAATAAGCTCACAGTAGTAAGACCCCTACTGTCATTTAGCAGAGGTGATAAATGCTGTGCTGAACTGTTTGGTACTTGATTGGATTTAGCAGCCTGTGTCTGTAACAAGTTATATAAAACTATCTGGAGTGTGGACCAGAACATGCTGGAAGCTTAAGTAAACAAGTCCTGTTTGAGGTCACTCTACAGCCCAGGATTCATTCCTAATATAGTTTAAGAGAGACTGCCAGATACGACACTGTAACTACCCAGGTATACACAAGCTGCGATAATGAGGTTGGCAGAGATATACAGAAACGGGCTGGCAGAAGCTGCCTCTCCCAGGAAATCTTGCCAAAGAAGCTGACTGCAGCTCTAGGCCAACATATTTTACCTTTATAAGGAGAACTGGCTCTCCTTTTCCCCTCCGCCTCAATCACATGAATCTGTTGGACCTGGGCAGTAAAGCACAGTGAAGTATGGCAGCACTGAATTTAGGCAGAAGGGGAGGCTGCTGGGCTTAGTTTACAGAGTACTCCGGTATACCCGTTTGGACAAATCGTCCCTGTCTCTGTTGGTTTTAAAACCCCAATGTCATTCTGCCTTTCAGCTAAAAAAAAAAGAGGGCTAAGCAGCATTTGGAAATAGAGTTTTAAAAGGAAATTGTTTGAGCTATCCCTCAGGCACAGAGAGGTACATTCTGAAGACATACATTATGAATGCTGCTCTTGGATTTTATGTCACCAATACTTCGCTCAAGTAATTGCTTTGTGCAAGTGAAAAGGAGCAGTAAAGTGGGCACATATTAAGAGACACTGTTAGGAGTCTTCACTCTCTGTGGCATATACAGTCGACAAAAACAGCGAAATCCCGGGGACAACGTGTCAGTGTCTGCCTATATGACTTTATAAACCCCTTGGAGCAGGAGTCAGTCTGTTAAAAATATTTAAAAAATACATGTAACCAACAGAGCAAAGCTAATAAGTATGCATTTCCATCAACCCCGTATGATTACAATCAAGCCTCCGAATTCCTCCTTGATTTGTCGGCCCTCCCTCTGTGTCTTATTTAAGAAAGGAGGCCGAATTGCTCCTCTTGCCTGTATTACACTAAAAACCTGCAGGGATTAACAACTGTACTGCTGAGTTAAAAGACTATATTTCAGTATTTACCACCCCACCCCACCCACTTCCTCCCACACCTTATTTTTGCACCGCAGGGATATTTCCCTAATGCAGCATAATGAGAAGTTAAAGAACTATAATTCGCAATGTGTGCCATGTTTGCTAATGAGTGTAGAAAAAAAAACAGACGCAGGTGTGTCACGTGTGACGTTTCTTAAGGTGGATTACACCCATTTCCTACTCTACTCTTTTTGCCAGTGTCATTTCCCATCATTACACCTATCTGTTTAAGTGCAGTTTTTAATACAAACTCAGGGTCTTTAACTTGCAAATCAGGTAGATGCCTCAGGCAGCCTGTTAGTCTCACATATACATGCTAACCCTCTATCTCCATTTCTTGCATGAGTAATCCTGCATTTGTGGTTGAGAGTTGAAAAAGTCTGACTTAGCCTCTCAGGTGCATGTCTAATAGCACTAAAGAACCCAACAGCAACAACTTTCTTTAATGAATATTGTATCGGCGTGTCCAAATGCCCCTCACAGACTAAAGATGGACTTGACAATGAAGATGAGAGTTGATGGAAACACTGGAGGACCACAGAGGTTATGATTTCAGTGGCAGACAATTCCCAGGGTGCAGTTGTTGACTGTTTGAAGGATGCAGAGCAAAGTGAGACATGCCTAGAGCACATCAAGGAGGGAGTATGTCTGTGTAGGAGTGCAGAGCTGCCTGCTTTGAGGATATCATTAACTCAGACACATCAGCACACATTAGTACTCCCAGGAATGAAACACGGCATCCTGCAAATACCACTTTCTGTTGCAGTCGGGCAACCTTCAAGTCAGGTTTAGGGAAGGCAGGGAAAAGTATTTCGGTGTGATTTTGTTTATAACCACCGAGGTACTACAGCTTAAGGCATGTAGAAGGTAAACAAGCCCAAAAGACAGTGAACATACAAAGATGTAACTACCAGCTCATATTCTCACCTGGCAGGTCAGAGAAGAGCAGGATGCATTCATTGAAGCCATTAGCCAGGAGACGATCCCTGAGTTGCTGCAGTATGGCCACACCGATACAGAAGGGGAAAGAAGAGTTACCCAGCAGCAACGTGTCCCACAGGTGGAAGATCTTGTGCAGTGGAAACACATCTGTATGGCAGGTGGAGAAATAAACAAAAGAAGGCAACATTTTACAAAACGACTAAAAACAAGTGTGTCTGAGAGGACAAATCTCTCGAGGGCTGCACAATAGGATCCTGCAAGCAGGACAACAGCATTCAATGTGCACGCAGTGTAAAATGGCGAATCACTCAGTACATAATGAGTATGATTTGCATGTGCATAGTATATTTACTTAGCATGGCTCTATGGCTTCAAAATGGGAAGCTCACTAAGCAAAATTGTGCATTGGCAAGGTTGCCTAGAGGGATATTTGATGTGGGGGAGGCAGCTGGGAAAATGTTTTTAGGTGGGTGTTGTTGTGGAAAAATGACAGGAAGAACATCAGGGGGCTGAAGAGCTTCAGAGCAAGGAACCTGCACAGGTTATTTCGAGCCAAATAAAACCACATCCTGATAATGCATCCCAGTGCAGTTATTATTTCAGTCATATTCCTCTCAGGATTTGAAAATTTTATGTTTCCTCCCTATTGAGATTTATGCATGAGAACCAGCACTGTCCACCTGGTTATATCATATCACCATTCGTTAACGCCAACCGTTAACGTGGATGCTCAGCAGTAGACGTGTGTGGGTGGGAAGAGTGTGAGTGTGGTGAGGCAGGCTGAGAGAGCAAGAGGGGTGAGAAAATGCCTCGGAGGGTCGGCGCCACATTAGCAGTCAGCTGAGCAGACTGGTGCATGTGAGTGACAGGCAGTGTGTTTGAGTGTGTGCGTGTCTATGTGTGAATGGAAGATGACCCTCCAACCTTGTCTCATATTGGATTGGGGACATTAGCAGTCAGAGGGGTGCACCTCCTGAATACTGGACTCACGCACTGCCTCAGGGGGAGGATAAGGGGTAAAAGGGTCACACCTCCCACCCTCTACCTCAGGAGTGGTCTCTGTGTGAGTGTGTAACTGAGGAATGAAATATCCCACTGCCAAGTGCAGGGTTCAGATAAATCAATGGACAGAGTACGTCAAGATTAATCTGGCTACAATTAGTGTAAATCACATGTGTTCTATGTGTAAGAGTCTGCAGACGAGCAAAGTTACACCAAGAAGGCAAAAAGTTATTCAAGTTATAGTGTATGATGGGGTTGCACCTATAAGACACAAAGGTTAATTGCATATAATTTAATTTGTAGCAATGATCTGTAACCTCTGTTCATATGCTCATATTTCAGAGCTCCAGCTGCGCTCAGTGAAAGATAAAAGCGTAATGCTGCCATCACCTGACAAACCGCACCCTGAGAAGCAGCCAAAATAAAACCTTTATGTAGCTCTCATGCAGCGCAGAAGGGGAAAAGAATTCATACATGATGCTCATATTTCAGTCTCAACTAATAAGCAAAGGGTTGGAAGTTTTCGATAAAACCCCTTATTCAACAGTTTTGCTAAAACTAGACAGAACTCAGAAATCATATGACTCCTACCTGTCAATTTTAATCAAATCGTTTAGAATCGCAGCTTCTACACGGTCAAAAAATAATACAAAACTTTATTCAAGTTTACATTTTGGACAGTAAAACATAATCTGAATGTGTCCTGCAAGAATATGGATCTAGCTATCATCAATATCTAAAATGAACCCCAATCACCACCATAGTGACCCGCAACTGTAATGACTTTACTGAACTAATGTTAACTAGATGACTAGCTGAATCAACCATTTTCAACTCTCACAATAGAAGCCTGTAAGTCTCAACAGAAGCTGAACATCCCAAGCGTGACGCAGGAGGCAGCAGGATACTTCCGGGCTGCTGTAAAGGATTCTTTTAGAGAGGAGCTTTTTGCTGAGTGTATGAACGAATCTTCTCATAGTCTGCCAGAAGGTCCTCAGCAGCTCCTCAAATATTTGTTTTTGCCTTTGTTGATTCTTTTTTTTTTTTTTTTTTTTTTTTTTTTTTAAAGCTTTAAAATTTTGAGACAAAAAAAGAAAAAAAAAAGAAAAGAACAAGCAGCAGGAGTTTTTTTCCTGACCAATATGCACTCTTAGTTATACTAGGCGAGGGAAAAGATTCATGGGTAGGATGCAAAATTCAATTTATGGCATCTAGATAGTAAAAATAAATAAGTATTCAATAAACATGGGCATCTTACGTTACAGAAATACATCATGCCATCCTCCAGGTTCTCCTGAGGAAAACACGCTTGCTGATAAGTGTTGATGAATTTTTATAATGTTTTAAATCCATATTTATTATAGGCTTTTTATTGTTACTATCCTGGAAGTGAGCGCCTGGAATTGATTTTGTCTGCCACATCCTACCCGTGTATCTTAGACATGCTGGATTTTTTTCCTTTTTTTATAATATCAACTCAAACATCATTTTCATGAGCTGCAGGTTAGAATAAATTAATTGGTCATTTTCAGCTGACTGTAAAATCATGACGTTGTAATCAATATTTCTGAATAAGCTGTGTGATGACAACACCCACAATTGCTTTTATACTGTATTTCCACAAATATCTCCACACAATTGGGTGTTATATTTCTACTTTCCTACATTGATAGTCTCAGTGAGTCACTACTTGGATGCAGAGAATGGTGCAGACTGCTCCATAGGGAGCGCTATAATAAGCCTGTAAAGACTACAGCTCAGTTTCGCCTTTCTGTTTAGTCACAGAGTCACAGAGACGTGACACTTGGAACAGACATGTATCTGCATACAAAAGACCCTTGAATTTTAAAACACTACAATATAATGTCCACCATCCATTTCTAGCCTGGAATTTTGGATTTTGGTGCATAACAATGTCTTAAGAGAGACATCACAGGTGCATTACCTTACATAGGAATTGACTTTCCTTAATTTTTATATATTTATCAATGACACAGCTTTATGGTGGTGGGAGATAGTTTCAGGTCATTTAGTCAAGTAAAGGTTGAAATATAAAACTAAACAAATACTCCATTAAACAAAACGGTTGGCAACACACTGTACTTAAAGTATCAGAAGTAAAAGTACTCATCAGAACCGATGATTATTATTTATGCATTAAAGGTCCCACATTGTATAAAGTGAGATTTCCGTGTCTATTTCGATTATAAAGCAGGTTTAGCTTCTATATTAATACTGTGAAAGTATCAAAGCTCCCAGTCCACAGAGAAATACACACAGAAAGTATTCAGAGACTGAGCCTTAAAACAAGCCGTCAGGACTTCTGTGATTTTGTAATGTCACAACAAAGCAGTCACCACCTTCAGCCATGCCCCAAGCCCCGCCCACTGGACTCACCATCCAACTTTGCAGGATCTGGCATCTCTGAATGGTTACCTGAAATCTGCTATATTTTTATTAGATCACTCAGAAAACAGTCAACCAGAGGAGGAGCTCAGAGCCTCTCTTTTGATTGGCTCACCGAGCTGTTGTCTGGAGCTCCAGAGAGAAGCCTGAGAGAGGATATATAAAACTACACTGAGATGGTTTTTGGTACTTAAAACCACAAATATATCTTCATGTGGATCAACACATCAAATGAAACACTGAAAAGTGTAAAACATGTGAGCAGAACTTTAATGTTGTAGTTGGACTGCTTTATATACTTTGAGGAAGTTTAAACTAGGTATTATTATTACATATTTTTTGTATATGTAAAGCAACTCAAAATTATCTAACTACTTTATATGAGTAAATATTAAAGATTCTTAATTTCAAATTTAACTCAGTAGAACAACTGTATGTGAAACATGAATTTGTTATTGTCACAGTGGATCCTGTGATGGATCAGCTGAGCAATGATAACTGATGTGATAACAATAACCCCTCTGGTGCTCTGGTATTTGGCTTTCTGATCTTTTCCCACATGGAGGAGAAAAATTGCTGCGAGCAGCTGACTTATCAGCTTTATGATGGGATTTTTGAACTTATTCCGTTAGATACATATTACAGATGAATAAAGATGTGCTGGTAAAAATCTCAGGTAGCGCAGGACTGAGCTTTCAAGTCCTTTTCCCTTAGGACTGGAATTAATTAACAGCTGGAACAAAGGTCACCAAGAGAAAAAAAAAACACACAAAAACCTACTTAACTTGTCCATACTGGAGAACCTGACCTTTTCTGTATCGTTTATTGTTACTCTAACTGAAGCAGACTCAAAATACCAGAGTTTTGGATTATGCATATCCACATTGTGAGCACAAAGAGAAGGTACTTACGTGTAAACATTGTCAGGAACCATGGAATAGCATAAAGCTGCACAGAACAGAAGAAAAAAAGAGAATAAGATATAAGCACATTTAGGAGATAATTTAGCATCTCTTTGTATTTAATATTCAGCATGTCAATTTGCTCAAATGAGATGAATGAACCGCTTTCTCACTTGAGGGATTTCTGTCTTTAAGAAAAGCAGCACACATGGCTGCACATCTCTACAGCCCCCGAGAAACAGAAATGGCAATAAAGAGCAAACTGCTGAGTTTGGTTATTAGTCAATGGGGAGAAAATCTAACAGTGAATCTCTTTACACCAATTTTGTCATCCCTCCCTCTTCTCACCGTCTCTCCTATTTCATCTCTACATTCCGCACCTCCCCTGGGGGAAATGCATAAAACTGAAATTATAGACCACCCACCTACTAATGTACACATACACACACAATCCACCATTAACCACCCGGTCTAACACCTGCCAATCGTTGGCCACTGTCACCGTGGCTCAGCAGCAAAGGGTCTGGAGCAGGAATTCTGGAGCTTATCTGAGCCAGTTAATTGATAGCTAATTGCAGGGGAGCTAGTGACTGTTCCGACGCCCTCTTCTGCGCCCGGGAGTGATGAGCAAAAGAGTAAGCCACTGCACTCTGAGTTCCAGCCTCAGTCTCAACAGCTTGGCAGCAGGACTGCAAGTCCAGCCAGATTGGATTAGTGTAGGTGTAAATGGCAGACCCAGGAGAGGAGATGCGGCCAAATTGAAAATGGCCTGAATTAAACCACTGGCCACAGGCAATCTGACTCTCTGCCTATGGCATTAGTGGAGCAGAGACCTTGAACGCCACAGTGTTTCCAAAGATTACTGGTGGTTTTTGCATGCTTGCACAAGATTTGTCTTTTTTCTAAAAGACAAACTGTATTAAGCTAGCCATGTTTTGGTATGGATATATGGGAAATCAAATCCATTTCATTCTGCAGTGGCATTTGGTCTTTTAGGGCAGACAGATTTACTGCCTCAGTAAAACAACAGTTCAGAGTGTTCTCTGAAGTTCACAGAGGAAAAGGGGATTTAAGGTCTGTAAAGTCTAATTACTGGGATTGACATCAAGCATAAAAGCTGTATCAACAAAGCTTGTTCCAATATTATCCTGGCCTAACAATGAAAACAGGCATGCAGAGTCTCCTTTGAGAGGCAAGTCATTGCTGGTAGTACAGTGCTTGCAGTAGTTGTCAGGTTAGCATCATGAGACAATGCTCTTCTCTGAAGAGCCAATATATTAAATCACAAGGGGACATCTGTTCAAGGGGTGGTTTTGTTTTAAAAAAAAAAAAAAAAAAATAGCACCAACACCTACAAGCAACGTTTGTGCAACAAGCCAAAGTATCTTCCCTGATGTTCTGTTTTTTTTACTACACAAATTATGACAGACAAGCACAGTTTGGAGCTTCACTTGCACCACTTTATAAAAGGAGCTACAGCGTCAGAAACTGCGAGCAGGAGGAGGGCGGCTTAGATCCCTGACTCCTCTATGATAAAGACCCCACTTCTCATTGGGTAATGTCCCAGAGGCCGGTCTACAGGTGACACACATTCATCCGCACACTAACTGAAACCCTAGAGAGACAGTGGAGACTTTAACCTTGTCACTGTCTGAGCAGAGCTGGAAGAAGGGAAGTGAAGGGCAGGGAGAGGTGGCACAGAGTAAGAGAAATAAGGTAAGTCTGGCAGAGGACAATCATTAAGTGTGCCTGGCAGACATTAGTCGTTGTATAAATCATCACCAGTGGACTATAGGGAGAACTTGACCCTGGCCACAAATTCTGGAAAGGAGGATGTGGAACAAAAAATGTCAATGACAATACACATAGTGATCTATGGATGGTCATTTACTTTGCCCCTGGTGCAGAGCCAGAAACTGGAATAATTTCTAACTGTCTTTGAGTTCCCATTAAAGGTAAACTTGCAATAAAAGACAAATGTTGTTATCCTCAGTTTGACAGGACACTTGCACTCTTGATAACTTACATCTGGGATGAAGCCAATCTCATTTAGATGGTTGCTTAGCTCTGGGTCATGGAAGGCGATCATTTGAGAGAAGACAGTCAAGTACTCTGAAACACAGGCAAAAGGGCAAAAGATCTATTTAAACTCTACTGCCACATGTGCACTAAAACGTGAAACGAAGTGAGTTTGAGCAAGGAGGACTTTACAGTAAGAGAAAAAAGCAAGAGGCATTGCAAAATACATAAACTTGTGCTCATGCAATAAGATCTGATCCTTTAAGATAATTTAGTGGACCATTTTCTGTCTCGTGATAAAGAACTGTGGAGAAAAGTGGTGATTTTATGACTGTTTTCTTTTTCTTTTCTGTGGTTTTCACAAACAAAAAAAAGTCAGAAACCCTCAAAAGTTGCAGGTAGACTGCTGCTGCAACCTTGGAAACTAGCCTCTGTTCATTTCGAATGGAAACTCAAGCAGCGTAATGTTGTGCTACCACCATTCTTCACACTGTAAGTCAACAAAAGGAGCTCTGACCAGACAGATAAACATTAGCTAGCCTTCCAGGACATCTAGCAGTGGAAAGAAATGATAATAGCCACATTCCCCACAGAGTTCAAGAGGTGTATGGTGTAGCTGTTTATCAGTCACGTAGGAATTGCTTGTGACATTTCTCTGCAGGCTTGTGCGGTTTCATTTGTTTCCCTATCTCCAAATGATGTGGCTCAGCTGCAAACTCCATTAAGACAGACTGAAATTAGTTTTCACAGCTTAGGAGCAACATGGAGCCAAAATTTAATCAACACTGAGCTGACGGCCTGATGCTCTGTGCCAGCAGATGTTAATTTGTTTTTGAACTTAGCTGAATGCTCTGACCATGTTTAATACTTATTATTTAACTTCCAGTGGCAGTTGACTACATTAGCTCAACATCACTGGATTTCTGAAGTGGAAACAGGTGATATCGAAAAATCTGTAAAACGTATTACAATCAGAACAAAACAAGAAATACAGTGTTTTTCAGATCACAGTACTTTATCAATGTGCAAAACACAGTAGAGCAGAAACGACTTTTCCATACACAAGAAGTAGTATATCTCACCTTGGATGACATGAGAGTTGTCCTTCAGGAAAAAGTTGTACAAGTATTTGGGGATGAATGCAGACATGCAGGCATACGCCAGGGCTGTGAGGAGTAGGACATAAGAATGAAGGTTGAGATAAAAACATGGAGCAGTAATAGTGCTGAGCTATTTAACAAGTCTTACCTTCATTGTTGAAATTCAAATAAAGGAATGGAGCACAAAGTGAATCCAAACCTGAAATGAAAAGAAAATCAAAACAGTTCATAATAATAACTTTGCTGTAAGGTCACACAGTTGTACCTGGGGGGCAAAGTTTAGAAGATATGACATGACCACCATCTAGTGTCCAGTCATGTAAAGCACAATGAGCAATCGTGCAAATGGGAGAGAGAGAGAGCAAGACAGAGAGAGAGAGAGACACACAGAATGAGAGAGAGAGAGATATGGAGACCAAGACATGGGAGAGTGTGACAGCGAAAGAGACTGACAGGGGAGCGACTGACCCTGCCAGTAGACCAGGTCAGGGTGAGAGACCACCCAGGCTTTCAACACACGCCTGAACTTGATGTGGCCCTGAGGAGAAGACAGCAGCTCATCATACTGGTGGCAGCGTGGGATATCCACCTCTATCTGTAAACATGCACCAAGCGCGCACACACGCACATGCGCGCACACACACGCACACACGCACACACACACACACACACACACACACACACACACACACACACACACACACACAGAGAGAGAGAGACAAAATGCTTGGATGGAAATTTCAATTTAAAAAGTGTTATGTAAATAAGTGATTTTGCTGCTATGTACATTAAAAATGAAAAAAAAACAGCTACCTGTCTGTCAGTTGGAATGGGAGTATCCTTGTCTATGGTCTCATATTTGGCTTGGATGTCTCCCTGTGTGAAAAAGTAAGATAAGCGGCTGCCCGAAACAAAGTTAAAGCCCGGCATTTTCTCGACACACGACTATACATTTCTCTCGTACCTCAATGCCCAGAAGCGCAGCCCACGCCAGTCCTCGAACAAGTGGGGGAATATCCACTCTGGCCTCTTTCCACATTAGGTTCTTCTTGTAAGGATAGGCCTAAAGACAAAACATTGAACAAAGAATACATCACTCAGTTTTAATTCAACAATGACCTGTTTAAATAATAATTATTCTGAATACAGGAAAGGTTCGAGCACTTTTAGGCACTGGGATGGCACTGGTAAAAACATTTTCCTGTGCGCATCATCGCATGTGCGTGTTCAGTGCTTGCGACTTAAAAGTGTGTGCATGTGTGTGTTTATGAATTTGTATGAAGCCCTGACCTTGAGCAGCCTGTCAAAGAGGATGATGCGGATGAGTTGGTACTCTGTGTCTCTCTCACGGATGATGAGTGGCAGCGTGACGGTGGCCGACAGCTCATGGCTGCTGTTAGACTGGGAGAGACTTGACTGTCTGAAAGAGGGAGAAAGGACTGTAACAATACTGAAGCCAAAACAAATGATGGGGAGACGTGAAAAATAGTGACAAGGAAAGAGAGGATGACAGCAGTGGGTTAAGGATGGAGATGGCTTACTCGTCTTCCAGCAGAGGGTAATAGGCTTCTCCTGCTACATCCTTCAGTCTCTGGATAAGGCAGAGAGAAACTCATTTTTAAAAACTAATGCTAGGTTCTGTTACGCAGACACCTTGTTACGAAACACCCAGATTCACGGCCCAACTGTGTTTTTCACCCATTTCTGGGCACATTTCACAAACTTAACTACACAAATATTGCATTGTTTATGGCACAGTTCTGTCAACATGTGTGATTAACGAGCACTTATTTATTGAAGAGAATTCCAAGTTGACAATAATGAAATTTATTTATTATATATACGTATATTCGCTATAAACATCAGAATTCACAGACAAATGTCCACGGCTTCCCTGGTGACGTCTTCAAATGTCTTGTTTCGTCTGACCAACAGTCCAAAACCCAAACATACGCAGTTTACAGTGATGGTAAAACGAGAAAAAGCATCAAATTCTCAAATTTGAAAAGCTTAAAAAAACGGAAACAATTAATAAATTATCAAAATAGTTGCCAGTTAATTTTATTTTGATCTACTCATCAATGAATCAACTATTCTTTGCTCATTTTCTTTCTTCTCAAATTGGCTTTAACACTAAGTACTGGATGCAGAGTATCACTTTCTACCCTTATGCACAATACCTCGATTTACATTGTACATGTATATGTTTTTGTTGTCTTACATTTCTGAGTTGGCACAGAGACAGTGTCACTGTTGTGTCATCTAATAAGAAACTCCGATCCCTGCCCTGGCCGAATGACTCCCCGTCTTCCAGGACAAAACTGCAGAAAAAAATGAAATAAAAATAAATAAGCAAATAAATAAATACATAAAAACCATATGTGAGTATGAAATTAACAAGCAAATGCACTTGTGTGTGTTTATGTATGTGTGTGATTTACTTGGGCAGTGTGCAGATTGGAGGTTTGGACTGTATGATCTCCTTATTGGTCAGCTCCTTCTCAAGGTCTCCCCCAGCCAGACACCACAGATGGTACACCTCATCTATGGCCCGCTCTGACAGGTAGTCTTCATCATCGTCTAATAGCGCGCACACACACACACACACACACACACACATCAGTAAACACCTCCCCACAGGCACAGGTGGTGCAGTATCAGCAAGTTGAATTAAGAATTCATGACATCAAGAAATACTCAGTCAGTGGTGTACTCTTTTAAGAATATCACAGCAATAAATTTAACTTATGACATTTCATCTGACACCTGTGCTCATGCTGAATGCTCAGTGTATCTCCTATCCACAAGATAGTCCCTGTGTGCCTTTCATTTTTTAACCCTGTTTAATGTTAGGTACCCTTGACATTCAGTAGGTTTCACAGCTTTTAGAATGAAACAAACTAAATTATGTGCAATTTCTTGAAATAAGAGGCAGGAGCAAATGTACAATGTCATAACATGCAAAAATACAAATGAAGCTGCAGTAAGGAACTGATTAGTATTGAAATTTAATACAATTATCTTTCAGTCCAGCTGTCTGGTGCTTGGAATAAAAAAAGTACAAAACTCTATTTTCAAAAACAAGAAAAAGATGATTTGATTAAAGGTTATTTGAGATATCAAAAACATCTTCAATATTAAAGAGGATTCTCCCAGTTAGAGGAGATGTTTTGACCCTTCTTGACAAATCTCTCTGCTACTACTGTCAAAACTGATGCTGACACGCCCAATTAAAGCTACTTCAAGATCATCAACTTCAACTCATCAACAACAGTGTTCATGCTGTGCATGCACTGCACAGTTGGGTGTAGTTCGGGCAGACCTTTGCAAAGGTCACTGATGTCTTCTGGAAGCTCCAGATGTGCACAGCGCAGGGAAGAGGAGAACAGGCTAACAGGCTTCTGGAAGGGCGTATAGCGGCACGAGACCCCACTGAACACGGGGTCGCCCAGCAGCTCCGCAGGGGTTGGCCTGGAGGATACACGCAAAGACTTCCTGGTCATAACAGCAACATATCCAAAAACATGTATGTTCCTTTAAACTGTAATTTTGTAAAAGAAAAAAAAACCCATTGTAGAAACTACTATATTAAGTCATAAAAGCTGTTTCTCACAGCGTCAGCCAATAACTTGCTTCTGTTTATTCTGGTATCATACAACTTGTTGGTTTTAGCGTGCTGGAATCCTCTCTGACATGTACGCTGTGCAACTACTTCATAACATATGTAACCAAAGTGTTTTGGAAACTAAGCGGCCAATGTCCTCCAACAGGATATGACATCAAACAGAGAGTGTATTTACCTTTTGGTTGGGAGAAAGGTCAAGCATTTCCTTAATAACTCCACAACGTTCTCAGGCAGCTCCTGTAAAAATGACAATACACATAATACATATAATGACAGAATACAGACAGATCCCATATAAACTGCAAATAATCTAAATCAAGAGAGATTTAAAAGTGTTTCCACAAACCTTTGAAACTTGATCTATGTGAATGAATATGTTTAAAAACAATAAAAAAGTACTGTGTAATTCTGACTTACTGGAAATGATTACATTTGTATATATAGTCAGCACTGGGGATTGGTGAGTGACACAAGACAGTGCTTACATACAAATAACCCAGATCATTTGGAAACACCTACAAAATCTATTTATTACAGGGCTGGATATCAAACATCAACACTTTTGAGTACTAACCGTATCTATATGAAAATGACAAGTATCATTAGGTCAAGTAAAGTTGGCATCAAATGTTCTGTCAGATTCTGAGGTGCTGTTGAATTGTAGTACATTACAATAGCAGGTGTGCCTCTTATTTTGTCCATCCCAGATATAATAAACAGGCTATGCTAAATAACAGACAACTCTCTGCATAAAGCAATACTAAAACTACATCCTGTGTGAAACATAACCGTCATGAAAGGAGGATTTACTGCATTACTGCTGCATTACACCACATTAGTTTTAGCTAAGTGTACCTAACAAACTGCCAATTGAGTGTTTAATACAATCCCTTAGTTCAGGTACAGACACTACAGGTACAGATAATATCGCAATGTCAATAATGTGACCTGATTCTGCTGTAATGGCTCTTTCCTTACTAAATGCCATTAAACACGACTATCAATTAAAAAAACCTTCATCTATGACTAAGACTGAGGCAGTCAATGATTTTTACTACCTTAATTGTATCCAGGCATCCATGTTCCTCTGCAAGGACAGTGACAATGTCATCCATGCAACCTGAGAATGACAATATCACAGCGTCAGCCTAATTGAGCTTAAGAGCATATTGCTCAGTACTTAAAATAATTACGCCCTTTTCACTTACCCAAGGTTAGAATGAATTTCAATCTCTCGCTTATATCAATATTCTGCAGCAGTCGTCTGCCCTGTAACAGATTCACAGCATTCGATTTTAAGGTGAAGATGATCCACAGCGCATGAAATTCAGGCAAAACCCAAACAGCATAAAAAGCCTGGTTTGAATGTTTATAATAGTATTTGTTGGACTCTTACTGCACACAATTCAAAGAGCAACACCCCAAGTGACCAGACATCAGTCTTGGGTCCTGAGGGCAGAGGTGATTCATCATGGGAAGGGTCACTAGGGTGGAAAGAGCCCTGAGCGATCACCTCTGGAGCAAGGTATGATGGGTATCTGAGGTCAAGATCACAGAAAAGAGTAGCACATTACTTTGTCAGCCTCTGAATAACACATAGCAAATACTTAATCCAATCTAAACAGTGCTGATTCAAGTTACACAATAATAACTATGTAAAATAATCACGTTGTTCACATCTTTGTCATTAGGAGATGTATGTAAAGTTATTCCTAAAAACACACATTACTGTTTGACAGTTACATTCATTACATTTTCCATCCAGATGTTTTGCTGAAAATTCTGGGCACATGCCACCATTCCTCTTTTCAATTTGCAAAAGGATATTACACAGAGATACTTGGTAGAACACAAAGGCCTTTGGATTAGGATAAAAGTCCAACAATCGGTTACAGTTCCTCAACCAGGAAGCAATTTTGATGCCCCAAAACCTGGTTTCTATGAAAAAGGATGAGCAATTATGCATCAATGTTATGGTCAATTGCCTTTTTCCATTATCTGACTAACATCAAACAGATACAAGTGAACCTTCGACCCTGAACAGACAGCTCAGTCCAACCAGCTGGAGAGTTCCAGAAGAGCATTAATGAACCTTTCACTGTGATAAATGAGGAGAAAAAAGACGTACCCAATGGGAAAATCTACATCAGCCCCATGATTAGTCATGTGATAAAGGCCAAACTTTGCCAGCTTGACATTCCCCTACAAAGAAAAAAACCATTTTAGAGTGACAGTAATGGACAGACATTCAGACATACTGTACATAAAACAGCTCAATTTGAGGGAAACGGTACCTTGCAGTCCATCAGCACATTGTGTCCGCTGAGGGCTCTGTGCACCATACCATGTTTGTTCATGAACTCCAGACCTTCAAGGACCTCAAAGGCTATCTGCAGCACCTTCTCTGGGCTAACACAAACACAGACACACTTGTGTGTCAAACCTTTTTGAGGGTCAGGGGCTGACTGGGTCAGAGAAGAGATATGTGGGAGAATATATCTACATTTTAAACACCCAAGTATGAAAATCTCAATAGACTCTTGTTATTATGCAAACCTAACCTCTGCCAGTAGATGGCAAGGTTAATGCATACAATTTCCCTGCCCATCATTTACACATCACATAGTTTATCAACACTAGAAGGTTTAGCAATAACTGCTCACCAGTGAAAGTGGACTTTCGGTTCGTGACATTTACTCTAATTACAGCTGAATGGTTAACAAAGGTGTGTAATGACAATCTCACCAGGCAGTTTTCCCCTGTTTTTGGAAATCGCTTAAACTGCTTTCATAGTGTTCAGCAACAACAATCAGCCGTTCTATAAAACAAGGAGAAGAAGAAACCAAAGTAAAGAAATGCAACTGAGTTAGGAAACATTTATTGATAGTTATTTATAATTAGTAAGCATGTGTGTTTTTTGACACTGTGTCATAGAAGTTTTGACTAAGACTTTATAATAATTTAACGGGCTGTCATATGGTTTTGTTGAACTGCAAAAACTGCAGTCCGACACAATGTTATTGTGTCCACCTTTTGTAAATGCAAAGCTTTCAACAACAGACTCAGTGAAACACGGCAAACATGCATTCCACATCAGGAACGAACAGCAACAAGATGAAACAGGATAAAACAAGACTAGAGTGTTGGCTTAGAGAGACATTTCTACCTTGATTGCTCAAATAAAAAAGGTCATGTATGTTTTGGATAAGTTCAGTGAGAGTACACATCAAGGACAGAATATCTCTAACTGAAAAATGAAATAATATGATATGTGATGCAATGGAAGGACAACATCATTAGACCTCTACCAAAGGGCAAGACAGAAAGTCATACCATGTTTCCCTCTGGAGATGTCCACATATTGGCAGAGTCTGGGATGAGTGATGGTCTTGAGGATCTGAAAGCGTCCCAGGATTTTGATGGAGTTGGGTGTGAGAGGGAGACCATTGCTCCCACACACATCATGAGGGAGAGCTGAGGCAAAGAAGGTGAAGGCCCCCAGCTGAGCGTCTTTGAGGGGCCTCATCCTGCCACTGGCTTGAAGCACTGAGGACGGGAAAGAGAGTCTTCAATACAATGCATGAATAATATGAGATAATACACATGACTATGAATGACAGGAGCATTCTTATCATCAGCACAATGGGGTATATGAAAATCCAGCTTCCCACATATTCCATCCAGTGTTAGCTAAAAACATTAAAACTGCTTAAAGCTTATAAATGTGTTAACGTTGTCTGAGGCAAAGACTGTCGTTAGAGCAGGTGACAGGTTGACGCTGTCATTGTAATTACAACATATTTACATCATACAGTTGAGATGCATAGCAACTTCGGGAAAGAAAACACACTGTGCTAAACCCACGGTGTATGTAGCTAAGTTATGAATATTATTGCCTTATTAACAATCATGTAATGTGCACTGCCCCGAAGAAATGTATGTACTCACGCTTAACAGGAAGGCTGCATAGTTATGTCGACAGATTGAACTTGAAGGAATTAAAATAACAAAATATATTTTTAAATGAAATCCTTTCCTGCCTCTTCGATGTGATGGGAACAGCTGAGTGAACGTGATCGTCGACGTCAATTTTGTGCGACAAAGTAGTGTATAAAAGACGCTTTCCAGAAGAAGAAAACTGCTTAAATCAGCCAAAAAGATATTTATGCAGAGTTATTCGTGAATTGATATTTCGTTATTTTTTGAACACATAAATTCTCATTCTCGTAATTACACACAGGCGATCGCCGTTTCCGCCTTTCATTGTGTGTCGACCTATAGAACATGTGGCCAGCGAACGGAGAGGGCTTAACACTCCTGCTTCACAT
This sequence comes from Seriola aureovittata, assembly GCF_021018895.1. Lineage (NCBI taxonomy): Eukaryota > Metazoa > Chordata > Actinopteri > Carangiformes > Carangidae > Seriola > Seriola aureovittata. Next base: position 20,337,901 of record NC_079366.1, read on the forward strand.
CCGGATGGTGAAGAGATCTACCCGTTGGGGGCTTGAATTAGCCTCTCTGCGGCTAGCTGGTCTAACACTTGCAGCTGTCAAGCCCCCAGCGCTGCCTGAAACGTGTTGGGTCTGCTGCTCATAGTCAATGTAAGTTTTTTTTATGTTTGTTTATAAAGCCTCTGTGTTTTATTTTAATGCGTTAACTAACTATTGTTGTATTTGAATCGTGAGCTGTCAGTAACGTCTGAGGAACCCTCTAGCTAGTGCCTTACCAGCGACAGCTACATGACAGTAAATTGCTTACTGATTTAACTGACGCAACGCGAAGTAATTTTCAATTCAGTGTTTAGGAATCTGTTCTCAACAATACACGTTTAAATCTAATTCAGTGATTAACACAACCACGATATGGAATAAGATCATTCTTGATTGATTACTTTGATTTGCAAATGGCTGAAACTACAGAGGTAATAATCTTTATCAGTACTAAACTAGGGCTGCAGCCAACGAGTTCAGTTTCAATATTGAATAATTATGTGATTTTCATCTGTCTTTAAGGTTAACATAAATAACAAGATTATTATATCTTAAATTGTGTATTTCGTCCAGACACCCAAACGTGTTCAAATTTTATACAGTTGAATTATAAAGTATAAGTAAAATAAATCATGACATTAGAGAAACAAATGATTAATAAATCATCATATTTACAACAGAAAAACATATTATAAACATATATTACATATTATGTTTTTGTCCATGATATCTGACTTAAGCAATTAACCATCAAAATTATCATCAGTTAATTTTATATCTGTATTTAATGGGACTTTATAGTAACACTCTAGTACAGTGGTTCTGAAAGTTTTTTTTCACATCAAAAACCCCTAAACTCACACAAATTTGACCACCATTTGATTACACTTTTTCCCAGGGTCCACCATTGCATAAGATTTTTGCTTTTAAATGTTTTATTACAGAAAGTGTTTGAAACCCATGACCAAAATAGGCATATTCTGCTATTGTGTTACTTATGGATGGGGATCTATCCCTAGACCCACCTCTGTAGTAGATTCAGTATTTTAATATGTTTACAAAATATGGCCACACGTGATGGCCATTTGACATGTTTTTTAGATTTTATAATTTAAACAATAATAGTTATATAATCTAAAATAATGAAGACAAATGCTGAATTGAGCATTGGTCATCGGGGACAGTCCTTGCCTTCAACTTGACAATGCATCATATTTTAACTGATTACATCAAGTGCCCTGTATGTAAGGCTTCTGTCTGTTGACTTTTTCAAACTCAAATTATTGCTGGGCTGCGATTACAACTACAAAAAAAAATATCAATTATTTTTTCTTGGATGCCAAGCATGCCTGAGTTTTATCCCTTTAGAGGCTGAATATGCGGAGGGCACATACATCTTGAGTGAGGGCTACACATTTTATGAATTAAAATGTGTAAGTCCTTTTAATGCCTTCAGGTGGTGCTGGCATACTGCGCTGACTTTTCTTTCACAATGGTCTGGCTGGCAGACAGGTAGGGAACTCTCCTCCTACAGTGTGTTTTTACTGTGGGAATGGAGCATAAAAAGAGGAAACACTTGTCTTCTGGTGGGTCTGTTCACACACCACCACCGCACCAGAGAAAGCTGGTGGTTAAATGTAACAAATTTACAGATTTGATTCAAACCACATGTGTACCCAGTGCATAGCTATACAGCCTTACCTTTTGATATTTTAATTTGAAAATACATTTAGACATAAAATGTGTGTGTGTGAACTGCATGACTAAAATAACAGTCATGGCTGTTTTTAGTAAATTGATAAGAATGCAAGTAGGCAGCTGCCTTCTACCAGTTGAGCACCAGCTGTCCTCTGTTTAGTGCAGTTAACCAGCTAAATTTATACAGTTGCAAACCAGAAGATGATTCAAAGATATATTTAATTCCCATACAGTGAAGACAGGCACATTAGGCAGGCTGAAGGCCAGTGAAAGCTCACGTCACTTTGATATTGTTAACACATTTGACTATTTCCATCTGAAATCCAAAGTTTCAACGACCTCTTCATGTTTTAAATGCTACGGACCATACCTCGGCCCCAGGACCCATTTTCAGAGGTTATCCAAATGAGATCAGCCTTTTTGTGGCTCTTGTTATTACTCCACCACTGGTCCTGTTTAAATCAATTCAGTTTCTCTAAAAACAATGCTTTGATCCTTGATTTTATCAACTCCAGCTATTTTGTGTTTCTAATTTCCTCATCCCCCAACATTTTGTTTTCATCTTGGGCCAGCTGTTGTTTTCCAGCGCCTCCCTGTAATATGTGTAAGAAGTTTTCTTCTCCATGCCTCCGCCTGTAAAAATCTTTCTTTTCCTCTTTCTTCAAGAAGTAATTTGCTATGCTCAGTAAGACAAAGGAACATAACCCCAAACCCAAACTGATGACCAGCTGTATTTTGGTTGAGTGGCACAAGAATGGCTGATCCCTTTTTGAACTTTAGCTTCAAAATTGAATGTATAATGTAATGCTAGTATGATTTTTTAGATTATAAATCTGAATGTCACATCAACACGTGTGAAATGACATACCACCACTGTGAAAGACAATGGACCTTGTCAGGGCTTTTATGTGCTTTTTAAACTCTGAAATGTTGCAGCAATATCAGTTTTATGAAAATCAACATGTGTTGATTATCTCTCAACATGCCTTGTGGGCAGAGGTCAGATTTGTCACTTTGGAGAAGTGGCAGAACTATATTTGTCATGAAAATTGCATTAACACATCGTTTAAAATATACTGGGGCTGTAGGTCATGGAAAACATGTCAAAGTATGATTGTTCTTTCAGACATATTTATGGGATAATTTAGGATCCACAGTGCCTTATTTTCTATTTAGGAATACAGTATTAAACAGTAGTTGAAATGCTGCCTCAACATATAAACAGTGTAGTATGGAATATTACTCAAAAATAGGAAAACAAACAATGTAATGTAATACTATAGAAGAGCCCTGTAACACATACCACCTTTGTCGAAATTACAATGCTCACTTTTTGTTGAGACTGTCAGAGAGAAGTTGACTCTGCTCTGTGGTCATTTCGGAGGCTGCAGTTTGTGGTGGGGTTGTACTGGAATGCAAACCTTGTAACTCCAAACATGTATCTTTTGTAGATGTTCAGCATGGTACTTGAAAATACCATCTCTTTTTGACTGGACCGCAACAGCAGGGCCCAGCCCTATAAACACAAATGTCACTGACAGACTAACTGACTCATTGACTGACTGACTGACTGACTTATAAGGTTACACCATTGTTGGACTTTCACCATTGGTCATTGCCCTTTCAAAATGATTTGGCACAAACTCTGTGTTGCCAACTTACCTTTCTCTCTTAACCTTTCTAAAAAACAAACCTAGCGACAAATCCAGCGAGTTTTTGGACAAAGCTTAACTACTTTCCATAAAAGAGAGCCGCCAGTATTGCCCCCTGAAGCATGTGCTCGGGCTTCCATTCGCAGACAGATCTCTGTATGCTGACTGCATGGCAGCTGACATAAATGAGCTTTTAACTTTTTTCTCTGAGTGATCATTTTACAAGTAAATGTAGCCAATGTCACAGCACAGCCATTGTCTTTAACTTATGTGAATGGTGATTTTGTCAGATGACATCATTTTTATAAAATTTTAGGAGTGCAGAGCAGCAGCTTGTAGAAGGAGAAAAACATGTAAATGAATTTGGAATTCAGCTGTGTGTACATTTTAAAATATATATATGTGTGTGTGTGTGTGTGTGTGTGTGTGTGTGTGTGTGTGTGTGTGTGTGTGTGTGTGTGTGTGTGTGTGTGTGTGTGTGTGTGTGTGTGTGTGTGAGCATAGAGAGTAAGGGCACTAGGCAGAATGCAAATGCAACACGGTCCAAACTAGGTTTTGACCTAGTCTTGTTGTCTTTCTTCATAGTGTCACACAAGTTGATTTTAAAGGGCAAGTTACTAAGTATTCACTATATATGAGCCCTTACTTATATTTAAAACGAAAGGAAACATACTCCGCATATAAATCCCAAAATAATGACTTTAGTGTATTATTCAGCCTTAATATCTGCTTGTTTTCATCATGCAGTTATAGTGGTGAGATGGCTATAAATCTTTATCGTCTGTTAGGTTCCTGGCTCGCTCCTTGTTCAAGATGTCAAGTCACAATCCTTTGTTGAGGCTGGAGCAGCGAGCAGCTGAGGCTGACCAGATCATCGAGTACCTCAAACAGCAAATCCAGCTGCTGAAGGAGAAAGCCAGTAAGAGAACGCCACACACTGACACCCAAACACAACAACCCTGTCAACAAATGAGAGGCATATTAGGAAAGCGCTATATAAATGCAGTCCATTTACATAAAGTTACAGTTTCATTTTATCTAGATAAAGGCTATATGAGTAAAATTTCCACAGGGCCACTAGCAAGTATATGAAACCTGAGGCCTCAGACTAATTTGTGAACTAAATAACACACTTCTATAAAACTGAGGATAATTTAAATGGTCACATCAGTCAAATATACAGTTTTGTAGATTTACTAGAAAATAAATAAATGTGTTGAAGGGAAGATAGACTATATTTTTCTTGCAGTTGTTTAAATAATGCCATATCCTTCAACACTTTGAATGTTATCACCTGCACAAATTGAGAAAGATTAATTATACCAAGGGTCGAAAACTGTATTAGTTCACAATTTCATGACGTCTTTAAGCCCAGAAGACTCACAATATTGATTTCAGCAGTCAACATATTTTAGTAAGTAATATATTTGTACTAGTTAAACGGTTCTTAAAATGCCCTGTGGGAAGTTGAAATTTAATTCCTGTGCTGTGGTAATAAGAATTTCCCTCACTGCAGTCGTCCAGGCCAGTGTCAGAGAAGAGAAGAAACTGATGGTGGAGAATGCGAAACTGAAGAATGACATCGAGGAACTGAAAAAACAGCTGCTGGAAAAAGAGAAGAGGAGGGGAGGTATGCTGAGTTTGGTTCCCAGCAAAGACTTCTTTGCAGATCAAATGTTTGTTTGTCTTTTAAAAAGACCTTGATGTTGTTATCCTTTATATCGAGTTATAGAGGCAGTTGTGTGTGCCTGACTTAGGAACGTTTGATGTCAGTTGTTGCTCATTAGAGCATTGTTTGGTTTGTACTATCAATGATAACATCTCGTACATTCTCGCTTCAGCCCATTATAACTAGATCTTTTTTTGTTTTTATTATAAGCAACCATAGCGCCTCAAGAATCCCCATTAGAGTGATGGGGACAACATGTCTGTCAGCTATTGTGCGTCTGACATACGTTCAAGGCCAAATAGCTCAGATCACACACATTAACACACATTTAATGTTTTCCAGAAAGAAGCTGCAGGAATAAATGGGGGACTGGAAGAAATAAGCAATTTAACCTTATTCAAAAGCACTCAATATGTTAGTGTTGGAACGTGGAAGGAATGTGTTCCAATACACCCGGGGCTGTGTTTTTCCACATATTGTATCTAATTGTGATGTTTATTTTTGGGGTTTCTTTTCAATGGCTTTAAGGTGGCATAAAATAGCTTAATCAAAACACAGATAAATATGAACCTTTTTGAAAGGAATTTCAGCTTTGCTGATTTGTTATTGAGATGAGAAAAACAAACTAGTCAATGTGACTATAATAGTAGCCAGTCAGAAAAACAACTTTTCCACAGCCAAGGAATGAAAATGGTGACAATTGAAGTTCAGTGTCAAATTTGCTCCAACACCATCTTAAAGTTGGAAATCTGTGGCTCCTTTAAACTGTATCATGCAAACTAGCATTTTTTTTTCAAACCCAAAGAATTTATTGCTCCATTAACTTTTTGGACCCACTTGATTTGGTTGTCCTATTATTATCTAATGAAGTTGTTATTGCAAATATGATTACAAACACTATACAAATCCAAGTGTTAGTCCAGTACTCTCTCCTTTTTAGCTTTGTTCTGGTCACCACCAACTCCAGAGGGAAGTATCTGTCTCTTCAGCTGCTAAATGCTCCACTGTATTCACTGGCTAGACTCTAGCTTTGTCTGTCTGTCAAGCAGGTAGTTTACAGTGGGTTTATCTCAGCTCTTTCTCTGAAGCAACTGTCTGCTGCAGTTGGCAGCCTGTTTGATGAGAGTTGAGTTTTCAGATTCTAAAAACCAAAACGATGAGGTAAAAGAAGACTCCATTGTTAAAATTACAATGTTGATTTGTGTAGCTTTAATTAAAAATTCTTGTCGAGATCTAATGTATCTAGAGATTCCAGACATGCCTGGCTTAATTTTGGGTAATGTGCATAAAGTAATTATATTATGTATATATTATATATGTAATTTTTAAAAATGTGGCATCTTGGGGTTGCTCGCTGTAAGTATCATTATGTGATATCACAGTGGTTTGTTTTTTTTTTTTTTCTAAATGTAAAAAGCCTTGAGAGGAAACTTAAAGTGGAATGTCAAGAGTTTAAAAGGTTATTGCCCATAATTCCAAGGTAAACCGGAAAGGTCCTGATCTCAGGTCTTAACATACAATTAAGGTAATTAAAAGCATTATGGTGATGGTGGTGTGCCTGCAGGCCGATGTTTGTCAGACACAGGCACAAGATTTTGTAGGAACTCAAACATCAGGCGCCTTAAATGAGGGGTTATTTTTTTCAGGGGAGTTATTGTAGGACATTGTTCCTTGCTTTATGGCTCCATTTCCTTGTTTCCATCAGCTTGGACACTGTGTCATTTTCCCATCAAAACTGTTTGCATCAGGAGAGCAGTCCTCCCACTTGGTGTGTAAATAAAGCTCCCTCTGTATCATTTCACCGTATTATGTTGATGCAACCAGCTCTGTGCGTGAAAAGGCCCGTCTAAGAAGTAGTTGTGCTGTGCTCTTGTCTGTGCTTTCATTCACACGACAACTGAGAGAACGCAAGTCTGTGCAGAGAAAATCAGTCATCACAGATGACTGAGAAAAAGTCTCTGATCGTAACCTTGATCCACTTTTTCACCCTTTCTTTGTACCAACATTTTGCATACGTCCTTCCTGTAGTACGGGAGGTGGCCATGCCATCAGGTGAACCCACTGTTGAGTGCAGTTCGAAGCCCACCCTTCCCAAACCCACTGGTGCAGCACCCTCTGCCTCCCCTGCTGCTGCTGTCCAGAGTCCCGCTCCCAAGGAAGAGAGTAAAAAGAAGAAGCCTGAGAAAAAAGGTAATGGCTGAATGAAAAAAATATGGCACATTGCAGGAGTTTATTAGGAATCTTTTTGAAGTTTTCACATCCAATAAAACAGTTTTAGACGGTTAAATCAAGCCTGTTTAGACATGTTATAAAGCAACATTCTTGTCATGTGTTTCATTTTCAGTTTGCTGGCAGGATCAGATTAAAGCCATAAAAGTGACTCACCTCTCGCCACTAAAGGATTTACTCTGTCTTCATCAATATTAATTTATTGTTATTTTTTGAACTTGGGGTTTTGTTGAAGATCCAGTTTTCCTATCAGCAGCTGGCTGGATGCAAATATCATCTGACCTTCTCCAAAAATGTTTCTCTATTTGAATTTCTAATATCAGGTGATAATGGTTATAAAGCAGCAATATCTGCCTCTTAATGGATCCAAGATCTCTGGGCCTCAGTTTGAATATGTTTAATGAAGCTTCATTTGTTTAATGATTTGTGAGGAGGGAACCTTGTCTAATGTCACCAGCATATGAGAATGACTGACTATTCAGTGGATGTGCGTCATTCCAAGATCCTTATCATAAAAACTAAAGTATCCCTGTGTAAGAAGTATAAAGAAGTTAAACAGTTTGACTGTTTTACATTTATGATACGTTTAGAATAACGAAACAAAAAAATCCCTGGCACAGAATTTCAATTAATTAGCAACAAATCGCTCAGATATTTAGTTCTGTTTCAGCAATGTGCTATCTGGGCTAGAAGAACTGTCAGGCATAGACCGCGTATAATCTGTCCTGGATGTGTTTATGAGGTTATGATTTAGAGAGAGGATGCAACAAGCAGTAAGACCCTGACAAATTCATTGGAGTGGCTGGTATTTCTCATATACAGATGTCAGAGAGCTATTAATGAGAGATACTTACACCTCTTGATAAGCTATTGTACATGCTGAAATTGTGTCTTACTTTAATGGAGCTATGTTCTCACCTCATCCAAACAGTCATCACTTGTTAGTCTACAAACCGATGTGTAACCTTAGCGGAGTCCTGGTAATGTTACTGTCAACACAGCAGTGCAAAGATTACTCAAGGGAGGGATGCTGAATATCAAAGGCAGAGGGTTGGAACTTTAGAGTTGGTGTGGGCTCAGAGGAATGATTAAAGACTGTGATCATTTGATCAGTGCAATCCACTTGAATTAATGTGTGTAAGAAAGCCAGGCGAGTCAGTGAAAGGTACTTTGTCTCTTTGGGAGGAAGCATCTGTTATTCTGCAATGTCATTGTATCATGTAGAGCTCACCTTCAGCCAAAAGTGGGTATTGGTATTGTCATTTAGTTAGGCTATGTAGCCCACACTTCTAGGAAGAGTACATTAATTGTCTTTTCCTTAACATTTTACTTACTTCACATGAAACGCATGCCACCCTGAGGTCTGTCATTGGTAGACTTTGTTTTCATTTACGGGAGGAAATTAAATCAGATTCCAGACATATGCCCTGCATTGTTTCAGCTATGATTTGTTTTTATAATTTTCCTTGGAAAGATATCAGCTGGCTGAAATATGCTCAGTGCTTTTAAACTAACATTTTTTATAAAATCATGCACATTAAGTTTAATAGCATTTAAACTATCAGAGATGCCTCCCTTCAGAAAACCTTTCCTCAACACACAATGGATAGCAGCTGTCTGACATTCTGTGCCGGAAATGCACAACACCCAACCAAATTGTCATTACAAACTTTCACTGACAGACCAAATTCAAAGCAGTGAAATGTGAAATTTCAAGGCAGGGTGTGACATTATTTTCTGCTCTTTGATGCCAGGAGGGGAGAAAGCAGAGAAAAAGCAGGCAGCTCCCAGCCAAGAGGATGTCAAGGTGGATGTGTCTCGTTTGGACCTGCGTATTGGACGTATAATCACAGCTGAGAAGCACCCAGATGCCGACAGCCTCTATGTGGAGCAGGTTGATGTGGGAGAGGCTTCACTCAGGACAGTGGTCAGCGGACTGGTCAAACACATACCTCTGGACCAGGTACAATGTTAGTTGTTTAGATGTGATTAAAAGAAGTTAGAAGTGGGATCTTTGTAAAGTGATGCGTTGGCTACCTCCTCAAGAATCTATCGGGATGTTTCCTGCATGCAAAGGTGAAAAAAATTTAAAAGTCACTTCTCTGTAGAAAAGCCAGTTCCCTTGTAGTTGTCTCATGGTATTTATCCAACCTGAATGTCACTGAATGTGCCATCAGGTTTCAGATTACAGGCCTGTAGTTGTCAAAAGCAACACCTGCCAATAAGATAGCCATACTACACTGCCTGCTCATGAGGGAGGAAGATGTAGACTTCAAATTAGATTTTTATATTAGCTTCATAAACTGCTCTCTACTTGAGATTCGTTTTCACTAGACGCAAAAGCACCGCTGTACACTTCCACATTTATGACTCACTATGGTCATAATAAGAAGTTATTCATCTATTAAAAGTGACTTATTGGGATGGCTGTTCTGATTATTTAGTGGTAAAACACATTTTATGTTGGTGATTCACAATCTCCATCAAATATTAGGGTTTATTTTTCTTTCGTTTGGATTTGTTCCTCAAGAAAAACAATCTGTATGTAGGATTTCATCTGAACGAGAAGCACCAGTTACTTTTATGGTCGACAGTATTTCAGAATTTGTTTTTAGGTTTTTTAGACCAGGAAGACTTTTTATATTACTTTTCCACATCATATGTAGACAGTGCTCATCATTTAAATGTATGCCTGCTGAAATCGTGTGTACAAAAAACACAGTCGGACAACAGCAGCACAGTTTCTGTCATGCGCACAGACAAATATTACGCAGTTGTTTCTTCAAATCTAAGCGTGTGTTGCAGCAGTGGAATTTAGTATTACAGCCTTAAGAAGTGCTCTCTGAGTGCAGTGAGAAAGGTAGTGCTATTTGCTGCTTTTTATGTGTCTGTCAGTACATTACTCATAGAGGAACAGTCATGCCAACAGTCATGCAAACGACTGTCGTTGACACTTGGAGCACAAAAGGGAACCAGTGACATCATCATCCTTGTGAACGCCCACAAGAGGTTAAATACCTGGGTCTCCACACCAGAAAGTAGGACCAGTCCTAGCCTGGTCAGATGCGTACACGAACTGATGAAGCCTCTTGGATGAGAGGTGAAACGTCTTCCCAGACAAATAACCTAGTCCAGTTGTTTTCGATTTTAAAAAAACTCCTTTAGGATACTATGACCTGGACAAATGAGAATATACACAGGCTTATTACTCATAGAGGAAATAACTCTAAAATCAAATTCCTGTTTGACTTTCTTGTTAACTGTCTTATTTATATGAGGCTTTATCTATTTCTGTCAAAGCAAGCAGGAGGGGAATATCCGAGGAGATACATTACAAGTTTTCTGGCTGTGCTTTTGAGTGTGGATAAATATTCAGTAATACAAGACTGAGACGGGCAAATCATAAAATAACAGTTAGGACAAGTGTCTGCAGTACACATGAAATATTGCTCAAGTCGAACAGTCTATTTTGTAAATACCGTTACAAAACATTCACACACTATCCCCAGCTTGCCAAAACTGCATGCAGATGAAAAATGAAAACTACCACCAAAACTCTGTCAGAGCAGCATGAGTGAGTTTAGATTTATGTTGCCATTTCCTAAAAGGATGTCCTTCAAAGAAAGGTATGATTATTTCTTAAGATCTGGCATACATCATCTGATGAAATGCTGGATTTCTCTTCTTCTCAGCTTTTGGCAGAAACTTACGCTTAGTCTTCCTTTAAATTTTGGTGAGCCGCAGAGGTCTCCAGGCTCAAGCATCTAATGTTTTCCTGTTTGCTCTCTTTGGGTTATGAAATGAGGCATAAACCCATTGGACACAATAATTTTAAAAGGACAGACTGGTATTTGGCATTATGGTTTATATTGGATTATGAAATTCTCTGTCCCGAAGCCAAACAGACCACATCAGTTGAAGGTGTTTTTTTTTTTTTTTTTTCTGCTTCAGTAAATTGGGTATAATTTGTTGTTCTTCTCTATTGTGTAAGGCCTATAGACTGTAAAAATGTATTTAATCTCCTGTCCACTATGCAGATGCAGAATCGCATGGCAGTCCTGATGTGTAACCTGAAGCCAGCCAAGATGAGAGGAGTGGTGTCCCAGGCTATGGTCATGTGTGCCAGCTCACCAGACAAGGTCGAAATCCTTGATCCTCCAACTGGAGCAGCACCAGGGGACAGAGTTACTTTCCAGGGCTTCCCAGGTACCAACACCCGATTACTGATTAATCATTAGCATAAATCTTAGATGTTCAAATCATCCAGACACTCGTGATGCTTCATCACCATCGATTGATTGTCATTGAGTTGATTCCACTGAAAGAATCAGTATCTACAAAGTACTTCTGTCTTTAGGAAATGAAGGGTGTCGTTGAACCTTCTTGCTGCCAGAAAAAACTTGCCATTTTCAACATACATCCCTCTGAAGACACCAATCATGATGCGTTCTCAGACCCCACTCAAAGCTCTCATTAAAGGAGTCCTCAGCTCTGTTTGGTGGTGGCTAAATGGCCTGTGACTGCTGATTTGACGGACTAATCATTGTTCATTGCTAGGAATGTAACCTACTCTTTTTTTTTTTTTTTTTTTTTTTTTTTTTAATAGCCAGTTGGAAAGATAAGTTCTTAACTGTCCCGTTAAGTTTAACTAATGTAAACTGTTGTGAGAGAAACGACATGAACATACGAATGAACACATCAACTCGACCGTATGAGAATCAAAGTCCTTCGTGCGAAGTAGCCCTGAAAAGAAAAACCACCGCCAAATCCAGTCCAGTGGTTCTAAAAGCTTTCCAAGCTGAATATGGGAAGATTGATTGGTCTTGTTATTGACATATTGTTTTAGAACAATAACCAAATTGGGAGATCCCTTTGATAAAAATTGAAGAGGAGGATGTGATGAAGGTGGATCTGTGGTCCAACCAAGTACCCACAGGACGACTCCATCAGCCAAGGCTTTCATTGCTGCAGTACACATGTCCCAGCCACTCCAAAAGCTGGCCTGAATGATTTTTATGGATGCTACATTAAAAAATAAGAGTCATATTGAAACAATTCCATAAAAACACAGTTCAAGAGAAAACAGAAGTGGAAGTAGAGCAAAGACTGTATTGGTTGATTGTTTGTTTGTGTGGTGGGCTGTTTTCTTAAGTTAATATAATGGAAATAAGGGGTGAAAAACGCTTGTCTTTTTCCTGTTTCCCTCTTTTCTCCCACCAGAGCCCTGTGGTATAGATTCACTTATAGAGCCACTCCACTGCTGGTGTGAGTGTATGGTTGTAATTGCCCCCATTTGCCTGACTAATGGGGCCCAGTACTTCTGCTTGAACTTAAGAATGTGCGCAAGTTGCTCATCAAAATCTCTTTCACGCTTCTGATCAAAACTTGATTGTTGCCACTCTGGGGTTGTAAACCAGCAGAAATCACAGCCTTGGGATATGAAACACATTTGTGTCCTCATACCCTGACATGGCTGTGCAGAGAGGAAAAAAGTTGACACCCGACAGAAGCCAGCCAGTACCGACTTTGAATTTTCACAAGTGCCAAGCAACATCAAAAAAACAAAGCCATCGTGAAATGAGAACTTCACTTAATTGTTTTCCCTGGATGCATATTTTGATTCTGAGTAGTTCAGTTTAGATGTTTTGAATTACAGCTAAGAACAAATGGAAGTTTCAGAAAGCTAATGTTGTAATAGAACATGGTAGATAGTCACACTATTCACCATTCATGTGGGAGGAATAAAATTAGAATTAGCCTGATAAATCATCAATATAACTGTTGGTCATTTGCTCACAATTTTTATTGGCTTCGGCTTGTTATATTGATTGTGTCAGTGTATGCTCAATGTGAAAAATCCATGAAGGAAAATTTAAAGTCATCCATCAATGTGTCTTAGCACTCCAATATTAAAACACTGTCTGAGTAGGTTATATGCGGGCATGACATACCACAAAAAGTTCATAAAACATCACCACTGAATCCATAAATCCTGCATGTGTGATGGATGACCAGAGAATGTCTAATATATCAATCTGACTTCTCCATTGCAGGTGAACCAGACAAAGAGCTGAACCCTAAAAAGAAGGTATGGGAACAGGTTCAGCCAGACCTCCGCACAGACGGCCAGTGTGTTGCAACCTACAAGGGAGCTGCTTTTGAAGTCGCCGGCAAGGGAGTGTGCAAAGCCCAGACCATGAGCAACAGTGGAATCAAATAAAACAACAGAGCTGCTTGAAATAGCTCAGTGTTTACTTGGCAATCACCGTCAGTGATGACAATGAGGGTTTTCAGAAACAGGATGGTGATGGATGGAAGTAAATGCTTTGAAGATCAATAAAGGGATTTAAGAATAAGAATCTGTCCTATGACAATCAGTCCTTTTTTGACTTCTAAAATATACAGTCATGGTCTATAAAGTGTAGTTAATCAATACAATTGTGTTTTTGCTTTTAATTCTCAAAGTTTGTCTCTTCTCCTCGGGCACATTAGCTTGATTGTGCTTTGATTTTGAGGTTATAACTCTAAAGCATATATACTGTCCAGGACTTGAGCGAGCATCATTGGTTTCCACTTCATCTAGTCTCAGGAATTTTAATGAGCAGGAGATGAATCGGAGAAGTTTTACTACAAAGCCCAACAAAAACAGATCGGGTTCTCAAGCCCTTTGTAGAGGCTATTTAGATGGTACTCATCTCGGGCACTACAATCTCCTGGCCCACTGTCATTATCTCAATCTAGGCTCTGTGATGCCAGTGCCATGTGCTTTGTTTTATTGTCCCCTCAGAAGAAAAAGTCCGTCCACCTCCGGAAGTATCGGACTACAATGAAGAAACAGACAGAGAGCTGTGCACCAGAGCCTCTAATGTTACATCACCAGTAATTAAGGCCATCCACTTTGCAAAAACATCTGTCATGGGTCAACTTCGACCATCGCGCAGAACTTGTGCTTACTATTTGAATCCTATTCATAAGTACTCTGAAAATGTCGCATATTTGCTAATGTTCAACCGCACATTCTTCTCTTTTACTTTATGGTAGGAAGACAGATCTATGGTTATGTGTGATTGCATACCACCCTGTCTTTTTTTAGATGCAAAGTGTCTCATAGAACTAGGCTATACATAACGCACAAACTCACACATTCACGTTTATCAGGCTCATTTAGCTGCTCAGTCACTGGGAATAAGTGGCACTCTCTCCAAACTGCCTCCTAAAGGGAAGTAGAAGAACAGCATCAGTGGTACCACACCTTTATCTCTTGTTAGCTAAACTAAAATAATCATAGAGTATCACTGTCCAGTCAATATATATATATATATATATATATATATATATATCTCAATAACTCATGTCTTTTCCAGTTCTCTGCACCAGATGCAGAACTGAGTCAGCCCATGTTCTCAGCTAACTGCAGTTCACATAACTCACATTTTGCACGTATGTAATGTAAAATGTGAAATGCAAACAGCAGCTGTTGAAATCAGTTCGTAACTGTAATACCCATTGTCTGAAGGTGGCACAAGTGTTGATTGCAGAAGCCATTCCTCTCCTTACCTGTAGATGGCACATATCAACTAACCTGCAGCTGCTCCTGTTATTTTTGTTGCCAGTAGATGGCACAGTATTGATTAGAACTGCAGCTCTTAAAAAAAGCCCTTGGGAAAAATATATCGGCTCGAGTGCTTCACATTAGTGATGATGTGTCATTATTTAATCATAAATACACTTATGTTGCAGCACAAATAGTCAACAACTACTTTTTAGGTGCTTGTCTGATTGCCTATCAGACAGCGTCCTATGATCTATGTATGCTTTTTAAATTACCTCACATTAGCAGCCGTTTTTATCCAAAGTGACTTACAAGTGATGGACATCACTGAAGCTTCAGTGCAGTAGGAGACCTTGGCCTAAGTACCAAGTACTACATCTATTCAAGAAGTGCAGGGAGAGGCTTTTAAATGATTTAATCTGTCCTCTCCAGGACCCCTATGCACTTAAAGTAAAAATAACTATTTAGAGATCCTCAAAGAGGAAAACCTTTCATTTTGGGTTTAGATGACACAGACAGTTCTAATAAGTGACCTCCGCTGAAGCGTATTCTCACCTAAACCACATTGCTCCTTCTGGGTTTTCTGTGACCACAAGGAGTGTTGCAACCTGAGAGAATGCTCCCTCCAGGATATTTTGACTCAGACATTTGCAGACCACACGTTCCCCAACTGAATTTTCAGCTGTAACTGATGCGCAGTATGTGAAGCGGTGTCTGCACATATGTCATCCATATCTAACTGTAGATTATTCCTGATTATTCTGTGTGCTGACTCTCCAGTGGGTGGGCAGTTTTGGGGTAGTATGTAGTGATTTCACAAATAGCTGGCCCATGAATTGCTTTGTGATAACCCATACATCAAAACAACACCTTTGCTTTTGTCATGTACAGCTGCTGCAACTATTCTCTGGGCTTTGGCATTGTTGATGTTTGGTTTTCGATACCAAAATCTAAAATGAAGAAGACCTGTAGGTGTTGCTGTTTCATTATTCCCACCTCATTCTTTATCCTCCAAGATATTATGTCCTCAAACTGACCTGAGTTAAGAAACAGGCCTTTATGGAGGTGGACAAACAACAAATACACCTCAGACATTACTGAATATGAAGAAAAAGAGAAAGAATTTTGGAAAAACCCAAACAACTCTTTTGATGTGATGGAGCTTTATCCATCCATCTGAAAGCAGGATTTGGTGTATTGGTAACTATGACTAACAGGCAAATTTAATATTATTTTTTTCTAAACTTTGGGTTTGAAGTTCTACAAGGAACAATAAGGAAAACATTTCTCATTTTTGAGGCCAAGTCGTCAGTTTGTGGCAAAAGCGTGAAAGTCATATTATGACAGGTCTTTCAGAAGGAACGCAGACCTTGGGGGTAAAAGACATGATTCATATTGAACAGTATGATTTGTATTTCAATTTTTCAAGTTCTGATTTGGTGTGAATCAAGACATTGTGTGTTTCTTGATTACTTCAAGACCCTCTGGGTGTGCGTCCTGTCAATTCGATGAATGCGTATTGTTTTGTTTTTTTGTTTTTTGGGTTTTTTTTTGTGTTTTATCCAACCTAACCCCAACCAATTTATTTTCAAAGATGATATATTAGCTGCTGATCCATTTCATTGTGCTTGTTGTGTAGCAATAATATTCCCCCATTCAAATTACCTTGAGCTGTTGGATCAATAGTGGCCCCATATCTTGAGCAATTTTACTTTTTACTTTTTAAGTAAATTCTTCACTGAGATTAAGGACTTACCGAGTAACCACCATAAAAAAAAAAAGAAGACATGTAAGTAATTTATCAGTTAGGCTGTAATGAATTAATTTGATTGATTGTGACACCACACAATTTTATGAAGCCTGAATCTTAAATTCAGAAAGATTGTGTTTATAATTGAAAGAAGTAGCAAATACATTTTTCTGTGATCGTTTGACATAATCCTCAAAATCCTTCCACACTCCCTCATGGTAGGTGGTTGGAAAATGTGCTAAAATGTGACCAGAATTTAGACCAGATCAGAAATAAACAAACAACCAACAAATTATAATCATCAGCTTTATTTATCAATAGCAGTTGATGGACAGAAACATGTTTTGGGTGGAAAATGTTGTGAAGTGCTGAGGGAAAGACAAACCTCCATGAACATATTTTGGCTGTAGTTGAAAGAGCAGCTCTTGCATGCCCCTCTGTGTGTGGTTTCATGCTTCGCCAGTGTTCACAATGAACAGAAATATCCAAGCTTCTTTTTCAACTGGAGGAAGTCTATTATCCATATTATGGGCCCTGCTGGACATTTTAAAGCACTGGATACATAGAAGCCAACATTTCAGTATCTCAGCTGAATGACGTGACTATTTGGATAGAAATTTGAAGAGCCAAGATATTTTCAGCTGGTAGCATTAGTGAACAAACTCCTGCACAGCGTCTTCACTCGTTGCTTAATTGCCGTGACTTCTCTGTCATATTACCTTAATTCTTCAGGCAACAATAAGACAAACCACAGGAATTACAGTCTGGGTTAGGCTATGTTGTGTGACAGCTCCAATTTAAAGTAGGAAACTCACTAGTTACTCTGTAAACACAGTCATCCAATAAAAATGCAAGTGGGAAAAGAACATAATGCATGAAAATCGCATGGTATAAAAATACAGCTGTCATCCGAAAAAAAAAAAGTGCCATAGAAGTTGGAAAAAAAAACAAAAACAAAGATGAAAGTATGAGACATAAGGAACAATTCTGATATATAAAAGTTCATTGTTGACCCTGGAAACACCAGCAGACAAAATAATCTCACCACAATCTCCATTCATTTGCTGTTCTGGAGCTTTCAACTGCATCACACGATTTTCCTTTTTGAATGAACATATAGATGTAGTTAAGATAATGTAGATGTTGAAATGTTGAAGGTCCACCAATTGGCTGTCAGAGCTTTCAAGCACATTTCACAGTCTGAATTCAGTGAATGCACATGACCTAAATTTTACACTTAGGTCACCCAGTGACACTAGAGATGACTTTGAGATGTGGTTAAAAAGCAAGTAAGTGAACCATTAAGATTAGCTACTTATAATGGTCAAGAATAAATTTAGATGCATGTTAGAGTTCTTTATACGATAAAGAAATATTTGTATCTGTATTTTCTAATATTTAATTTGCTAGGGATATGTAGCTCGTTAGCTTGATTGTAGAATACTTAGTAAGAACCAAAACAACCGCAGTCACTTCCAGTCTGGCATTTTCAAGAAATAGACAGAGCAGCACTAATAAAACATAATGATACATTGGCTAGTACTGGTAATAAATAACATTTCAACATTTTTATGCCTCCTTGTTTGCAATAGCCGGGGCCGGAGGCATTATGTTTTCAGGTTGTCCATTTGTATGTCCTGTTCTCGTGAACCAGATATCTCAGGAACACCTTGAGGGAATTTCTTCAAATTTGGTACAAACTTTCACTTGGACTCAAGGATGAACTGATTAGAATTTGGTCATCAAAGATCAAAGGTCAAGGTCACTGTGACCTAACAAAACATGTTTTTGGCCAAAACTGAAGAATTCTTAAGCTAATTATGACCAAATTTAACACAAACATCAAATAAGATAAAATGATTGACAAATTGATGACATTTTGTATCCAAATGGTCAAAGGTCAACTTCCCTTTTACATCATGATGTTTTGCAATAACACATCTGGCCATTATTCAATGTTGTTAATCAGAAACAGAAGGGGAGGTTTTGACCATATTTCCTGCAACTTGACTGGTTGGAGGAGGCATACAACTTAATGGTGGCATTTGTAGTGTTTGATTAATTGGGATTTATAAAGTAGCTAGTACATATAGTTATCAGATTAATCTAGTGGAGTAAAAAGTACAATGTTTCCACTGAATTGTAGTGGGAAAGAAGTCTGAAGTAGAACAAAATGGAAATACTTGAGTAAAGTACTTGCAATTGTACTTAAATACAGTGGCTACTTGAGTAAATGTACTTAGTTACTTTCTGCCATTGTTGCTCTTGTCATTACTTGTCATGTGATTATTTCCTTTAGTCTTTTGTATATTTCCAAGCACTTCCCCGCAAATTTAAAGAACTTATATATGTGCTCTTGAATGTACCGACATCATTTTGGCAGCATGTTCATCCCACTGCAACATAGTTTTTCACAGCAGATGTTTTGACTTGTCATACAAGGAAAAGCGCAGGTATATTTTGGTTCCCATGACAGTGTGACAGTGCGCCAACATGCATAATACCAGGAAACTGAAGCAGCTAAATGGAATTCAGCTGTCGTTCACTTTGTTATTTACACCTGTGCTTTTGCTACAGAGGCATGTCAAAAAGTCTACTGTGAAAAAGATCTATTTGTCCTGACAAACTGCATAACTCAAAACAAGGGGAAAATTTCTAACCAAATACAACTAAAGGGTCTTTGTCTTCAAAGTTATTTGTCACAGAAACCACTGAACAGGATAATTCATTGTACCTCTGAGACACCTTGAGAGTTTCTGTGCTGACCACAGGAGGGCAGAGCCCCACCACTAAATTACCATCCCCACCACACAAAGAATAGGCTTCATGCATTTCATTGAAGAGTTAAATGTGCTTGATTGAGCTGACCTTTAGCATGGTGAATCGCCTTTTTTTTCTCATCTGTTGACATTTAAGCCAATTCAAAGTGGCAGGAGGAAAGTCCTGCTCATGCCGATTCATTCATCTCTGCAGCAACGTGTAAGAGGATGAAGAGGAGGAGGAAGTATTATATGACTGTATAATTATCCTTCTGAGCAAAATGCTTTGTTTGTGCTTATCTGATCCATTGGTGATACTGATCCATACTAGGCTGGTACATCTAGCCATTCATTTCTTATCAGTGCGCTAAGTGATGAAAGACTATATCAGAAACAGAGATTTAAGTTTTGAAAAACTCTATCAGAACTGAGTAAATAAGGATGTGGTTAGCCTCCCTAATTACTGGACCTGTTGCCAAAGAATGAAAAAGGAAAAGGCTGCTGAGACATGTGTTTTGAGTTGCAACCTTCACTCTTATAACCTCATTTGTCTTAGGAGATGGATGAGAAACAGTGTAACTCAAAACATTTTGTGAGGGCTATATTTGTCGGCACAGATCATGGATCAGCTTGGTAACCCATTTTAGGCTAAAAATAAAACACCTCACACAAAACTGACCATATAGACTATTGTCTGGGGCTGCAACACTGAAACCCCACTCAGGGTCTAGCATCTTGATGAGCTCATTCGTCTTTCAGCAGTCAGCAGGCCTGAGGAGAGACTTCCACATGCCAGAGAAGATAAGACAATTGACAGAGAGAGTCTCCAGTGAGACTCCAGCGGAGCTTCGCCTTCTCAGACAGCTCTGGTTTGTCTTAATTTTCCTTGACACTTAATGAGTCAGTCTGAGTGTGTCTTTAGGCCCCTTGGAGGAGGGGGAGGAGGGAAGTTCCCAGGGGGAAACTTTTGAGGTGAGGACCATAATTAGTATCAAACAAGGACACCACTGTCCCCTGCATCCACAAGTGAAACTCAAGATAACAAGGAAAGGAGATGTGAATGGGAGCTTTTTTGAACAAATTAAGGCTTAAAGTTGAGGCCCTTTACCTATTTTGGTTTATGGCTTCTTGCCTGTTAAAGGGCCTTCTTATAACACCATAACTGATTTATATGCCACCAGTTATGGTGATGGGGTCTTGGATATGAAGGTGGCTGACAGTCAGAAGTATAGGGTGGGGGTAATTTTATACCTAGTGAATCAGTGAACACAATTATTTGATTTACAGAGTGAGACTTGGACAAGGAGCTCTTGTTTCGCTGTGGTTGTTGTCTTATAATGTATTATTATTCAGAGAATGAGATCAGTTTACCTTTCTAAGCTCTGTCAGGGATTTTGTTTGAGGACAAAGTCCAACTCACATCAAAGCAGATGGAGTGTACGTGCAGTCAATTACCATATGCGGACAAGCGATATTGTGATATTAGTGAAAGGCACCATGTAATCCAGCTTTGTCTTGAATAACATGCGGTGCACTCAGCGGAGCAGCTGTTTTAGGTATAAACAACGAAGACAAGCATTATTGGTGCCCACAGTCCTTACTGGAGTTGCCACATTGGATATAATGTTCCTGTTTTAATGCTTGTTGATTTGGTTTATTTGCCCATATAGTATTTTGGGGAAAACCCCCTCGTTCATGGACAGAAAAGGGAAGTGCTGACTTTGCAGGACTTTGACATCCTGGCGCTGAATCACTAAATAACTACATATGTACACAATCAAACTGTAAACTAGACTGAGGCCAGGCTAACCTTTTATATCCTAGAAATATGCTGGCGTGTTCTACAAACTGATCCCTCATCAAAGTAGTTCAGCTGGATGTTTTTGACATTGAGAAAAGGACAAGGGTTTTATACCATCATACAAAAATTATTAGTAATAATAGTACATATAGTATTTCATTATTAAGATAATTATGCCATTAATCTATTCAGATGTGGAACAGGTGATTCCATTTTAAATATCGCTGCTTTTCAGCTGCATACGGCTCAGCAGCTGTGACTAATGCAAACAGTATTTCGGGGGACCACTCACACAAACGATCTCTCCAGTAACACAACTTGAGACAATGGAAATACTGAGTGTAATGACTTCAGTGTCTCCTAATAGTCAGACCAGGCTGAACTCCAGACCCCGAAAAAACACACCTGAACTATGCTGCTGACTCACCACTGTGTGTGTGTGTGTCCTGGTTACAAAACGGTGGGCTCTGATGACACCCCTGAGTGGAAAAACACATGAGCCATGACTGTACCTGACAGATCTCTTGCTCAGTGGTGAAGCACTCACTTTTAAGGAATAATCTCCGGAGTTTGTTTTTAGCCACGTTTGCTGTACGGGGGATGGTAATGTCAACACCCTGTCAGGCAGTGCACCACTCTCAGACAGAAATATCTCAGCAACTGGGAAATGGATTGTCATGATGAAATTTAGTACAGGGCATTCATGTTTCCCAGAGGATGAATCCTAATAACTATGTTGATCCTCTGACTTTTTCTCAAGCACCACCATGAGTTTAGAGTTTTCACTTATCCAGTGAAACATCTCAGTGTCTTCAAGATGGATGGGCACAACATTTTGTACAGACATTCATGGTTCCCAGAAAAAGAATTCCCATGATTTTAGTGATCCTGTCTAGCGCCACAATGTGGGGTTGACAGATGTGGTTTTCATTAAATGTCTCAATAACTGTTGGTTGGATTACTTTGAAATTTAGTACTGGAACTGTACTAAGTTTGGTGATATTGTCACTTTCAGGTCAAGGTTTTCATTTGTCCATTCCAGTACTTTGCTTTAGGACCAAATAAATGCAGTTCCCATGAACCTCAGCTCTTCTGTTTAGTGCTAATTAACAAATGTTAGCATGTTGACACGCTAGACTAAGATGGTGAACATGGTTAACATTATTCCTGGTAGCATCAACATGTTAGCATTTTCACTGTGAGCATGTTGATGTTAGCATTTAGCCCTATGGCACCACATTGCCTTAGTACAGCCCCACAAAGCCACTATAGCATGACTGTAGACTCTTGTTTCTCCTCAGTGAAGCTCACATGCCAAACTACCACAGCGCCTCAGTCACAGTCTAAAGTGCAACCATCCAATTCACGGTTAACCATAATAAATCTCAGGCTCTGAATCTTAGCATAGTGACCCTCAGTTTAAACCCTGTCAGTCATGTCTGCCTTATCATCCAGCAGTTGATTGAGAGATATGCTCAGTGTCACGTAGGAGTATAAAGCCATCCCTCCACTGATCTTATCTCACAGGAGGCTTCAGATTATGTTACAGGAGTAAACAAAAAAAAAGTCACAGAGATAAATGGAGTTCCATACAGGCTCATTCCTACGCATAATGACAAAGACATGCAAACCATTTCAACTGATAAACAAACTATTAGTAGCTCTCTCCATCAGATGTAGATTAAATATACTAATGAAATCAATTCTGAACCAATTACACCACAGTTGCAGCTCATTTGCCTGGAAAGGGTTTTCACAATTGTTATTCTTCAGAACCTTTGAAAGGATCTTCACTAAACTTCACTTTGACTGAAATTATTTGCATATGATTTAAGGCTTGTGCATGTGTGAACAAATGTTCAGGATTATGTGACAGAGGCAAAACCAGGCACTAAAAAAAATGAGCTGTCCAACGTGCTGAATCCCAAGAGGAAGATAATACAGGGGGTAAAATGTACAGTATGCCATCACAATCCCTCATAAAGATAGAGAAAAATAATTATAGCTTATTTTTCTGTATAAATCTAAAGATGCTTGTTTGTGTGTTTTGAGAATGTTAATCCCATGTATTTTATTTGGTTGCTTGATAGTGTGATAATGTTCACCTCCTCTTTTGTATCACTAGTTTAATATATGTAATATAAAACTTTTCTATCATCTATCATCTATCACCTATCATCTATATATATATATATATATATATATATATATATATGTATATATATATCATTTATGTGTTTGGGTCCATGTACTATGTGTGTATTTGCCAGTTGTTGGTTGTGTGAGAGGAATAGATTGCATGGGAATCCTGCTTTTTTCTCATAGTGGAACACTGAAAGGATGTCCACTAAAGAATCACATCAGCCTGTCCCATGGAGACGCTTAGATAAACACACAGCTAAAATAGAAAGGGAGTCAGGTTGCACCATGAGGTATTGGTAAGAGAAAGGAGAAGGAAAAAGCATTGTGAAAGCATTGTGGTCGCTCTATTTTCTATCCCAGGTAATTTTTTTTTCCTCTCTTTGCAGACCGGACACCCATAATTTCTCAAACAAACACAAAACAACATCCTTCAAAGCATCAAAACAAAAGCCTGGAGACCTGATATAATAATTGGAGTTGGGTGAGTATAGTGGGTTTGTCTCAGGAGTCACTCATGGCCCGAGGAGACAGCTGGACCAAGGAGGCTTTTGGAAGGGGCCTTTGGCCAAGTGTATCAGTTAATGGTCAATGAGGTCGTGACTGAACAACTGTCATCACTTAACGTTACCCATTTCACCTGAAGAATGGTGAGACTGCCACTGACTGATGGTGAATCACTGTTTGAATCACAGTGCAGCTCTACCTTTTACATCTGGGCTTATTTTTTTCTTTTTCTTTTTTTTTTTTGGCTGACTGCCAAGTAACTGCCACGCAGACTTTGATTTACCCAAGAACTATCTATTGTGTTTCTGTGATGTTCAGCAAGACAAAAGTGGGAAGCAGGAAGCAAAATGGTTTGGATTGGGCTCCACCTTATATATGAATGTAAAAGCCTTTTCAAAACACCCAGGCCCAAAGTGAAATTCCCCTTCTGAATCACTCACTAGCATTTGGAAACCCGAGTCAGACTAACTGTAACTGTCATTAAAGATTTAGTTACTTTATATCCTCTACCAGAGATGTTTGGAAAGTGAGTGATATATTTTGGGAAGCAAAAATAAAGAGCTCAAATAAAATCAAAGTAGTAACTCTTGATGCAAATATACAAGTGTGTGATTATAGGGCTTTTAATGCAGATGTTTGAGTTTGCAATCAAGTAATTTGCAACAGTGAAACAATAAATGTGCTAAAGGCAGACATGACTCTTTTGATATTCGCCCATGAATATCAAAGGAGTGATGAGCTTTGTGGAAAAAACAACAAGGAAAGTATGATATTACATCAGGCTGTTCAGAGCAGTATTTTATTTAATTTATGTATTTATTTTCTTGCCTCAGTTCCACATCATCCAAATACACTGATGCTGACTTTGATCTCTGAAATCTTTCACAACAATAATACACTGTATGTAGTATTCAAATTGGTTTGATTGGCAAAAATGTTCAAATGTATCAATCATATGATCATCAATGCCGTATTATACATTGATTTTATGTAATCCACATTTTAAAAAAAAAAAGAAAAAAAAAAAAGTACCCAAACAAACAACTGGAATAAAACAAGAAGAAAAAAAGCAATTGGTTACTGATGAGTACTGACAATGACGATGAAGAGACCCCAAATATGCAGACATCCTGACAGTCGCAGTGTGATTTGTCAGGGCTGATTTTCTCTTTAGTGTACAAAGGCTGCAACAAGAGCCAAGACATTTCTTGTACACTGGAG